>NC_081352.1:10673082-10775676 GCF_029784015.1 Lycium ferocissimum
AACATACTACAACAAGCATACAACCTTCACAATACATAAAACATAATAAATTCTTACCTTTCTTCTTCAACTTTCCAATAGCCTAGGGTTTCCAAGGATGAAAATTAATGGATTGATCGCTCCAACGACACCTCCACGCTACTTAGGGACCCCAATATAGTGGGTTAGCATCAACAAAATATTTTTGGGAAGGCTAGAAATGAGGGTTGGTTTTCTTGGTCCTTGGCCGAGAGCCTTCAATGGTGGTGTTCTCCACTTCAATTTTTTTCTAAGTGTTGTAATGACTAAATGAACTAATGGTCATCTTTTACCACTTTATGAAGTGTACAATTTCCCTTGGCCCACATTAATGTGTTGTTCCAATTAAAAGTTGACACAAAATTGGTGTGGGCCACTCCACATTACACGGCCACCGTAGAAAAAAATGGATGACTTTTTCAACTTCCAATTTTATCACTTTTGGTCCCAAATTCTCCTAATTATTCCATACCAAAAAATTCATGCACAACTTATATCTCAAAATAAAATCGAAGGTCAAAAATCCCGACCTTGCATCCCGGAACAGTTTTGTCCTTAACTTATCATAATTAATCCGGATTGTTCCAATGTACAAAAATACGAGTTCTAACAAGCACGTAATGAATTTTTTTTTTTCCAAAAACAAACATGCCTTTCATCTTTGTCAAATCAAATAAAACTAGCATCGTATGAAATCTGTAAACATATGAAGTTTGTAACATAATGCATAATAATACATCGGCTTACATAGCCGCTTACAAAACTGACATATCACACACACGACACTGTCTGCAAAGTCTCTACCATAACTTCAGATACCATACAAAAAACTCGGACTAGCAACGGTACTCCGGAGGAAATCGGAGCTTGCCAATCCAAATTCGGAACATATTCTCTGCTAACATCATCTACTCATCTGTGGGTACCTGCGCGGCATGAAACGCAGCCCCCGAAGAAAGGGGGTCAGTACGGAATATGTACTGAGTATGCAAAGCAGAAGATACAGAAAACGAAGTCATAACCGAAGTAAGGTGTACAGAAAATGAGCACAGTAGCCAGAATACCAAAGTACTTACATCTGACACACAAATCATACATAAGAGGTTCAGAAGACAAATAGGAAAATCAGAATGCCAAAATGTTTCCTCCCGAAATACAAAACATTTCTGTCTCATACACACGAAAAATCAAACACATCATATGAGCTGACATCAACCGAATGCCGAGGAACGTACGGCCCGATCCAGAAATAATATAATAATCACAAACATACCGTACCCAGCCCTCTAGTGAGGGACTCGGTAAATCAAATCATATCGTCATATTATCACATATCATATCGTATCATCAGATCATCACATATCATATCATATCACATACGGTCTGTAATGGGACCCGGCGGACGGAACATGGTCGCCCCTCCTGCCTCGGGCGCCATAACACTTCATACTTCAGGAAATTTCATACCTCCGAAACCCGACATACTGCGGACAAGTACCCAGCGGTCAATATCACCCAACATACCACGGACAAGTACCCAGCGGTCAATATCACTCAACATACCGGCATACCGCGGCCAAGAACCCAGCGGCAATATCACATACCGGCATACCGCGGCCAAGAACCCAGCGGTTTTCATACCTCCAAACACGTCATACTTCGGAATGTAGCATAGTGCGCACGATAACATACCGGCCCGGGACTCGGCGAAGGGAGTAACAACAGAATGCACGAGCAGAATCGTGGGAAATCATATGCAATACAAAAATACTTACAAAGACCCAATAGGATAATCAAAACGAACCGTTAGTTCAAAACCGAAACAATAGTCAAATCGCATCTTCTTCCGAATATCACTCGGGAACACATCAAACCGAACTGAAACCCAAGTCACGTATCAAAATCACGTACATAATAATCCTTATTTCGTACTCAACCGATAAATATATAATCATACTCGGGGGTCGGAAAGGTAGTCATATTAAGTTCTTTTCAAAAAGTCATTAGCACTATACAAAGAAAAGTCGCGGGACCCACGGACGAGCGTCAACCCAATCCGGGCTCGCCTATGGAAATCATAGTCATTATACGTCATACAATCATTTACGAGCATATCAAAGCCATCCGGTTCTGTCTGTGAAAGTTACGGACGTTCGTAGTTACAAAACTCTTTTTGAAAACAAAACTTCTTATACAACATTTGAAAACCAATCATACAAAGACATATAAACCATATAAGGATGCCATCATCACGAAGCAAATAAGCATCGTAAGCATGCCCGGTATGACGACCTCCCTCGGGAGTCTTGATCGTACATACTCAGGTATTGTCTATGCCAGGGTACAGCCAGTTCGCACCTTAATCCCTCTTCACGCTGCAGCGCTACGGGGTATCGAACCCGGAACCTCAGGCTCCTTTACATACTCCCTAAGGAGATCGCCTACCAATTGAGTATGTAAAGGAGCTGAGGTTCCGGTTCGATACCCCGTAGGCGGCCGTGAAGAGGGATTAAGGTGCGAACTGGCTGTACCCTGGCATAGACAATACCTGAGTATGTACGATCAAGACTCCCGAGGGAGGTCGTCACAAATTTTGAATGGAATATGGAAACTGAAGAATTAAGATAAAGGCATCTTACTATCGAGTTCGGAGGATTAAGGTTCGTAAGACTTGAACTTGAAGCAACGTGAATACTTGAATCATGTAAGGGCTATGGTAACATTATACACATCTTCCAGATAGGGTGTAAAAGTAATAAGTATGATTGAGGAAGGAAGTCTATGGAAAATTTGACTTAGTGTATGGAAAGTGCCATCGGGACTTTGCGATTGAAGATTGATGAAGGGGTAACTTGTTCGGTACCAAGATGGATAATTTCATGGCATCCTTGAATAGATGAGCTAGAGTTGATTGATAAGAAGGAATAGCTACAAATGAAAGTTGTAGTCATAATTTAGAGGTAAGACTATGTTTGTGGTAGTAGACTGTGTTAATGGTTAGATAGCATGGTGTAGTATTTCACAATGAATGACTTGAGAGTTTGTGTGCCCAATAGGGCACATGGATTGTGAGATTTGATAATTTTTTATACGCTATGGTTTGAACTGCTCGACCTATGTAAACTCGAGCCCTAGAGAAATTTGGTCATATTCAAGCATGCAGACCCAGAGCCTAGTGTATGAAAGGACGAAGTCCCGAAATGATTTAATACTTAAAGGTGTGATGACGAAGATTGAGAATAATATTTTGTGTGTGCTAAAAGAGGCTACAGACTAGTGTTATATCACATGATCATGGTAATAAGTATAGGAAGTGTGTTAAAAATGACTACTATTTAAGTGAATGGAGATCAAAGAATTCATTATGGGTTAAATTGGTTAAATGTGGAATACAGTGGAGGATTAAGGGAGTCAAGTAAAGTTTTAATTGGATAAGTGCTAAGTTCCCATCTTTCCATGTGGAGTATTATCATAAAGTGAGGAAGATGACACATTTATATATAGATACACATGGATGTAAAGGTGGCTGCCTCTAGGATTAAATGGCCTCTTATGAATGTAATAATTAGGTGGGTCCCACGTTTCATTTAAGGGAGGTCACTTTTGATATATCATATGAGTTAAGAGAATCATATTGAAAGGAAGTGGGCAGCAACGAACTTAGCAAGATAGATAGGTAGCAATACTTTCATTTTAGAGAACTATTATTTCACTTTGAGATTTCTTCTTGAAAGGTAGCCTAATCTTTTAATTAATTGATGAATGTCATTAAACACGCAAGTAGCCATGTATTTCACTTCTTGAAAGATTAGCACGTAGTAAAAAAATATGTGTTTTCTTCAATTCAAGGAAGAAAAATGTAATCTTTCTCAAGCATAAAATATGGGTTTTGCTCATCGCTTCGATCTCATTGTTCCATTTTCATCACGGTGAGATTGACATTCATTTAGTTGTTGGAAACTCGCAATACTTTCATTAATCTGAAAATAGTTCAAGCTATGTTAAGTTTTTACCTACCTTATTCTATTAGAGTTACGAGTATTCTAAATATATTACGGATAGAATCCGCGTATCGGCTGTTGAAAGTTGAATATGAATTGTTATAGTTGCTTGACTGTTTTGAGATAGCAGGTGTGATGTTTTATTGCGGGAAATTGGTGATGGGGTCTAGTTATGTTGTTGTTGTTGTTTTTTGAATGGTTGAAGGAGATAGGATGTTACTGGTGATGGTTGTTGCTAGAAGACGAGCTTGTCGCTTGATATTTCATATTCTAGTTTTTTCGCAGTTTGACGATTGTTCTATTGTCATAATTGTAGATTGAAGTACTACGAACTAAGCGCATCGAGTTATCAAACGTATGTAATTTCTATTCCCTTTCTTTGTTTTGGCAACTGAGCGAGTCCTGAATAAGAGCACAAAGAATGCCTCCACAAAGATCTCATCTCTAGATTGTTCTTGATAGCTTCATAGTAGGTTTCCTTGTCAGGAGTTTACCTTCAGACAAGCATGGTTTCTTATATAGTGTGTAGATAGAAAAGATGATTGTAGAGTTCATAGAAGTATGTGATTGCCTACGGAACTATCAATTCGCATGTTGCCTTCGGGGCTATTGAATATAGAGTTGCCTTCGGAGCTATAAAAAATGCGCGCTTCCCTTCGGGGCTATACAGATACAGATTGACTTTGGGGTTATACATAAATAGATTGCCTTTTGGGGCTATACAGAATGCCTTCGGGGTTATACAAATGCTTTCGACTTTCCTTCGGGGCTATTTACACATGTCTAGATGCCATACATAAGGCTAAGTAGTTGGATATTATGTTGTTTAGTTGTTAGATGACAGAGGTAGGTAAGTACAACAATATTCTTTAATGAGTCTTCAGTTTATCTTGTATTTTAGTTCAATTTCAGCTTCCAGTTATTCAGTTGCCTTACGTAATCGATGCATTATTTCATACTAACGTCCTTTTCCCGGGGACGCTGTGTTCATACCCGCAGGTTCAGATAGGCAACCGGAGGAACCGGTTCAGTAAATTTACCGAATACCAGCTAGTATGGTAAGCTCCATGTCATTCGGAGTTACCAGGTCCAGAGTTTTGTGTATACGTAGATGATGGGTAAACCAGGGCCCTATTTCGATGATAGCACAATTGTCACTCTTTAGAGACTTGTAGACGTATCCTGTACATCCACTAGTGTCAGTATGGTGGCCTTGTCGGCTGCGCATAAGGATACTTATATTATATATGATGGGATAGTCCCACTTTTTTTAAGTTGATTGTAGTTTACAGACATTTTAGTGTATGGCCTTGTCGGCCCAAGTTAAGATAGCATGCTTATAGATCGGCTTCATTGGCCTAAGATTTTCATTGCGACACAGGTTATATGAGCTATAGATTTGTACGCTCGGGCCTAGTGAGGCACCGGGTGCCAGCCACGCCTCCCCAGGTTTGGGGTGTGGAAAACTTGGTGTCAGAGCAGGTCTGTCCTAGGGAGTCTACGAGCCGTGTGTAGTAGAGTCTTTTTATAAATGTGTTGTGCACCACATTATATAAACAGGAAGCTACAGGGTATTTAAGAGTCTGTTACCCTTCTTTCAAATCCAAATTGTGCTATAGAGTTGAGTCATAAGAGTTTGAGTCAGGACTTATATTGGCTAATGATATAGGGATGCTTGCAACTAGAAAGATTATAGCTATCCAGAGGACTAATACAACAGCAAGTAAGGGCACTAAGAGAGAGAGTTCTTGATGATGTGGCCTAGTTTGAAGCCCTATCAGATCGTGCATACCGGAGGTGCAAATTTCCTACTTAAGACACAAATATGGGAATATCTAACACACCCCGTGAATAGAAAGTTATGAGAGTATCAAAAGGTAAAAGTACAAGTTTCAGCAGGAAAAATAGGCAAAGTGAAAAGGATACGAGGTACCCAGTTAGTGAAGATTATAAGTATTTGCAATTCAGGCAGGGAAATATAAGCATTGTGAGTCCCCTTCTAACTGTAATAGAGGTACGTACAATTAGCTGCACCCATTTCAGTTATGCTTTATGAGAACTAGCAGATATAGCGTAAGAGAAGGATGATATTTTAGGATCTAGCTGGAGTTAGAGTAACCCAGAACTATGGATAGATTGTTAGCACTACATGACATTCCCGAATAATATGGTGCATGTGATAATAGTTTCCTTTATAAGGCACTAAGCTGGTGTACTCTAGAATAGTACAGCCAGATATGATTACCAAAATGTTTGAAAAGTTTAGAAGCTAGGTGTTTGAATCCTCGAAGGGATAAGTGCTAGCCTAAGCATGGGTTCCGTCCCTGGTAAAGAAAATATTGGGTGACCAGAAGAACGAAGTGGGACGAAGCTAGGGGAGCAAAAATTTATCGAGTGCCTTTGAAGTTTTTAGAATAAAGAAAGACACGGGAAAATTAGTAAGAGGATAATAGAAGGATAAGTGAAGCGTTACGAGTAAAAAATGATAAATGGATGATAACAGTAAGTCAGAATACGGCAAGATGACGAAGTTCGTGGCCAAGTATAAGAGGAGACAAGAGAAAACGGATCTTAAGGTCATAAGAGAGTATAAGCCATACGGTTATACCCATATTTTGAGAAACAAATTGGAGACTCCAACAAGATTATCGGAAGGCGAAGTTAGATTCATGGGGTAACAGAATCAGTATGGGCTAGCAAATAAGATAACCAAACAAGAATTAGGGACCCTTAGGATTTTAATAATAGTTGACATCGACAGAATTACAGAGGTCATGTTCCAGCAGACGTCGTTTAAATTATAAGAGACTCGTCTGACGAGATAGACCCAGTAACTATCTTAGACCGATAAATCTGATGTGATTACCGTAACAGTAATATGGATGTGTAAGGATACCACAGGATTGTATTTTAGTCATATACTCTTCCCTCAACCATAGCACGTTATACTAGCCCTGTCTTATGACTCGATGATACTCGACTCCATAAGTTACAGCACAGCTCGGTATAAGCTAGTAGATCTTGAGGTGAGCTCTTAATCATGATTTATGGTACTTATGGTTGACGTTTGTGTGAGACCAAGTGTTGCTATTTATATATTTTGGCCCTATATGGCACGTATAATATGTTTTCTGGTAGCGTACAGGTTGGGTTTCAGTTCAGTTTACAAAGGAGACTCAGGCAAAATTTTTGCAAGTTTCTAAGAGTTAACATTCGACGATGAATGTTTCTAAAGGGGGGAAGGATGTTACATCCTGTACTTTTGTACATTGGATTTGTCGTAAGTTAATTGACATAAGTTCAAGGACAAGATTATTTTTGAGGTTATAAGTATTTATGCTATGTTTAACAAGTGATAAGTGTCGGGAAGGTTAGGGGTTAAGCAAATCCAAGAGAAATAAGTTTCGTCAATACAATGCCCCGTGCTTTCAGCCTATGGTTTGAATTGATTGACCTATGTAAGTAGACCCATGCCCTGGAGAAATTTTGTCATATTCAAATATGCTGACCCAGAGCTCAGTGTATGAAAGGACGAAGTCCTGAAATGATTTAACAATTAAAGGTGTGATGACGATGACTGGGAAGAATATTTTGTGTGTGCCAAAAGGGACTATGGACTAGTGTCATATCACATGATCATGGTATTGAGTATAGGAAGTGTGTTAATAATTACTACTATTTAAGTTAATGGAGATCAAAGAATTCCATTTGGGTGAAATTGGTTAAATGTGGAATACAGTGGAGGATTAAGGGAGTTAATTAAAATTTTAATTGGATAAGTGCTATATTCCCATCTTTCCACGTGGAGTATTATCATAAAGTGAGGAAGATGACACATTTATATATAGATACACATGGATGTAAAGGTGGCTGCCTCTAGGATTAAGTGGCCTCTTATGAATGTAATGGTTAGGTGAGTCCCACATTTCATTTAAGTGAGGTCGCTTTTGATATCTTATATGAGTTAAGAGAATCATATTGAGAGGAAAAGGGTAGCAACGAACTTAGCAAGATAGAAAAGCAGTAATACTTTCATTTTGGAGAACTATTATTTCACTTTGAGATTTCTTCTTGAAAGGTAGCGTAGTCTTTTAATTAATTGTTGAACGTCGTTAAGCAAGCAAGCTGCCATGTATTTTACTTCTAGGAAAATTAGCACATTGTAAAAAAATTTGTGTTGTTATCAATTCAAGGAAGAATAATGTAATCTTTCTTAAGAATAAAATATGGCTTTTGCTCACCGCTTCGATCTTGTTGTTCCATTTTTCATCACGGTGAGATTTACATTCATTTAGTTATTGGAAACTCGCGGTACTTTCATTAATTTGGAAATAGTTCGAGGCATGTAAAGCTTTTCCCTACCTTCATCTATAAGAGTTACGAGTATTCTACATATATTATGGATAGAATTCACGTATCGGTGGTTGAAAGTTGAATATAAATTGTTATAGTTGTTGGACAGTTTTGATATAGTATGTGTGATGTTTTCTGGTGGGAAATATGTGATGAGGTCTAGTTATGTTTTTGTTGTTGCTGTTGAATGGTTGAAGGAGGTAGGATGTTACTGGTGATGGTTGTTACTAGAAGACGAGCTTGTCGCTTGATATTTTGTATTCTTGTTTTTCCATAGTTTGGTTGTAGTTCTATTGACATTATTGTAGATTAAAGTACGACGAACTAAGCCCATCGAGTTATCGAATGAATCAATGAAGGTATGTAAAGTCTATTCCCTTTCTTTTTTTAGCAATCGAGTGAGTCTTGAATAAGAGCCCAAAGAAATGCCTCCACAAAGATCTCATCTCTATATTGTTCTGGATAGCTTCATAGTAGTTTCCCTTGTCGGGAATTTAACTTCAGACTAATAGAAAAGATGATTGTATAGTTCATAGAAGTATGCACTTGCCTACGGGACTATTGATTCACATGTTGCCTTCGGGGCTATTGACTATACAGTTGCCTTCGGGGCTATACAGATACGTATTGCCTTAAGGGCTATGCATATACATATTTCCTTTAGGGCTATATAGAGTTCCTTTAGGGCTATACACTTGCCTTCAGGGCTATACACTTGCCTTCGAGGCTATTTACACATGTCTAGATGACATACATGAGGCTAAGTAGTTTGATATTATGTTTTTTAGTTGTTAGATGACAGAGGCAGTTAGGTATAACGATATTCTTTATTGACTTTTCAGTTTATCTGGTATTTCAGTTCAGTTTCATCTTTTTAGTGATTGAGTTACCTTACATGCTCGGTACATCATTTCTTACTGATGTCCCTTTGCCGGGGACGCTATGTTCATGCCCGCAGGTTCGGATAGGCACCCGAAGGGACCGCATTAGTAAATTTATGGAATACTAGCTAGTATGGTACATCCATGTCATTCGGAGTTACCAAGTCCAGAGTTTTGTGTATACGCAGATGATGGGTCGGGCAAGGCCCTGTCCCGATAATAGTACAGTTGTCAGTCTTTAGAGGCTTGTAGACATATCTTGTATGTCCAGTAGTGTCAATATGGAGGCCTTGTCGCCCCACATAATGATACTTATGTTATATATGATGGGATGATCCCGTTTTGGTTAAGTTTATTGTTGTTTACCGACATTTTAGTGTATGGCCTTTGTGGCCTAAGTTACGATAGCAAGCATATAGATCGGCTTCATTGGCCTAAGCTATTCATTGAGGCACAAGTTATATGAGCTACATATTGATACGCTCAGGCCTAGTGAGGCATCGGGTGCTAGCCACGCCTCTCCAGGTTTGGGGCGTGACAACGAGATCATAAGCCTTACGTTTGAATGTTTGAAATGGTTATCGAGTTAAGCAAAAGCACAAGGATGAGAATTTGATGTAGTTACTTTCCATGAAGTTTTGTCATACTTGGGTGACTAGCACGAGTGGAGGAACGTGAAGATTTAAAGTCATAAGGTATAGTTCATCGGTACTTGGTTGACAGCTTGGGTAAATTTCAGCTTCTGGTTTGGAATAATAGCACGAGGTAGAGCATTCAGAAACAACAGATTAGAATGGGTCAGCACAGACTTATGGAAGGCTTATTGTTCATTTTACAAATATTTTAAAAAAATTTCGAGTGATTATGAGTGACGTTCAGGGAACTATACCAACTATACCTTTTGCACTAGGTCAGATTTGTTCCTTTATAGTCGGGTAGCTTATGGATACATTACCAAAAATATTTATAGATATTCTAGTAACCTATTTATGAAGATTGATGGATTTCATTTTGGAGTAGAGGTATGAAAGTTTTACCGAGCGTTATTGGAGTTTATAAGGGGATTTGATGATATTTTGTTGATGGCAGCTTTACGGGCAAATTCTAATGGTCTACGCGGATACTTGATGATTTTTTAAGGAGGTACAATGGATATGGGAAGTCTTTGGGGTGATCAGTTGATTTTTGCAAATGTGGAACGGCAAGATAATCACTAGGATGATGCGCATAGTATAAACGACTAAGAAGAATTGGACGATGATTGTTGACTAAGTAGTTTTAGCTCATCGAAATAGAAATAAGAGTTTTAGAATTTGGGCAATCGGCTTGGATAAGGTTAGTTTTTGACGAAAATGCTTAGAGTTGGCTCAGTACAAGCACAAATTCTTTTTGGTCAGAGGGAGTCATGATTTAGACCTGCAGTGAGTGAAAATGTGTTTCATCGAGTTCCTCGTACTAAAGACGACTTAAGAAGGTGTGGGAGAAAGATAAGTTGAATTTGGGTACTTTACGGGTACAGGTTTGACAATGGGTTGTGGCTTTAGCTAAACAACTGTGGTGACTATGATGATAATTATGGAATCAATCAATTGCGTTTAGAGTTATGGTTATAACCAAAAGAAGGTAATTCAATTGGAGCTGGATCAAATGTGTGAGAATCAAACTATTGAGTTAAGTTAAAGGAAGATTCTAATACTCCGTAAATGCGGTTAGGTGTGAATGTGCATAAAGAGTATTCACGTGATATTTTTCTATAAGAATCCATTTGGGATGAACTTGAGTGAAATACATTCGTTATGAATTCATACCAAGTAGTGAAGTTTGTAAGAGTTCTTAAATTCGTCTAAGAGTGGGGCAGTCCTCACTTATTCCTAGTTTTCAGGTAGTAACTTCAGAACTCTGAGAAAATGTAAAACAAGAAAGTTGTAGATCTTTGAAATTCCTTTCTAACCATATATTGTAGAGTCCAAACAGAGCTCTGTACTAGGATTTATGCCCGTTTTACTGCACACCACCGGTAGTAATGGCACCCCTGCGTTGCAAGGGTGGCGCGGGTTTTCAGGTTTCTGACTAATTTTTGGCCTTGAACGCCACCTTTGATACATAAAGGTGGCGCAGGGAGGTCCCTCGTGATAGCCTTGTGATGCAAGGGTGGTGCGAGGCCCTTTTTTTCTGGTTTCAAACCCTATAAGTTTAAAACTTCGTTTTAACTTTTCCCCACATCATTTTCGATGACCTTTTGAGAGAAAGCAACCCTAAGGCTTCCCCAAAATATCTAAGGTAAGTTCTTGATCAATTCCCATCATTATGACATCAATCAAACATCAATTAGCACTAGTTCATCCTTCAAAAAAGGGTGGGAACACTTAGAAATAGGTTAAAGTTCTGAACTTTATCATTAATAATCATTGTAGAACGATTGTTGAACTTGGAGGGACACATTTACTGGCTTTTAGTGGGACTTAAGGTATTTCTCTTTTTGAACATGCTTTCCAACCTTTAAAGATGTTTTGTTTGGCAAGGTTTATGTCCGTGAGGGACAAGCTCGCATTAAATCTTATATATATATATATGTGTGTGTGTGTGTGTGTGTATATATATATATACATATATATATATATATATATATATATATATATCCTATCGACATCAAATTAGAAAGCTTTGAACTTTGAACATGATTTACCTCTATAAGGGATGATTCAACTTGATTTTGAAATTGATGATTTTCAAACTAGTTCGTCACTACTATGGGATGATTGAATTGATTTCTAAAGTGATAATCCTTCGACGTGATTTGCCCCTATTAAGGGGTGATTGAACTTGGTTTCTATAGCATTGGTCTTTAATGTGTTATACCCTATGAACGAGTTTTGGTAAGTCAAAATTTGGTTAAAGATTGAACATGGTTTCTAAACAGATTAATGACTTGTTGTCACGACCCAACCCCGTAGGCCGTGACTAGTGCCCGAGCTGGACACTCGTATACACCTGATAACTATAATCGTCCACAACTAGCATAATAAAGAACTTATATACAAAGAGGCAAGACGTCGTCTCAAATCTGTCGCATATATATACATATCGCAGCAACCTGTCTCTTGAGGAGTTACAACTTTCGACAGATAACATCGCACATAAGCCGGCAAGGCTATCATAACATGTGGGAACGTCCCAACTATATATACGCAAGCCGACAAGGCTGCCACTACATACAACATCTCAAAACATATATATACATACGCAAGCCGACAAGGCTGCCACTACGAATGGGAACGTCCCAAAGCATAAATCATACGGACACAACTGAACAGTAACTATACACAGCCCACACATATGTCTACAGACCTCTAAGAGTAACAATAGTAACATATGACGGACGGGTCCCGCCGTACCCCCGGATAACACATATGTACATATATCGCATCTATGCCAAAAGTCTAGGCTCCGTAACACCGAACACCGCAAGTCACCGAATAGAAATCCTAAGCTGGCGGATCACCAAAGCAAGAATCTATACCTGCGAGCATGAAACGCAGCCCCCCGAAGAAAGGGGGTCAGTACGAAATATGTACTGAGTATATAAAGCATGAAATATAGTAAACAGGATTATAACCGAAATAAGAAGTACAGAAAATGAGTACAATAACCAGAATACCAAAATGCTTGTTCTTGAACACAAATCATGCATGTCAATATCATATATCATTTCCGGCCCATTATAGGACTCGGTGAACATGGTCGCCACCCCGTCTTTGGTGCCATAACACAGCATACTCTAGAACACAGCATAACTCCGTATCACAATATAACTCCGTATCACAGCATAACACTATAACACACATAACTCCGTATCACAGCATAACACTATAACACAAAGATAACACCATAACACAGCATAACACCATAATACATATATACCGTACCCGGCTCCCTAGTGAGGGACTCGGTGAAAGATGTAATAATAGTATGCACGAGCAGAGTAGTGAATAACCATATGCATATAAATCATCTTTTGAGACTCAATAGATAAGTAGACTAACTAACGCTCGAGTATCAGGATGATAGCCATATTAAGTACTCTTTGAACATTATTATGAACTATATCAAAATAAAGCCTCAGGGATCATAGACATGTATCAAATTAATACGAAACAACTTATGAAAGTTATGGTCATTAGTTATTGTGGACTCTTTCAAGAATAGGAACTTTTACACATCGTTTACTATCCAATCATATGGAAACTCGAGGGTAGTAGCTCGACTATATTAAGAAGTCTAATATCAAGAAGTGAATAAGAATCATAAACATGCTCGAAACTTATGAATAGAGTTACCCCGAAGCTCATATCGTATCATACTTACATCTAGGACATGCCAAAAGAAAGAAGGGATAGGCTTTACATACACGTTAGCGAATATCCGTAAATCCGTTTGCCTCGTCGCTCTTTAGCCTATTTAATATAAGAGTAACGTTATCGTTAGTAACTACATTTTCTAGTTCGTAAATCCGTAGCCGTCGCTTATAGAACTTATTCTTTAACTTATATGTCTCGTTTAGGGTTTTTCATTATTCAAGGACTTAACGAAAATCGAGCAAAGATTTCCCCTATATATTCGCCTAACCCGACTTTCTAATTATCCTCCTATCACGTAAATACCAACAATGTGATATACACATAAAATTCTCACAACTCTCACCATAGCAATTCCAAATACATCTCAACCCACGATTTCACATAACAACAATTTCATGTATTGTCTTACTTCCGATTTCTTCCAATTCAATTTTTATAATTTCATTACAACTTCATTAACACAACTACACCATAAAATAGGAAAATCTTACCACAATTTGCTCGGAGGAATTTCTACTCTTAATTGCTCCAATTTCGCAATTTCTTCTTCCTCGATTCAATATCCAATGTTGCTATCACCTCCTTGAACTTGTAAATCACCTTGGAATTAAATCAAAGCAAGATTTTTTTTTTTAAAAACCATGGTCTGGCCGTGAACGAAGAGCACCATGGCTGCTCCCTTTGTCTCTCTATGCTTCACAAAATGTTGAAGATGAAAATGAATAGCTTGGTCATTATTTCCATATTTATATGTTGTCCATATGGTTGACATGTTTCCAACCATATGACATGTGTCCCACAATGATTTATGAGCCAATCATAATTGTCCATGTGTTGTGGGGCCCACTTAGTGATCTAATTAGGCTAATTATTCATAATTAATCACTAATCCCCACTTAATAATCCAATCATGGTTAATTAACCCCTAATCTCCATTAATATTTCCATGCCAATTAAAATTTATAAGCACTTCGTGCATTAATAAAATCGGGGATTAAAAGTCCTTGTCTCATATCCATAATAATCTTGTCCTTGGACTTATGCCGATTAGCTTACGAATAATCCGTCGTATAAAAATACGGGATATAACATCCTTCCCCCCTTTAAAACATTCGTCCTCGAATGTTAAACTAGCCTCATAAGGTCTTACAAGGGTTTCGAGGAAGTTTCTTTTATTGCGAGAACATATAATCTCATCCACCAATCAATATAATCAAATGAGGGATTTAAATTACCTGTAGGCATAGGGAACAAGTAATGATACTCATTCTTTATCTTCTCTTTAGCTTCCCAAGTCATCTCTTCCCGATTATTGTTCTGCCACCATACCTTAATGAAAGCCACATCCTTAGTACGCAACTTCCTCACCTGACGATCAAGTATAGCTATAGGGTTCTCCTCATAAGATAATTCCTCCATTACCTGGACATCATCCACGGGGAATACTCTAGAAGGGTAACCAATTCATTTACAAAGCATCGACACGTGAAAGATTAGATGCACTGCTTCCAAATCTGGTGCTAGATATAAATCATAGGCAACCTTGCCTATCTTACGAATAATCTGATAAGGCCCAATATACCTCAGGCTAAGCTTCCCTTTCTCACCAAATCTCGTTACACCCTTCATCGGTGGCACGTTCAAGAACACCCGATTACTAATTTGAAACTCTAAGTGTCGACGTTGATTACCTGCATATGATTTCTGTCGACTCTGGGCTGCTAATAACCTTTCCTGAATAAGCTTCACTTTATTAACAGTTTGCCGAACCAAATCTGAGCCAATTAACTTAGTCTCTCCGACATCGAACCCACTCATAGGTGACCTATACTTCTTGCCATACAAAGCTTCACACGGTGCCCTTTGGATGCTAAAATGGGCAATAGTGGAAAATGGTCACCCCAACTATCTCGGAAATCAATAATACAGGCTCGCAACATGTCTTCTAGTGCCTAAATAGTACGCTCGGTCTGTCCGTCAGTCTGAGGGTGAAATACTGTGCTAAGATTCACTTGTGACCCCAATCCCTTCTAGAATGATCTCCAGAATTTAGCTGTAAACGGAGCTCCTCTATCCGGTATATCAGATGTGGGAACCTCATGAAGTCTCACTATCTCCTTAATGTATAACCTTGCATAGTCCTTAGTTGAATAAGTGGTTCTGACTAAGAGAAAATGGGCTGATGTTGTTATCCTATCCACAATAACCCATATAGAGTCATATTTCCGTGGAGTGTGAGGTAAGCTTGTAATGAAGTCCATATTCTGAAATCTTCAGCCTCATGTATTACTTCTCGACTCCTTTAAAAGACTTTAACTGTCACTCCACTTTTTAGCTCTTAATCTCTATCCTTAGATATTAATTACTCGAACATTATCAAGTAGCGAAATGAAGTTCTCTCATATAATAACTTTACATAGGTCATTAGCTATTGCGGTCTTTAACTATTATCATCGTTTACTATCCATAGTTCGACACATTTTTTTTTATTTGACATGTAAGTTCAAGCTCATATCGTATCATACTTACATCTAGGACATGCCAAAAGAAAGAAGGGATAGGCTTGTTCGATATCGTCTCACTTAAACCATTCTATAATTAAAATTCTCACATACACCTTTACCCCATAACAATTCCAAATCCATCTCAACCCACGATTTCACATAACAACAATTTCATGTATTTTCTTACTTCCGATTTCGTCCAATTCAATTTTTATAATTTCATTACAACTTTATTAACACAACTACACCATCAAATAGGAAAATCTTACCATAATTTTCTAAGAGGAATTTCTACTCTTAATTGCTCCAATTTCGCAATTTCTTCTTCCTCGATTCAATATCCAATGTTGCTATCACCTCCTTGAACTTGTAAATCACCTTGGAATTAAATCAAAGCAAGATTTTTTTATTTTTTTTTTAAACGACCATGGCTGGTCGTGAACGTATCGCCAGCCTATGGTCAGCTCCCTTTCTCTCCCTATGCTTCACAAAATGTTGAAGATGAAAATGAATATCTTGGTCATTATTTCCATATTTATATGTTGTCCATATGGATGACATGTGTCCAACCATATGACATGTGTCCCACTATGATTTATGAGCCAATCATAATTGTCCTTGTGTTGTGGGGCCCACTTAGTGATCTAATTAGGCTAATTATTCATAATTAATCACTAATCCCCACTTAATAATCCAATCATGGTTAATTAACCCCTAATCTCCATTAATATTTCCATGCCAATTAAAATTTATAAGCACTTCGTGCATTAATAAAATCGGGGATTAAAAGTCCTTGTCTCATATCCATAATAATCCTGTCCTTGGACTTATGCCGATTAGCTCACGAATAATCCGTCGTATAAAAATACGGGATATAACACTTGTTATACCCTGTTAATGGGATGATGAATATAATCATAATGAACAATTTGATTATCACGTTGTGACTTGTGATTCAGCTTCCACGCCATGATTGGAGGCTTCTATGCCATGATTTTTTATTCGGTTGATATGCCATGGTTTATATTTTTGTGTTTGGCCTAGCCACTTGGGAGGAAGGGTACTCACTATTGTCACGACCCAACCAGAGGGCCATCACGGGTACCCGGAGCTACCATACCGAGCACCATATGCCAGACTTATTGTCACACCCTAATTTCTGATAGGGCATGATGGGCACCCGACCCTTACTTAGGGCCGAGCGAACCCGCCGACTCTCACACATACTCATAATCATACTCGGGCCCGCAAAATATGACACAAGTACATAATGAATTTTTTTTTCCGAAAACAAACATGCCTCTCATCTTTGCCAAATCAAATAAAACTAGCATCGTATGAAATCTGTAAACATATGAAGTTCGTGACATAATGCATAACGAAATATCGGCTTATATAGCCGCGTACAAAACTGACATCTTATACATACGACACTGTCTGCAAAGTCTCTACCATAACTCCAGATACCATACAAAAGCACTCGACTCCAAGAAGACTCTGTGAGAAATGGAGCTCGCTAATCCGAACGGAACATCTTCTCGCTAACATCACCTACTCATACGCGGGTACCGCGCGGTATTTAAACGCAAAATTTCCCCGAAGAAGCGGGTCACACGAAATATATACTGAGTATGCAAAGCGTGAAATACGGAAAATGAGATCATAATCGAAATAGGGGGTACAGAAAGTGAGCATAACAAACCGAAAACCAAAGTGCTTGCATCTGAAGTACAAATCATACATAAGCGGTACAGAAGACAAATATAATAATCAGAATGCCAAATTGCTTACTCCTGAAATACAAATCATGCATATCCGTGTCGTATATCATATCCAGCCCATAATGGGACTGAGTGACATAAATAAATGATCATCATATGCATACCGTAACACATCATAACATCATGACCGATCATATGAGATGCTATTAACCGATGTGGGATTCGCCTAAACCAATGTGGGATTCGCCTAAACCAATGTGGAATTTGCTAAACCGGCTGGGGATTTGCCTAAACCAATGTGGGATTTGCCTAATCTAATGGGTTTGCCCCACCACCGGTTTGCCCCACCACCGACTCCGATACTAACTGATCATATTCCAGAATACATACATATAACATATAACGTGTCCCGGCCCTTCAGTGAGGGACTCGGTAAACAGAATCATCATATATCACATCATATCATCGCATATCATATCATATCATATCATCAAATCATCACATATCATATCATATCACATACGGTCCGTAATGGGACCCGGTGGACAGAACGTGGTCGCCACTCCATTTGGGCGCCACAACACATCATACTTCGAAATATTGTATACCTCCGAACACATCATACTCCGTATCACATCATATATCATATCACATCATACTTCGGAAAACACATCATATACTTCTAATATAGCATAGTGCGCACGATAACATACCGACCCGGACTCGGCGAAAGATGTAATAACGAACGCACGAAGTTATAATCGTAAGTAACCATATGCATACAAATCACTTACAAAGACCCAATAGGATAATCAAAACGAACTGTTAGTTCAAAACCGAAACAATAGTCAAATCAGGTTTTCTTCCGAATATCACTCGGGAACATATCAAACCGAACTTCGGAAACCATAGTCACGTATCAAAATCACATGCGTAAAAATCCTCATTTCAGACTCAACAGATAAATAAGTAATCATACTCGGGGGTCGGAAAGATAGTCATATTAAATTCTTTCAAAAATAGGTCGTTAGAACCAAACATAGAAAAGTCGCGGGACCCACGGACGAGCGTCAACCCAATCCAGCCCGCCTATGAAAATTAAAGTCATTACTCGTCATGAAATCATTTGCGAAGATATCAAAGCGATTCGAGCCCTTTCTTGAAAGTTACGGTAGTTCGTAGTTTCGTAATCATTTAGGAACAAAACTCTTTTTGAAAACAAAACTTTTATGCAACTTTTGAAATTTAGTCATACAAAAGACAATAGGACCATAATTCGACCACATTAAGAATACGAATATCAAGAAACAAATAAGAATCGTTTACGAGCTTATCAAAGCAATCCGGTTAATGTCTATGAAAGTTACGGACATTTGTAGACATAAGATCCTTTCGGAACAAACCGTATACATAGCATTTCAAATCCAATCGTATCAAAGACATACGGTCCATAGCTTGACCACATTAAGGATGCCAACATCAAGAAGCAAATATAAATCATAAACATGTTCGGATTTTAAGAATAGAATTACCCCCAAGGCTCATAACATATCACAACTTACTTGCGTCTAGGACATGCCAAAAGGAAAGAAGGATAAGCTTCACATACCTCGTCCGCTTTCTAAGCTAATCCAAACTTAAGTCTTGGCTTCCCAAAATCTACAATATCATCATTAGACACCAAACATTAGTCATAAGCACTTAGTAATCCAATCCCAAACCATCACTTTATTTACAAAAAATTGGGCAAAGCATTTCCCTATAAGTTCAACAACTAAACTCGGCCAATATTACAACAACAATGCCAACAACCATTCCAACAACATCAATAATGAATTCAAAACGCATTCTAACATTAGTAACTCTTTTCTACACAATTCGACAACATTCCATTTTCATTCAAATCAACACATATAATCAATCCAACATCATTGCTCACGCGTTCAAATACCAATCCAAAACCATTCAAACATGATTCAATAACATTTCCAACAATCCGCACAATATTCAAAACAATCCATCCAATATACTATAGAACCCGAAACCACCAATTTCCATAGGGACAACAACAACACATTTCTTTCTTCCAAATTCATCAACGACACCAATAATCCACACATTGACAACATTATTATCATACATACAAGAAACCATATTACAATCACATTAGCTTCTAAAACAGCCCATACGATTACAACTTCAATCTTCAACCATTAAGCCTTCATTTTACAACATAAAATCCACAACACAACATCCTAAACATACCAAATAAAATTAGTTCTTCACTCCTACACCACACTACCTATACACGGCCACAACACAACAATTACATCTTCAACTTGAATCATTCAATACCTTCATTCTCATCACATAATCCATGACAACAACAACCAAAAATACTAAATAAAATTTATTCATCAAGCCCTACCAAATCAGCCCACTATTCGACCACACCACCAACATCACAATTTCATGAGTTTCATTCATTTCTACACACTACAACAACACACAAACATGCTCAATACACTTAATTCTTCATTCACACGCCACACTACATACACACACACACAACACTTCAACATGCCATATTTCATGAATTTCATCCATTTTCACATACTAGAACCTACATACACCATCCACAACATATAAAAAGAGGATTAAACCTTACCTTTTCCTCTTAGTTCTTCAACTTGGCTAGGACTTGTTCTTGCAAAAATGATTGGTTTGCTTGCTCTAACACTTAATCCATGTTGTTTAGGACCTTCCAATGAGTTGAAATGCTTGAAGAAAATATTTTTCTTGATCACTATTCATGGTCTTCCATTTGCTTACCTTGGCCGAATGGTACCTTGGTTCTCTCCAAGGTTCTATACGTTTCTAAGGGATGAGAAAAAGATGAAGATGACTTAATTGTCATCTTTTACTACATATATAATTCACACATGTGGCCCTATGGCCCACACTAATTCACATACCACTTAGGCCCTCTCATGAACTATTATTTTCACCTCTAGTCCTTACAAATACAAAGTAATCACATACACCCTTCATAATTCGCTTGAACTACTCAAATTTGGCCAACCATGGGTGGGTCCCATATACCCCACGACCATAGCTCTCAATTTCATGAAAAATAATTTCAACTTCTAGCCCCAAATTCTCATGAAATGTTCAACTTTTCATAATTCACTTTTAACCCCAAATTTTTCTTATTCCAAATTTACCCTTAACACATCCATGCCAATGAAAAGATGAATAATGCAACTTGTGCATTGAAACAAAATCAACAAAACCGGAAATTAAAAGTCTTTTCCATAACTTGTCGCAACCAACTTAGAATATTCAACGTACAAAGTACGGGATATAACATCATTCCCCCCTTTAGAACATTCGTCCTCGAATGTTCAACTAGTCGTATAGGGTCTTAAGGATCTCGGTTTAAACTTTTCCTTCTTGAAATTCCCTTTACTCGACTTGTAACATTATAGGCACATTATCTCGTGTCGTCTCTTAATCTTTAACTCAAACCCTTCCTTATTCGTTCCATAACTTGTTTTTCCGTTTCACACTTGCCTTTGTATTCTAGCCACATAGATCACATCATAGCCTTGGCCACTTTCTCACTAGGCTTTACTTATTTTCATAACAACCCTCATTATATTCACATTATATCTTATTCGTAACCAATCCCATAATATAACACTTCTTAACCCTTTACACTTTCTGATCAACTTTATCCTTAATATCTCACAAGTTGTCTTATCCATACATTCATATACATCACGATCCTTTTCCCGCTTTGTCTTAATCTCACTATTATATCGAGCCGACCTTTGGTAAGTCATATCACAAACACATCTCATTCTCTTTTATTTATGGGAAAATTTCGGCGGACTTCCTCTATAACCGTTACTATCTCAAAACACATACGCGAAATACCAACAATGCCTCACGGGGCCAACATATACATACACATACATATCATATTACGACCTCACGGGGCTCCCAACATTAACAATAGTACGAAAATAATGAACATACCTTGTATGCCACTTAAAGTTTTGTTACACTTTCTTGTTCACTTTCCTTTTAATCTTCAACTTTACATTTCGATCATACTTCAATACCTTACCCAACATATACCTTTCATATCTTTGCTTACTGCGTACTTTGTAACTCCCACATCATCAATCGCTTTCTTCTATCATTTTATTCTTACTGTGAAACCAAAGGTCGATGAGAGAAATCTCATTCCCTATGACTTGGCTCTATGGCACGATCTCGGATATGAAGAAGAGTAACCAACCTAAATGCCCCGTAGCCTCTACATAAATGTGGCGCGCAACACACCATAAATAAGACTCTACTTGATACGACTTTGCGGACAACCCCTAGACGGGCTAATGCGATACCAATTTGTCACACCCTAATTTTCGATAGGGCATGATGGGCACCCGACCCTTACCTAGGGCCGAGCGAACCCGCGACTTTCATAATACTCATACAATCATCTTGGGCCCGCAAACATGACATAAGCACATAATGAAAAATTTTCGAACAAAACATGATCCTCGTTTTGCAAATCAAATAAAATTCGTAACATATGAAACTTATAACACAATGCATGATAATACATCAGCTTACATAGCCGCTTACAAAACTGACATATCATACACTCGAAACTGTCTGCAAAGTCTCTACCATAACTCCAGATACCATACAAAGCGCTCTGACTCGGCAGCACTCCGAAGGAAATGGAGCTCGCCAATCCGGCTGGAACATCTTCTGCTAACATCACCTACTCATCTGTGGGTACCTGCGCGGCATGAAACGCAGCCCCCGAAGAAAGGGTCGAGTACGGAATATGTACTGAGCATGTGAAGCATAGCATACAAAAACGAGGTCATAACCGAAGTAAGGAGTACAGAAAGTGAGCATAATGACCAGAATAACAAAATGCTTACTTCTGAAATGTAAATCGTGCAAATCGATGTCATGTATCAGACCCGGCCCATAATGGGACTGAGTGACATAAGCGAACAATCATCACATACATACCGTAACACATCATAACATCATAACTTATCATATACGGTGACATTAACCGATGTGGGATTTGCCTAAACCAATGTGGGATTGGCCTAAACCAGTGTGTGATTAGCCTAAACCAGTGTGGGATTGGACTAAACCAATGTGGAATTTTACCTCATCATTGGGTTTGCCCTACCATTGGGTTTGCCCCACCCAGGTTTGCCCCACCATTGGGTTTGCCCCACCCGGTTCCGATACCAGCGATCATACTCCAGAATCCATACATATAGCATATAACGTAGCATATATACACAGTACCCGGCCAAAAGGGGCTCGGCGTACCGGACACATCATAACACCATAATATATACACGGTTCCCGGCCAAAAAGGGGCTCAGCGAACCGGACACATCATACTTCAGAATACAGCATAGTGCGCACGATAACATAACCGGCCCGGGACTTGGCAAAAATGTAACCACAGAATGCACGAGCAGAATCGTGAGTAACCATATGCATACAAATCACTTACAAAGACCCAATAGGATAATCAAAACGAACTGTTAGTTCAAAACCGAAACAATAGTCAAATCGAGTTTTCTTAGAATATCACTCGGGAACATATCAAATCGTACTTCGGAAACCATAGTCACGTATCAAAATCACATGCATAAAAATCCTCATTTCAGACTCAACAGATAAATAAGTAATCATACTCGGGGGTCGGAAGGATAGTCATATTGAATTCTTTCAAAAATAGGCCGTTAGAACCAAACATAGAAACGTCGCGGGACCCACGGACGAGCGTCAACCCAATCCGGGCCCGCCTATGAAAATTAAAGTCATTACTCGTCATGAAATCATTTGCGAAGATATCAAAGCGATCCGAGCCCTTTCTTGAAAGTTACAGTCGTTCGTAGTTTCGGAATCGTTTAGGAACAAAACAAAACAAAACTCTTCCGAAAATAAAACTTTTATGCAACTTTTGAAATTTAGTCATACAAAAGACATAGGATCATAATTCGGCTACATTAAGAATACGAATATCAAGAAACAAATAAGAATCATTTACGAGCTTATCAAAGCAATCCGGTTCGTCTATGAAAGTTACGGACATTTGTAGACATAAGATCCTTTCGGAACAAACCTTTATACATAGCATTTCAAATCCAATCGTATCAAAGACATATAAACCATAGCTTGACCACATAAAGATGCCAACATCAAGAAGCAAATATAAATCATAAACATGTTCGGATTTTACGAATAGAATTTCCCCCAAGGCTCATAACATATCACAACTTACTTGCGTTTAGGACATGCCAAAAGGAAAGAAGGAT
Source organism: Lycium ferocissimum (assembly GCF_029784015.1). Classification (NCBI taxonomy): domain Eukaryota; kingdom Viridiplantae; phylum Streptophyta; class Magnoliopsida; order Solanales; family Solanaceae; genus Lycium; species Lycium ferocissimum. The sequence goes on from NC_081352.1 coordinate 10,697,290, forward strand.
AAGCTTTACATACCTCGTCCACTTTCTAAGCTAATCCAAACTTAAGTCTCGGCTTCTCAAAATCTACAATATCATCGTTAGACACCAAACATTAGCTTTAAGTACTTAGTATCCAATCCCAAACCATCACTTTATTTACGTTTGGCAGCATTTCATAAATTGAACCCCGAGAATTCTACTCGGCCAATATTACCAACAACAACACCAACAACCATTCCAACAACATCAATAATGAATTCAAAATACATTCTAACATTAATAACTCTTTTCTACACAATTCGACAACATTCCATTTTCATTCAAATCAACACATATAATCAAACCAACATCAATATTCATACGTTCAAGTACTAATCCAAACCATTTAAACAAGATTCAATAACATTTCCAACAATCCGCACAATATTCAAAACAATCCATCCATATACTATAGAACCCGAAACCACTAATTTCCATAGGGACAACAACAACACATTTCTTTCTTCCAAATTCATCAACGACACCAATAATCCACACATTGACAACATTATTATTATACAAGAAACCATATTACAATCACATTAGCTTCCAAAAACATACGATTTTAACTTCAATCTTCAACCATTAAGCCTTCATTTTACAACCTAAAACCCACAACACAACATCCTAAACATACCAAATGAAATTAGTCCTTCATTCTTAACCAACACCACATATACACGGCCAAATCCACAACAATTACAACTTCAACTTGAATCATTCAATACCTTCATTCTCATCACATAATCCATGACAACAACAACCAAAATACTAAGTAAAATCAATTCGCCATAACTTACCAAAAACAGCCCCTATACGGCCAACATCAACATACATAAATTTCATGACCTTCATCCATTTTTACCCATTACAACAACACACAAACATGCTAACTATAATTACTTCACCACTCTTACACAACACACACTTGTACACGGCCACACATACACACACACACGGCTACACTTTCACATGCATAATTTCATGCACTTCATTCATTTGCACATACCACAACATGTACAAACATCTATGAAAACATGTAAAGAAGACTAAACCTCACCTCTTTCCATCCATCTTCTCCATTCGGCTAGGATGAAAACTTCAAGAACAAACACTTTGCTTGCTTCAACAACAACATGAGTTGAAACACATAAAGAAAATAATTTTTTGATCACTATTCATGGTCTTCAATTTGCCTTGCCATGGCCGAATAGTACCTTGGTTTCTCACCAAGGTTCTATACGTTTCTAAGGGATGAGAAAAAGATGAAGATGACTTAATTGTCATCTTTTACTACATATATAATTCACACATGTGGCCCTATGGCCCACACTAATTCACATGGCCACTTAGGCCCTCTCATGAACTATTATTTTCACCTCTAGTCCTTACAAATGTAAAGTAATCACATGCACCCTTCATAGCTTGAACTCCTCAAATTTGGCCAACCACGGGTGGGTCCCACATACCCCACGGCCATAGCTCTCAATTTCATGAAAAAAAAATTTCAACTTCTAGCCCCAAATTCTCATGAAATGTTCAAATTTTCATAATTCACTTTTAACCCCAAATTTTTCTTATTCCAAATTTAACCTTAACACTCCATGCCAATGAAAAGATGAATATGCAACTTGTGCATTAAAACAAAATCAACAAAATCGAAAATTAAAAGTCTTGTCCATAACTTGTCGCAAACAACTTCGAATATTCCAACGTACAAAGTACGGGATTTAACAACCCTCGTCTCTGGACAATACCCAGGACTCATACCAATTGGCGGCTACATCCCGCAACCCCGGGGCATGATGCAACCGGCCGACTCGATCTCGGTCACCTTAATCAACCGTAACGTACGCAAAGATACGTCCGATAAACTCCGGGGGTCCTCCGCGGGCTTTGACCCGAAAAACTGCGGGACCACAAGTCGAAATCACGGGCCCTCGATCGTCATATACCGTCCGCACGATCACCTCCCGATCCGCCGTGAACTCCGGCCCGCCATCAACTGCTCAATAAATCGAACCGCATCCGCGGCCCCGTCCTCCACCCCCGGCCGAGGGACCCAGGCTCGGTGCTGAACCTCGGGAGGCTGGGGTGGAGCCGCCACGACTCGGGTGCCGCCGCTTCCAAGGCCCCTCTGATGCGGCGGTGCCGAACGGTCACGGGGCACAATCTGCACCGGGCTCGGACGGGCCCTGGTAACTCTCCGGGCCTGGCTGGTCTCCCCCACTACTGTAGACTTGCCCTTCTGGGTGGCTGTCACCTTTCTCGGAGGCATCACTGAAAACATAACAAGTCGTTAGGGAGGAGTCATCCTGATAACACAGCTCTATCGCACGATCTAAGATCAGAAGGAAAGATAACACCCTAAATGCCTCAGCCTCCCCGTTTATAGATGTGGTGCATAACACACCGATAAACAAGACTCTACTAGACACGGTGCGTAGACATTCCAGAACGAATCGCTCGATATTTTTGTCACGACCCAACCCCGTAGGCCGTGACTAGTGCCCGAGCCGGGCACCCAAATACATTCAATCAATCACATACGGATGACTTATATGTATACAAATATCGACGATCGTCTCAACCGTCTCAACACAAACATATATATATCACAAGGTTTACCAAGCAAGCTATCATATGGCGCAACGGCCTAAAATATATACAAATGCAAGCTAACCAGGCTGCCACGGCGAATGGGATTGCCCAGAACATATAACATACGAACACACCTGTATAGAGATAGGCACAACCCACATACACGTCTACAGACCTCTAAACGGAGACAACGATCGTAATCATATGACGGGACAGGCCCCGTCGTACCCCGATCAAACAAATACATATGCAACGGACGAATATATACCAAAATGTGAGCTCCGAAATAAAAGGAGCACTCCAAACACAGACAGGTGTCCCCAGACGGCGGATCACCGAACCGTACGTCCGGCCCCACTGCGGGCGTGAAACGCGGCCCCCCGAAGAAAGGGGGTCGGTACGGAATATGTACCGAGTATGCAGCGTAAGATACGTAAACATAATCGAGTCATAATCGAAACAAAAGTACACAAAATAAGTGCAGTATCCAAATTATCAAAATGTTTATTTTTAAAATACAAATCATGCAGGGGGCTCAGAAAATATGGTCGTCCGCCCGTCAATGGCGCGATAACACATCATACTTCAGAAGATTTCATATCTCCGAAAACCCGTCATATCACATATCACATATACACGGTACCCGGCCCAATAGCAGAGGAGCTCGGCGAACCGGACACATCATAACACTAAATATACACGGTGCCGCCCCGATAGTCGTGAGGGGCTCGGCCCGAACCGGACACATCATACCCGGAATATCACATAGTGCGCACGATACGTAACCGGCCCGGACTCGACGGAAGATGCAATAACCATTTGCACGGCAGTAGTGGGTGGGTAACCGTAACGATAAAAATCATTATCATAAACTCAAAAGATAAGTAAACTCGATCATACTCGAAGTCGGGATAATAGTAATACCATATTCTTTCAAAAGTCATCGAAAACATATAAAGGAAAGTCGCGGGACCCACGGACGGTGTCGACCCAAGTCGGGCCCGCCTGTGGAAAACATATCATCGTATGTCATAAAATCTCCTACGAACATATCGAGGCAATCCGAGCCTTTCTGTGAAAGTTACGCTCGTTCGTAGTTACGGAACTCTTTAAAAACAAAACTTTTTATGCAACATTTGAAAATCAAATATTCCAGAGACATAAGGGCCAATATTTCATCACATTACGAATGTCAAAGATAAGATGCAAATAAGAATCGTAGGCATACTCGGATCGCAAGAATAGAGTTTCCTCGAGGCTCGTGTTATAGCCTATTCATACTAAGGCATGCCAAAAGAAAGAAAGGTAAGCTTTACATACCTCGATCGCTCTCAAAGCTAATCCAAATCAAACCTATGCCTCGGACTCTCCAAGATCTACATAAAATCAATAAATATCAATGTCAACTATAGGTATTTAGGAGTTCATTTCCAAACTAGCACTTAATTCTACGAAAATTTGGGCAGCATTTCCCCTGTAAATGCACAACCCCGAGAATTCAACTCGGCCAAATTCAACAACAACAACACCAACAATCATTCTAACAACATCAAAAATTGATTTAGAACGCATTCGAACATTAATAATTCTTCTCCACATATTCCGACAACCTTCCAATTGTTCATTACAATTACATACATACAAACCAATATACAATCAAACTAACACTAATGCTCACATATTTGATTACTAATCCGAAACCATTCAAACAACATTCAAAGACTCTTTAAACAATTCACACAATATTTCCAACAATCCAACAAATGCTCCAATTCATCCGAAAACTGTCCCAAACCCGAGAACAACATCCATAACACGTTCCTAGCTTCCGAATCATGATTTGCACCAACAATCCACACTCTAACAATGTCATGCTCATAAATATAGAAATTATATTAAATGCACATTAACCTCCAAATCAGCCCAATACAATTACAACATCAACTTGAGTCATTAAACTCTTATCGTCAACATAGAATTAATCCATTACTTCAACACAATATCACATGCACACGGCTAGATACCATGCACACGGCCTCAACTCCAACATGCCATATTTTATGAATTTCATCCATTTTTGCATACTACGACATGCACACATCATTCATAACACATAAAAACAAGATTAAATCTTACCTTTCTTCTCAACTTCACAACTTGGCTAGGGTTAGCAAGGATGAAAACGAATGGTTTGTTGCCCCAAACAACAACTCGAGGACCCTTCAATTAGTAGGTTTGCCAGGATGAAATAATTTTGGGATGGCTAAATTTGATCTTCAAATTTTTGAGACTTGGCCGAATGGCCTTAGCTTGTTCATCCAAGTTCTTGATTTTTTCTCTAAGTGTGGAATGAAGAAATATGACTTAGTAGTCATCTTTTATCCTCACATATGAATTATACAAGTGTCCATGGCCCACACATGGGTTGGACGGTTAAATTTGGCCACAAACGCGCGGGGGCCATCTCCAACCCACACGGCCAACATGGCCAATAATTCATGATTTCTAACTTCTCAATATTCCACTTTTAGTCCCAAATTTTCCTAAATGTTCCATGCCAACAAATTCATGAACAACTTATGTCTTAAAATAAAATCGAAGGTCAAAAGTCTCGACTTCGTATCCCGGAATGGTCTTGTCCCTAACTTATCATAGTTAACCCGGATTGTCCCAATGTACAAAATACGGGATATAACAAGGACAGAGGCAGCAGTATTCCAGATATCCTTTCCATCCAGCAGTGAGTTCATCTCCACGGTTTTCAGGCCCGAGATTCGACCTGGCCGTATTCCGGGGTGCGTAGTTCTAGAGCATCGGGCTCTCGGCCACACGTAGTCGGGATAGATGAGACCTTCTTTGCCACGGTGTGCCCAGTGTGGCAAGTTGTATGCAGGTCAATGTCGGCTGGGCTTAGATGGTTGGTATGCTTGCTGCCAGCTAGGTCACGGGGTGCGACAGTATCCGATGAGAGAGAGTGGGAATATGGTTCAGCCCACAGGGTCCGTAGATGGTTCATCTTCTGCAGTGCGCCCTTCAGGGCAATTTCCTCAGGCACCAGCAGGACGAGGTAGAGGGAGGAGTAGAGCATCTAGCTCGAGCGGTCCTCAGCACAGCATATATGCACTAGCTAGTATGCAGGATCGTGAGTCATCTCCTGATGTCATCACAGGTATATTATCAGTCTCCTCCTATGATGTGTATGAACTGATTGACCCAGGTTTCATTTTATCATATATTACGCCATTTGTTGCTAGCAAGTTTAGGATAAAGCCCGAGTTGATTGAACCCTTTGAGGTGTCTACGTTAGTTGGTGATCCAGTCATAGCTAGGGGAGTATACTGAGGCTGTGTAGTGATAGTTTGCAATCGCCATACCCTAGCAGACTTGATTGAGTTAAATATGATTGATTTAGACGTTATTATGGGTATGGATTGGTTGGCTTCTTGTTATGCTAATGTTGATTGCAGAACAAAGATAGTTCGATTTTAGTTTCCCGATGAGCCAGTTCTTGAGTGGAAGGGTAATGCCGTTTCGCCGAAGGGTAGGTTTATTTCCTACCTTAAGGCAGAGAAGATGATCAGAAAAGGGTATATTTTTCACCTAGTTCGAGTTCAAGATGTGCAAGTAGAGCCGCCGACTCTTCAGTTTGTTCCTGTAGTAAATGAGTTCCCAGGAGTGTTTCTAGATGAGCTTCCAGGCATTCCTCCAGAGAGAGAGATTGATTTTACTATTGACTTATTGTCAGATAAGCAGCCAATATCTATTCCTCCTTATAGGATGGCACTTGTGGAGTTAAAAGAATTGAAGAAGCAGTTGAAAAATTTGCTTGAGAAGGGCTTTATCAGGCCTAGTACATCGCTGTGGGGAGCGCCGGTATTGTTTGTGAGAAAGAAAGATGGCTCCTTGCAAATGTGTATTGATTATAGCAGTTGAATAAAGTGACGGTAAAGAATAAGTACCCACTCCCGAGGATTGATGACTTGTTTGATCAGGCCAAGGCGCGAAATATTTTTCGAAGATAGATTTAAGATCGGGATATCATCAGGTTAGGGTGAAGGAGGAAGATATTCCGAAGACGGCGTTTCGGACTAGGTATGGGCACTATGAGTTCCGTGTTATGTCGTTCGGGCTAACTAATACTCCAGCGGTGTTCTTGATGAATCGTTTATTCAGACCCTTACTAGATCTGTTCGTGATTGTGTTTATAGATGATATTCTGGTTTATTCACCGTCAGAGGCTGAGCACGCAGAACATCTACGGGCATAGCTTGGGTTCTTCGAAAAAGAAAGCTATATGCCAAGTTTTCCAAGTGTGAGTTCTGGTTGAACTCTGTGGCTTTTCTGAGTCACATTATTTCGGAAGAAGGCATTAGGGTGGATGACCAAAAGATTGAGGCTGTGAAGAATTGGCCAAGGCCCACGACACCAACGGAGATACATAGTTTCTTGGGATTGGCAGGTTATTACAGAAGGTTCGTAGAAGGATTTTCTTCTCTTTCAGCCCCGTTGACCAAGCTGACTCAGAAGTCAGCTAAATTTCAGTGGACAGATGCTTACGAGTAGAGTTTTCAGACGTTGAAGGATAAATTGAATTCAGCACCTGTTTTGACTCTTCCAGAAGGAGCAGATGGCTATGTGGTTTATTGTGATGCTTCAGGTGTTGGGTTAGGCTGTGTATTGATGCAACACGGTAAGGTTGTTGCTTACGCTTCTAAACAGCTGAAGAAGCATGAGAAGAATTATCCAACCCATGATCTTGAGCTAGCGGCGGTGATTCATGCTTTGAAAATATGGAGGCACTACTTGTATGGTGTTCATGTTGATATCTATACTAATCATAAGAGCCTTCAAAAGATATCTTTAAGCAGAAGGACTTGAACTTACGTCAGAGGCAATGGTTAGAGTGGTTGAAAGACTATGATGTGGATATTCTTTACCATCCCGAGAAAGCTAACGTAGTAGCCGATGCCCTCAGTCGTAAATTTATGGGTAGCCTGTCACATGTGCCGCCAGAGAGAAGGGAAATGGTCCATGAAGTTCATCGATTAGCTAGCCTCGGAGTTCGATTGATAGATTCAGGTGATGCAAGAGTTACAGTTCAAGATACAGCGATGTCATCTTTGGTAGTTGAGATAAAGGAGCGTCAGTACGAAGACCCTGTCCTAGTTCATTACCGATATACACCCTTAGAAGCATTAGGAGTACTTCAGTCTGTGATATTCTTGTACCTTGTTTGTGATTGTTCCTTCTGTTCACAGGTCCAGTTCTATGTATATAGTTTATTCATGCATTACATTCATTATATATATGCATATTGACCCGTGACCAGAAGGCGTTATATACGCGAGTATTATATGTATATGGGGTATAAGGAAGGGAATGGCATTATATACGCACACCACCGACGCACTGGTGCACCATAATGATGATATAAGGATCGAAGCCGCACGTATCAGAAGAATATATATGATGATGATGGCCGCCGAGAGGCCGATATGATATGATGGGATGCCCATAGAGGCTTAACAGGCGTTATATACGCATATACATATGTATGACCCACATTGTTAGGCATGAGCATGATTATCGTTGAGAGTACACAGATTATGTGCCCACAGAGGCATTGTCAGTTATACAAATATATACATGCTTACATATACTGGTTCATACAAATCTATGTGGACAATCAGTGATATTTGAGTTCCAGATTCAGTTCATGATTCTTATGATTTTGCTACTCTTATGCTTTACATACTCAATACATTATCCGTACTGACTCCCCGTTGCTCGGGGGGCTGCGTTCATGCCTGCAGGTTCAGGTAGACCGACAGGTGGTCCAGATCAGTAGGACTTCTATTCAGCAGTGGTCAGTGTGCTCCATTGAACTGGATTTGCAGTCTATTTTGGCATGCTAGTCTTTTAAGATGTACATACTTATGGGTATGATGGGGTCCTGTCCCGTCCTTTCTACTGCTTTCATTCAGAGAGGTCCGTAGGAAGTTGTATGTATTAGTCCGATAATGTAGCCTTATCGGCTTTCTATTCTTTGTGTATGTATATGTAGCGCCTAGCGAGTTGCATCGTTCTTTCAAAGATGTATGTATATATATTCAAATTGTACAAAGTGCATGATATCACCCTCTCATGAGGCAGTATGAGTTCAGTTTCAGTTGCTTATGGGCCCTTGATGTTCAGTATCATCCAGAGATAGTATAGGGGTGTTTGGTCACTAGAGGTCAGACACTCGTCATGACTCATCGATTTGGGTCGTGACATTTCTGGTCCAACTTGAGCAGGATATATCTCCTAGCATATGAAGAGTTATGGAGTAAATAAATTATCCAAATTGAAGTTCATCGAGTCTAGTTTCCAACGCATCAAACCGTTCGTCGATACGACATCGGAGTAGGGAGTTATGGGCATTTTAAAACGGACTGCCAGAAGCCCGTGAACCTACGCGAAAATTCTAGAAACCACTTAAAAGCCCACTAAATTGGCCCACTCGGCCCAAACCCGACTTGGAGCTATATAAATAGCCTAACTTCATTTTTCACCTTTTTTCACACATCCTTAAACACTAGAACCACCTAGAAACATCTCTCCTACATTCCTTATCCTTAAACACAAGAAATTGTGCAGAAGCTTTGTGATCAAGGTTTGGGAAACTCGTAGCAACTTCGTATCATCGCTACAGTGTCGTAATTATTGAATGGATTGTAGAAGAGGATGGTGGAATCTGGATTTTTGAGTTATCAAGGAGCCATGCAAGATTAAGAAGGTAAGATCCTATCTTCATTATCATGGGTTTTGTTGATTCGAAATCGTATTCATCAAATTTTAGCGTATTTTGTTAAATTGTGGAAAAGGGGAATATAATCTATACGGGTATTGTTGCTTGGATAAGTTGGGTGTTGAATTAAACTAAATAGGTTGTTGGTATTGTTGTTGGTATTGGTTTTATGGTCATAATTATTAATGAAACGGAATATAAGCAGGGGAAATGCTGCCCTAATTTTCGTAACTACGGATAATTGGGAAAATTAACACCAAAATATTTGCATGCAAGTCGAGGAGGACTAACCTAGGATTTGCATGTCCTCGTATAGGTGCGGAGGAAAGGACAATTTTGGGATAGGAAATTCCTTCAGGCAACAAGTTAGAGAATAAGGTATGTAAGGTTTTCGCTATCGCTTTCCTTGGCACGAATCAATAGAACCCCTAGCGTGCATTATCAATCCATTTGAGTCTATTCCGGATTTCCTACATTTTACGATTATATATATATATATATATATATACGTATTTTATGAGAAGTACATATATTTTATTAAAGATGCATATTTTTCCGAAAATCTCTATTTTTACTGAATTTTCGATATTTTATGAAATTAAGTAAACGTCCCAAACTAAGTCGTCCATTGACTCTATCAAACCGTATGTATACTTTATGAAAGATACTTATGATGTTAATGTGAGTATTATGATTTGAGTCATTCCTTGTCCTCGATATGTGTCCCATATTCGGAGGTATAATGACTTTACGTCACTCTGAAAGGCCCAATGTCACTTATTTGACCCATGCATATATATATATATATATATATATATATATATATATATATATATATATATATATATATATGTATGCACTATTTTGCTCCACCAAGCCCCGCTATAGTCGGCCGAGAACGGCAAATAGATATGCAACCACTGATCAGTTAGGTATTCACACCGAGTCCCATTAGGGCAGGGTATGTTATGATATAATGATGTTTTCCCGGACCTGGGAAACCCCGGACGCGGGGAGGATGATGATGATGATATACACATCGAGTCTTGAAAAGGCCGGGTACGCTTCACACCGAGTCCCACTAGGGCCGGGTACGTTATATATGTATGTATATGTTGCATATGAAAAATGATTTTCTCATGCATGGCATATTGTAGGGTTTCAGATGTCCCAGGTTACCAGTTATCACTATTTTCCCATGTTTACATTTATATTTTACTGATGTCATTACTTCCCTGCCTTACATACTCCGTACTTTTATCCGTACTGACCGTCCCACTTCCTAGGGCGCTTCATTTCGTGCTTTGCAGTCCCGACGAGGAAGAGGAGAAGAACTTCTCTCGCAGGATCGCCCGGTTTCGCCACGTCAGCGAGTACATTTCTCGGGCTTGCTAGTTGGGTATTTGTTGAGTCTGCAGGTTATGTAAATGACAGATGTACGTAATCTTAGAGGCTCATAGACAGTGTAGTGGGTGTCAGAGTCATACATGTTTTCATTATTCTTATGATACACATATTATAGCCTGGGTGACTATATGATATTTTATGATGTTCATGTTGCGGCCTTGTCGGCTAGCTTATGTATACAGTTGTTCACAAAGAGGTTATATTATCCTTGTGTTGGGCCTTTCTGTGTACCGGTGCTCTTATATGTACATGCTAATGATTACAATCAGGATTGTTATATTAAGGTTATATTATGTCACGTCAGGTGGTACTCGGCTATTAGGGCGGGTGCCAGTCATGCCCCTCATCGGGGTGTGATAAAGTGGTATCGGAGCGGGTCAGTCTTAGGGATGTCTATGAGCTGTGTCTAGTAGAGTCTTGTTTAGGGGTATGAAGCGTGTCATACTTATAAACAGGAGGCTACAGGGCATTTAGGAAATACCTCTTTTCTTCATGATCTAGATCGTGCGATAAAGCTAACAACGTAGGAAAGTTCGTTCCCGATTCTATCTTCTCGTTAGAAATTGCGGTGTCGCCAACAAAAAGAAGGGTTTCAGCTAAACAAGACTATAGGATCAGTTCCGAGAGTGCATGTTACGCTAATGTCAATCGTCAATACAGGTCATAAAGTAACAGAAGGGATAAGGAACAATATAAGTATACGACTAAGTCAGACCCTCCTGAAATTATGACCTCTATCGTGAAGAATCTGTATAAAGGACTCGATGAGACAACCGTCAGGGCAGCTGCGAGTGTGACCTCACCACAGACTCTAGCCCTACCACCAGGGCCGATGAGATGGATATGAGAAAAGCATTACAGGAGTGGGCACATACGATTTTCCATCTAAGTTCAGCATTATGATGGGACCGCTACGGACGTTAGTATTACAAGATATCGGACGGTTTTTAGTTTTGAAAATTTTGTTAATCAAGGATCGCTAGTGTATGGATGGGAGTTGTATAGGAGGAATAATATGGTCAACCAAGGGGAGGAGAGTAATTAAGGAGAATAGAAAAGTTCCACTTCAAGCATGCATCTGGTTAAGTTTAGCAGAAACAGGACCAATGTAGGATGATTACGAGTCTAATGACCCCTCCATTGAAACTGCTGGCACACGTTTTGGGAAATAGAATGCCATTTGCTATGCAACAGATGGATATAATAGCGATTCAAACAGGAGTAAAGGTTAAAAATAAAAGCAACAAAACTGTGGCGCTATGCAGCAAGTGGATAATATGCAAGGTGTCGCTAGCCAGGGTAGTATGACACCCTACTACTACACCCTCTCCCATCAGGGATATGGAATCTTACGTTGTACTAAATGCCTAAATAAAAGAAAGTCAGAAGTAGGGCTTAGTTACTTATGGTGAGATATATGGTGCATGTATGTGGATAAAGTCTTATCGAATGAGCAACTTGACGATAGATGAGCACGAAGTTCGAAGCACCTTGGAAGATTTTGTTGAACTAACTATAAGTCAGGTAGAGAAGTCAGGATAGATTGGGACTAGAGGAGTTAGGAGCATTAGGAATACCTTGAGCTAGTCCCACAAATAATTATGAGAAAGAATGCTAACGGACGAGTCTAGTTGCAATCAAGTCAAATAAGTCATGAGGAATAAGAGGACCCGGAGAAAAGAAAAGTTAAAAGCGACAATGACGAAGAATCATAACGAAAGTTAACAAAAGTTATCAAGAAAGACTTCATGAACACCGCAGTCCTGCTTGCTTTACGAAAGGATGGCTATGTCAGCGGGCTGTGGCTTAGAACGGGCTTACGATGGATAATGAAGCAATCCGTTAAGTGTGATAAACACTACAAGGAAATGTTCTTCTACAAAAGAAGGAGAAGGACACTAGTCTTGAAGGATAAGTTGAGTTAGAATTCACACCAGAATGCGGATGCAAAGGAATCACTCTAAGGAAAAGAGATAGGCGATTAGACACATGGGAGATCGTGATAAATGGTAAGGAGAAGACCCACGTGAATCATTCGTAACAAAAAATGTTATGAGTATGTATTATACTACAAGTGATATCAAGCAAGGTTAAGTACCACAGGAAGACACGTATATATAAGTGAAGTACCGGAGGAATGATGGAACCCCATAATACGAAGAATAGTTCTAACGAACAATGAAAAATTTAACGAACTAGCTCTCGCCAACAGCTTCAAGTATGTTAGGTCATGTGGAAAGGGGTAAGGAGGCGTACAGCGAAGAAAAGGAGGATACATGGCCATGCATAACGATATCGCCATAAACAGAAGATGAAGGAGAAACAAAAGTTGGCAATGAGGCACTCGAAGAGTAGAGGCAGTGAAGGTACGGACCATGGGAAGGGGATGACTTAAGAAGTTTAGCGCTAGCAAGTAAGGTAAAGGAAACTCAAAGCCAATGATACGCTAAGGAACGCTTAGTATGAGCAAGGAGTCATACAAAGGATATCGTGAAAAGAAAGAAGTACACACCAACGTATAGGATCATAGCATTCTCGAGGGAGGAGCGTAACCCCTCGTTGGTGCGAAGAGACCGCCAGGGGGAAGGATGACCACATTAATAGGAAGAAGGGAGTTCTCGAAAGCGTCAGATAGCTACATCCTTATAAGGGGGAAGCTATGAGGTGGGAAGAGGAGGAAGTTAAGAACTCAGATAAAGATAATAAGCAGGTGTCGGAAGGAGCTAACGCAGAAAGGACTTAGTTAAGTAAACAAACGGAGCTATTCATCTGAGTGACTGAAGGAAGCATGCTAGCTAAACACCCAAATGAATGAAGATGGGAGGTACCTACGGCATAGCAACAAAACGATGCGATGAAGTCATCGAAGGGACTGAGACTACAATCCCAATACACCCTAATGAAGGTATTATGCAAGGTCAAAAGCAAGGAAAATTTTATAAAGATAAGGCATGAAGGAGTACAACTCTAAGAGAAGCAAGGTATCAGGGGTATATACAAGAAGCGAAGGAAAGTACTAGGAAAAGTTATAATGGTGCAAGAGGACTTGGAGTTAAGAGAAGGAGCAAGGTAAGAAGAGACTGAAAAAAAATTATTATAAGTCAAGAAGTACGAGAAGTCACAAGATCATATCCTTATTACAGAAAATGACTAACCATTGTTGAGAAGAGATTGTCGGCCGAACGATTTAGCATTCCAGCTTGGGAGGTGCCACAGGATAACTAAATTAAGGGCGTGGAGGACACACCAGTACATGTTACATGGAAAGTACCAACTTCAACCCGAAAGAAAATAGATGATGATGGTTTGACCATAGTCGAATAGCTAAGTAAGATGACATAGACAAAGGAAAAACGGAAAGGACCAGGGTCGCTGAAGCAACAATATACCAAGCTTAAAAGGAAATGTGATGATGGTTAGTATCTATGATCCTGTGTCCAAGGAAAGGTATCACGCGAATAGCACAAGGCATTTGGAGCGCAAAATAAAGATGTACGATAACGGCAACGCCGTTAGAAATCCAGTAATGTGAGAAAGTGCTGAGACTAATATAACATGGTTAAGAAATGCGGTAACAGGAGATCATAGGTATAGGTTCAAAGGGCGAACCAGAAGGTTGATGTAAAGGACAAACATTTGAAGGAAACCCACCCCGTAGAATTTAAGTCACTACCAGTATACTGCGACTAGGACCGACAGATAGGGAAAGAGGACGAAGGAAGGAATACAATAAGGATTTATACCCAAGATCAAGTATCGCCCATAGAAAGCGCAAGAAAAGGTAACTCTATAAGAAAAAGGGGAAAAATAGTCATCTCCAAAAGCTTACAATAGGTTATCATACTAGATAAGAACCCAGGGAAATATTGACAACTGACGGCATGCTTCGACCCTCGCTCTCACACTAACAATGTAACAAGAAGAAAATAAAGTACCTGGAACATCCCGGCATCTAAGGAGAAGAGTCATATGTGACCATAAGCGCAACTAAGGATAAAAGTAGCGTTTGGATACTAGTTCAGTAGTGGGAAGCAAGAGTTGAGCTATAAGCAAAAGTGAGTATGAACCTCAAGGATAAGACAGGGTAACCACGAATACAAGAGCAGGTTCCACGGATAGCCATATATGAATAAGTCACACGCAGATGAAGCTATACCTTGGTATCCATTAATGACCCCCCCCCCCTACATTCAAGGACGAATGCTCTTAAGGGGGGGAGGAATGTAATATCTTGCACCGAACATTTCAACTTTTGGTAGTCTTTACGCGGATAACCCGTTTCGAGCTTATTGAAATAAGTTTGGGGAGAATATCTTTCTTCGAGATTATAATTCATAAATAACGCTGAGCCGGCATCGATCAAGGATAGTTTAAATTGTTAAGAGTCCTATTCATACGGGCGATGTAGTGAAATCCAAATTTCGTGCTGACAATAAAGTACCCACGAAGGGTGGTATAGGAGAAATGGTTTGCTAAGAAGGAAAAACTCAGTCTGGGATCCATAAATACTTATGGGATACTTCAGGAGGTCAATCAAACTTACGAATTGGGGCTTCTATCAGGATTAAAAGAATTGCACGGGCCGACTACTACCTTCAACGGACGAGAAAGAATGGACATGGTAGGTTAAGGCAAAAGTGAAATTCAGGTCACATTTAGGTTCCTCAAGGAGTAGTTGTATGGCAATTGTGAGGCAATATGTTGTTGAGACCACTACCTCGTATAACCATTCAGTTGATTAATGCAGATGCCTTTAAGGCCCGAATAGCCAAAGGGAACTCTAAGGAATTAACATAATATTTTTTCCGCTCACAGTCTTTGAACATTCAAGGACGAATGTTCTTAAGGGGGGAGAATGTTACACCTCGCCCCTCCCAGGAGCTAAGGACGTTCCGTACTCATGGCTTATTTTCAGAGAAGGAGCTTAGCGAAGGATAACAGCATGAGCATACGCGGGATATAAACCATGATGAACGGGTGTTACACCTTAGAAGAATTTCGTATCGTTGGTGCGGTTAGTAAACTAACGTGAGCCCGAAAAATCCATGGAACTCTTATAAGGCTAAGAGAGACTTCTAACGAGTATTAAGAGAATAGATAAAGGTTCCAAGGTCAAGCGGATTGAAGAAAGTTAGTTGTCAAATCTTTGGGAAAAACTTGACAAAATTTTGAAAGAAATTTCTGGTCCAACTAGAGCAGGATATATCTCCTAGCATATAAGGAGTTATGGAATAAATAAATTATCCAAATTGAAGTTCATCGAGTCAAGTTTCCAACGCATCAAACCGTTCATCAATATGATATCGGAATAGGGAGTTATGGGCATTTTAAAACGGACTCCCAGAAGCCCGTGAACTTACACGAAATTTCTAGAAACCACTTAAAAGCCCACTTAATTGGCCCACTTGGCCCAAACCCGACTTGGAGCTATATAAATAGCCCGCCAACTTCATTTTTCACCTATTTTCACACATCCTTAAACACTAGAACCCCCTAGAAACATCTCTCCTACATTCCTTATCCATAAACACAAGAAATTGTGAAGAAGCTTTGTGATCAAGGCTCGGGAAACTCGTAACAACTTCATATAATCGCTATAGTGTCGTAATTGTTGATTGGATTATGGAAGAGGATAGCGGAATTAACGGAGTTTTGAGTTACTAAGGAGCCATGCAAGCTTAGGAAGGTAAGATCCTATCTTCATTATCATGGGTTTTGTTGATTCGAAATTCATTAAATTTTAGCGTATTTGGTTAAATTGAGGAAAAAGGGAGTATAATCTATATGGGTATTGTTGCTTGGATAAGTTAGGTGTTGAATTAAACTAAATGGTTGTTGGTATTGTTGTTGGTGCTGGTTTTGTTGTCATGATTATCATGGAAACAGAATATAAGTAGGGGAAATGTTGCCCTAATTTCCGCAACTTCGGATAATTGGGAAAATTAACACCAAAATATTTGCATGCAAGTCGAGGAGGACTAACCCAGGATTTGCATGTCCTCGTATAGGTGCGGAGGAAAGGACAAGCTCGGGATAGGAAATCCCTTCAGGAAGCAAGTTAGACAATAAGGTATGTAAGATTTTCGCGATCGCTTTCCTTGGCACAAATCAATAGAACCCCTAGCGTGCATTATCAATCCATTCGAGTCTATTCCGAATTTCCTACATTTTACGAAAAAAAAAAAAATATATATATATATATATATATATATATATATATATATATATATATATATCAATCCATTCGAGTCTATTTCGAATTTCCTACATTTTACGAAATATATATATATATATATATATATATATATATATATATATATAGAGAGGTACATATATTTTATGAAAGATGCATATTTTTTCGAAAATCTCTATTTTTACGGAATTTTCGATATTTTACGAAATTAAATAAACGTCCCCAGCTGAGTCTTCCATTGACTCCTATTAAAAAGCGTCCGTATACTTTATGAAAGATCCTTATGATGTTAATGTGAGTATTATGATTTGAGTCATTCCTTGTCCTCAATATGTGCCCCATAATATATTCGGAGGTATAACAACCTTACGTCACTCCGAAAGGCCCAATGTCACTTCTTTGACCCCTCATGCATATATATATATATATATGTATGCACTATTTTACTCCATCGAGCCGTGCTATAGTCGACCGAAAACGACACATAGATGTGCAACCACTGATCAGTTGGGTATTCACACCGAGTCCCATTAGTGCCAGCTACGTTATGATATAATAATGTTTTCCCGGATGTGGGAAAACCCGGACACGGGGAGGATGATGATGATGATATACACACCAAGTCCTGAAAAGGCCGGGTAGGTTTCACACTGAGTCCCAAAAGGGCCGTGTACGCTTCACACCGAGTCCAACTAGGGGCGGGTACGTTGTATATATTATTTATATATATGTATATGTTGCATAGGAAAAATAATTTTCTCATGCATGGCATATTGTATGGTTTCAGATATCGCAGGTTACCAGTTATCACTATTCTCCCATGTTTACATTTATATTTTACAGATGTCATTACTTCCCTGCCTTACATACTCAGTACTTTTATCCGTACTGACCGTCCCATTTCCTGGGTCACTGCATTTCGTGTTATAGGTCCTAACAGGCAGAGCAGAAGAACTCTCTCAGTAGGATCGCCAGTTTCAGCGGGACGTCAGCGAGTACATTATACAGGCCTTGTCGGCTAGCTTATGTATACAGTTGTTCACAAAGATGTTTTGTTATCCTTGTGTTGGGCATTTCTGTGTACCGATGCTCTTATATGTACATGCTAATGATTACGATCAGGATTGTTATATTAAGGTTATATTATGTCACGTCAGTACGGTACTCGACTGTTAAGGTCGGGTGCCCGTCATGCCCCTCGTCGGGGTGTGACAATTTCTCTGTCAATGGAAATATGCCTTGGATATAATCCTTAAGTAGGAGCTAAACCAATTAATACTCCCATAGAATAGAATCACAGTTTTGCGTTGTCCAAATGAGCCAATTTGGGAGACCAGAACCTTACCACCGTCTGGTCGGTAGATTGATATGCCTCAGTTTTACGTGACCTGAGTTGTCGTATTTTGTGCATGTTCTATCCCAATTCATGGAGCAATCTAAGGACGCACACTGGAATGTGGCTCTCCGTGTGGTACGCTACTTGAAAAAGAATCCAGGACAAGGCCTTGTGATGAGAAAATATTGTGATCTCTAGTTGCACGGATGATGTGGTTCGAACTGGACCGGATGTCCGTTGACTAGAAAATCCCTTACCGGTTGGTTTATCTCCCTCGAGAATTCACCCGTATCATGAAAAACCAAGAAGTAGCACATTATCTCTTGCTCATCAACGGAGACGGAATACCGGTCAATGGCAATGACAGTCTGTGAATTGAAATGGTTAAAGGGAATTTTGCATAGTCTGAGCGTTGAACATAAGTCTCCGGTGAAAATGTTATATGATTGTCAAGCGGCATTATATATTGCACGAAATTCGTTGTTTCATGAACGGACTAAACACATTGAAGTCGACTCTCACTAGGTTCGGGACGCACTCCAATCCGATATAATATTTCCCAGTCATATATCAACCAGTGAGCAATTGGCCGATGTGTTTACAAAGGCTTTGGCCAAATCGCAACATCAATACTTGATTCGCAAGTTGGGCATTCGTGACCCTCATGCTCCAACTTGAGAGGGGGTATTGATACAGGGTGTGACCGGACTAATTTATCCGGTCACGTCAGTGAGTCGGTGAATCCCTACATCGGTAGGAAGACTATTCTAGTCTAATTGTTATAGGTAGGGTGCGTTCATGGTTTGGGTTAAAACCAAAACCAAACCGAATAAAAAAACTGACATTTGGTTTGATTGGTAAAAAATTTTAAAAACCGATAATATTTGGTTTGGTTATGGTTCTATTAAAAAATAACCGAACCAAACCGATAAATTATATACATAAATTTTATAATTATTTATATGTATAATATTAGTTTTTCATAAATAATTATAACTATTTTATACCTTTTAATCATTAATTTGATTTTTGGTCTACTTATTTCACATGATTGTTTAAGTCCCATGTTTTTAAGAATATGTCCAAGCCCATATCTTTAAGTCTTTTAACTCTTTTAAGTGCTAAGTGTAAACCTACTAACAGAAGCTCATGTTAGAGGCTAATGTCTTTAACTTAAATTTTTAGCCTTTCTTTGTCAGCCATTTGATTTTAGGTTGTTTCTTCTTTTTTTTTTTTCTTTTTTTTTTCAAATTTATACCTTTCTTTTTTCTTGTCTGAATGGATCCTAAACTTTTAATATTTTTCATATGGAAAGGACAGAGGTTGTAGATTTGGAGGTTCCTATAGAAGATACTTCAGTAACATCAGCATTTGCTGCAACTCAAGCACATGGTAATGCCCTAATACTTCTTCCGTGGGTAATCCTCCTAAAAAACAGAAAAGAACAACTCCTTGTAGTCGAGACCCTAGCCTTGGAGATAATGATAGAAAAACATATGAAGTTTGGGATCATTACACAAAGTTTTTTTAATAAAATGGGAGAATTGAGGGCAAAATGCAAATACTGCCCCAAAGTTTGGGATCATTACACAATTTTTTTTTATTTCATATATTTTATTTTTAATTTTAGGTAATCTTTATATTTAATTAATATGTATGTTTGTAACAACAACTAAAAGCTCCTATGCTCTACTTTATTTACAGGTATGTGTATTAAGATGACAAAAATGGTGCAGCCACTACTAAGTTAGTTTTTAGCTCTATATGTAATAGTTTAGCAACTTTGGGTAACTTGAGTACTACACTACATAATGTTTCTATGAAGTATGTTTCATCTTAAATTATAAATAAAAGTTATCGTTTGAACCAAAAAAAAAAAAAGACATGTCTTTTTCAACTTTTTAATGTTTTACTTGATAAGTCTCATGTTAGTCATAAACCGAAAAAATCGAACCAAACCGACAATAACCAAACCGGTGGTTATTATGTTATTTGGTTTGGTTATGGTTTTAGACATTTAAAAACCGACTAAATTGGTTTGGTTATGGTTTTAATCAATAACCGACCCGAACCAAACCATGAACACCCCTAGTTATAGGTTTGGTCTATTTATGGGGAATTTTTAATTATGGTAATATAGGATTTGTAGTTCTATTGGAATAGAGTTACCTTATTAGACTAGGGTGAAGAGGACCTTACTTGTATATAAGGAGGTCATTATGATGAATACAAAGTAGATTATTTTTATCTCTCTAAATGCTCGTCCCTGTCTCGATTTTAACATTCCTTCCGTCCCAGAAAGATTGTCTTAGTTCAGAGTACGAGGGTCAAACTAACTAATGTTCGGTGTGAATTAAAACATAAAATTTTCATTTTAAAATAAAATAAAATTTACATGTTTAGAAACTACATAAAAAGTAGCATAACTCGCCATAGTTAACAATTCAACTTATTTAGAAAGTATTTGAAAAAATTATGATTAAAGAAAATATTCGTTGACCGTCTAAATAGTACTTAACTAATTAAGACTAAGTTTTTTGGCACGGAACGGAGGGAAGTAGTATTTACAAATACTGAACTTCAATATTGAACTCATATATTTCAAGTGATATAATATCTCTACTGACAAATCTATAATTTTGTCCAAGTGAAATTCATATACAGACATAATTACTTCCGTTCTTTTTCTTTTTTTTTCTTTTTTTCTCTTCAACTTAATACTCTTGTTTTCGGCTTCAACCGGATATTGTCCAAAGGCCAAGTTACCTTTTGAGTTAAGGTCACAGGTAAACATGAACTATAGTTTTTAATTAAAAAATTAGACTCATTTTCGAACTAAGTTCATACGTATTATCATAGATAAGTATTAGATCATGTTACATACTTCACGCCAAGAAATTAAAATTTTAAATATTTCTTTTACGAAATGATTGTTATTCTTTTCTTCATTTTCTTTTTTTGCATTTTTGGTGGGGTGGACCTTTGCTGTAAGCCAAAAGTTAAAGTTGATAGAAAGCAGAATAAATTAGCCGGAGAACAAATGCTTTTCAAGGAACTTTAAAAAAGCAAGGGACTCCTACTTTACAAATGATAAGGGACCTTTTTGTTTTGTTATGGTCACTGGTGAAAATCACTACTATCAACAGGCGCATTCCCCCCAATTATAGCTTTTCTCTTTATGCCCTGTTATAAGTTTTTGGGTAAATCTTACATTTCTTGCTGGTCCTCTCTACAGTGCAATTGTTCTCATGGTTGATAAATTTGCTATAAATTTTATCAATGATGTTTCATGTATGATTTCCGATATATCTTGCCTTGAATTCAGGAGGGAAAAAAGACATCAAATATAGAAACGATTTAAGTTTTATATAAGAGATTGTAATTTTTTTTAGTTCTAACAATTAAAAAAAAAAATTATTATTTTTTAAACAGAACTAACTGCATTTTATTCATCTTTCCAAAAATTTACAGTTGATTTGAGGGAGTGTACAATAGCAACAAACCTCCCTAATCTGATTTGAAAGAAGTCCTCTATCTTAAGAGAGACGAGGTAAATGTAATTTTGAACTAGGATACTTGGTCACTAAGATGAACCACAATATATCAAAGCCAAAAAAAATTTGTAACTACATCTTAATGTAGACACTAGACTATCAGTATAGTTCAGCCGGTGATAGTTGATTTAGCTATCATTTTACCAGGTACCTTATATTTATGGTAGAGATTTACTTGTCATTATTTTGTAAGTGTTAAGACTAATGAAAATAGTATCTCAAAAGAAAAAAGTTCCTCATATTGGTTGAGAAAATGTGCAGATTCATGCTTACCAAAAAATGCCCAGATTCGTTCCTCTTGGAATTAGTGTGTTTTCATTTCACTTACCGTGTAAAATCCCATAATCTTGTAGGCTTATAATTGCAATATAAATGATTTATAACGCAATTAAGGTGCCCGAAAAATATAATTAAGGACCCATACAATTTAAACAAATAGATAACAACTATTGTAGCCTAATTTTTTTGGGAAAACAACCCAAAAAATCCCTAAAATGCAAAACATTTACCCGTCCCATGCCCCCTCCCCTCCAAACTAATTTTTTTTTTCTTACCCAATCGGCTAATCCGAGTAGCCCCTCGCCCAAAATCATTCCTCCGTGATGTCATCACAGTATATTTATATACCATGATGGTATTATGGAGGACCACAAGAGGGACTGAAGCAGTCCTCCATGATACCATCTCAGTATGTTTATATACCACGATAAAATTACAGAGGACTTAGGAGTGTCTCATTAAAGTATCGAAGCAATCCTCCATGATACCATCACAATATATGCATACAAAATGATGATATCATAAAGGTTTTTTTGGATAAAAATGTGTCTTTTGAATAAATAAACATGATACCATCTCAAAATATTTATATATCATATTGATATCATAAATTTTGCGGGCATTTCAAATAAATAGTTTTGAAAGCATGGGGATATGAATGAATAATTATTATTTTTTCGGGACAGTTAAGCTCTTTCCCCTAAATTTTTTTACACTATGCGTAGCCAAAGATGTTTCCGGAGCAGGTACCAATTTCCAAGCAGTTGGGGGGTGTGTGACCTCATGTGCAGTAATAATATCCTTATAGAATAGGACCTTTTTTTGGTTTGGTTTTCTTGGGAAGCGAATATTTGTCTTTTCCGTTTCGTTAATTAGTGAAAATCGCCCAAATGAAAAAAGAAATACTCCAATAGCAACTCACAAATAGAAATAAGAAAATGAATAAACGAGAAATACATAAAAGTTAACATAAACAAGCAATTAAGAGATATCACATGTTAATATTTTAGACGGTAAATATCTTCCAAATTAATATATATAATGTTAACCAAATGAATAAACTTTAAATTAGCCAAAACACATGTTTACATTAAATTTCAGGAAGTCAAATCTTTTTCAATATTATTCTTTTACTTTCTTTCCCGAGCCACCACAAAACCCTCTTTATTTTTTCATTCTCCATCTTATAGATCTACATAACATGATTTATAACCGCGTATATACACTTTTATACATTATATATACATCCTCATACACTATTATACATTGTATATACATATATATATATATATATATATATATATATATATATACACACACACTCATACACATTGTACACGTATTATATAGACTATTATACATTGCATATACATCCTTATACACTATTGTACAGTTATATATAATGTAATTGTTCTGTATAGACAATGTATCTATTTGTATAATCACATACAGGTTGTATACAAGAGCACCATTCATAAATAACTGGCATTTCCCTAAGTTAGGAGACAAGAAAAATTCAATTGGATTTTTCATTGAACATGCACAACAAAGTTGAGAGAAAAAAAAAAAAAAGAGAAGGAAAAGATGATCATCAATCGTAATGTTAATTTAATGGGACAGCAAATCTACTGGGGCAAATAAAAAAAAAAGGTTCAAGTTGTTGACACCTAATTTTTGTCATTCAACAATTTGATTTAATTATTCAAACTTCTTGAAACACAAACAGAGTAAGATATATACTTTACTGGTCAAAATGATTTTACAAAATTGTTTCGGTGACTTTTTGCCATTTCATTTGGCAAAATATCATCAAATATATTATTGTATATCATCTGTATATTTTGTGTATTCCTTATGATTTCACAAAGTAGTTATTGAGATTTTAAACTTAAAATAGTGAAAACAATTATTTAAATAATTATTTAAGCTAAATAGTGACTAATTGATATATATTTTACTCCGTTAAAATCAAGAAGTCAATGAATTCAATTTCATGATCAATTAGCTTTAATTGCAAAAAAAGGTTTCAAATGTGGTTATAATCGTAATGACAAAATGATTTCTACATATAAATTATGGCTACAATAGAATTATGCTGGATAAGATTTTAAAACTTCAATTGTAGCCACATTTTGCACAAATAACTATTCTCTTCTTTCATGCGAATCCAGTGAAATTGGGCCAAGCCCACTTCACTTTATAAGCCTAACTATGTCTTAACTACTAGCATAAAGCTCTAGCACACCTTTCTTTTACATGTGTGTTAAGAAGGAAGAGACTATTGGGGTTGTCATTCATTTGTGTACTCTATATAGACACGTATTGCTGAAACATTTCTGTACAAGTAGTAGAAGTAAGTTAAGATAGTAAGCATGTTATCCTTGAATGTCAACTAGTATGTTAAGTGTATGGCAAGATAATTGGATGTGAAGATTTTTATGACTATTTTGTATGTGGTCATGTGGTTTGTGTGCTTCTCTTATAAGTTTACTGGTCTGAAGCTCTATGCACTCAGCTGGGCATAGTGAGGTCTGTTTGATTGGCTTGGATCTGATTTGTATGTTAAGAAGTGAAAACTATGCTAGAATGATGAATATGTAAACTTGTATGCTAATTGATATATCTAGTCATCCTTATCTGTTAAATAGAAATGAATAATGAACAAAAGAACTTTAACTTGAGTAAGTACGAAAACTAAATCCAAAAATGTGAGGAAAACTTATATAATCATACATCCATTCCTGTTTCATGCTTGTGTACTGGTATGAACAGACATTGTTTCAAACAGAGGGAGTAATAGCTTGAAATGATTGAGCATGTTTCTCCTGTATCACCCTAGAGTTGAAAATGAATGGTTGGTTAGGAAGAATTTCTTCAAAGACTATGTGTATGATTATGTGATTTACTCAATCTTCCTTGGTGAATTTCTTAGCATAAAGCTATTTATGCTAGACCTGTCCATAAGTATGGTTAAAATGTATTTGGTTTTTCTTGACTATCACATATGGTCACTTGTGTGTCTTCAATATGAGTTTATGTATTGAACCTAAGGTTGTGCATAAGGCGGCCAGTTCAAAAGGACCTGTAAATTATGTGCTTCAACTGTGCAAATTTGTATTATTTGTTTATCTTCTTGATATTTATAAATGGTTAACCAAATGAGAATTAGAATACTGAATTGAAAGAGTAAGCGGCATAACTTTGTTTGTCATGTCTGTGGTATATGAAATGGTTATCCCTTGCATCTAAAGAAGGTCTAGAGTGATGTCCTAGGGCTAAGAGCTTAAGAAAGGCTTTGAGTGTATTACTTAACCTTACCTTAGTTGCTCTAAGCTGCTGGGGTTCCTCTTTGCTGGATTATGAGACCGTGGGATCCTTTTTTATTGTGTTTGTATGTGAGATTGAGGGTTAGTTAATTTTTAGATCTCAACATAATCAAAATTGGGTGGTTAACCTAACATCTGAGTTATTTTTAGCTTAGTTTGAACACTGTGAGTGGCATGATGATAGCATGATGAGTTGTTTCAAGTTTTTTTTAACCTATGATGATTACTTGTTTTGGATATGGTTTTGTCTGAATGATCATAGTAAGGATTACTTAAGGATTGCCTTTGCTATAAGATTAATGTAATGGCCTTAACAATAAGATCCCCATGTTCCTCCAAAGTTTGCCTTTATGCCTCTGTGCAAGTATATGTTTAGGTGTAGGCTGAACCAAATCTCTCATTTCCCTTTCCCTATCCTTTGCACCTCTATAAATGAGTAGAGTTTATTGTATTTGTGTGGTTTACCCTTATGTGCAAAAATATATGAAGGAAACATGACATTTTGAATTAGCTTAAGACTGAAAGTATGTATTGCCTTATTCCTATTTTGCCTTGTACTTTATCTGACTGAGCCATAGATTCTGTGATAAGTTTTTTTCCCAAATAATTAAGAGAGTGTGTGTGCTAATTATTCCGTTGCTAGAGTAACCCTTCCTTCCCTCTCTTCTTCTTGATGTGCCATACTGCTAAGATAAGTATAATTTGCCTAAGATGATCATCGTATTTTGTTTACTGTGTACGGTGTTGGTACAAATCACTCACGCCGATCTTTCCTTTGACCTGTGCACTAAGAATGGGACTAAACATTGATATTATAGCATAACATGTGTATGATCTGGTAGAATTTAATGTGAGGAATGTCTTTGTGTGCCTTAATAATGTCACGCCCCGAACCATGGCCTGTGCATAACACGGCACTCGGTGCCTGACTGCATGTGATCGAGCGAACCATATGGTTTGCTGAATCAACATGGGACATGATTTGATGTGGAATATAAGTTAAATCATAAAAATCTGAATATAGCATGAATTAAGTAATCATAATCCTGAAAATACTGTTTATATCATGAATGCGGAAATAGTCTGAAAACATAGTAAGGTAGCTAACAAGGCTAACCCAATTGAATATCTGACATGCCATAACTGAACTAGTTATGAAACCTCTGACATGAGTCTACTGCTAAACTGTTTATCGGGACGAGGCCCTCGGTATACCTTAACAGCATAAACTGATATAAACATGAAATAAAGCAAACACCCCAAATGAAGTGGGCTCACCAATAGCTGATACGTGTGAACCTAACGAGCAGATCCGTCATTCTATAAATCAATACCTATATCGTGAAATGTAGGCCCTGGGCAATAGGGATGTCAGTACATTTGAATTACATTGTTATGTAGAACAACTGAATGAATAAACATGGCACATGAAATAATAGAACTGAACATGAACATGAACATATTCTGACTTGAATATAAAATAACATGAGTAAAATATTATTAAATGGGAGAGCCATAGTATAACTGACATGTAACCACCACGTGACGTCTAATCTCTGCCCGATCAGCTAAGCCATATCGTACCTTACAGGGATACGAGACATGAACATGACATGAATGGATCCATAAAATAACCCCCAATGGGTAAACATGAAGGAATCGTCCTAACTGGGCGGAGCGATCCTTATCCTACATTGGCATACGTAGTTTCAGGTATTAAACCCTCTTGGTAATTTGTGCAACTCCCAAAACATGAATATGAATATAGTTGGCTAAGAACCCCATTGATTTCATAAACATGACTTGTAGACATGATTTGTAAGTACAATATAACATGAATATAGTTTTCATAACACATGGAGAATCATAGAGGATTCATGAAGTAACTCTATAGTAGTTCATAAATACTTGCATTGCATGCTTGACACTCATGGAATCACTATTATGAGCATTCATGGATCACGTGCAGGGTTCATGGCATTCGGAATGATATATCATGAACACAAACAAAGAGATTATAACTTAGCTATAACATGGTTTGGTATTTTCATGAACTAGGGAAATTATAGGAAATCATGGAAGAACCGTGGCGTGGGGAAGAACAATGATGTTCCACACGTGGATAGAATACCTACATACCTTTATGCTCCAAAAACTTGAGATAAAGTCTAAATCTTTGAAGAAGAATTCCAAAAGCTTGAATCTTGAACCTTGAGATGGGGTTTCTTGAAAACCCTAGGTTAGGAGCAATGGATTTTCACTTAGAATTCATGTGTTGATGCTAGAAACACTTGGAAGAGGCTTACCTTCATGTAGGAGGATAATGGGAAGAGAGAATGGTCGTTCTAGGGCTTAAGGATGTGAAGAATAAAGTGAAAAAAAGCCAAAAACATGAAGTTTTAAAGTTGTTGTCGGACCCATTTTACTCTCATTTTTGGCCCATTTTACAGCCCGTAAATCATACCATGAAAGCGTAACAGTGTGCTGGATATTTTGGGAATTTTTACGGCTAATTTTACGGCCCATTTTACGGACCGTATATTATGTCGGAATCGGCAGAACACTATTTAGTAAATCATACATAACTTTTCTTGAAGATGTTCGTTTGACCTCCATAATATACCATTGGAAATGTATATCAAAGGGCTACAACTTTTGATGTTGGAAGTTTTCCCAAATTCCTTATACATATTTACGTATCCTTGATTAAAGTGAGGCTTTGTGCAAACTCACTTGGAAACATGCTCTGTAAGGTAGCTTCCGTGTTTACTTCGTCCTAAGACTCTCCTTATGACTTGATTAGGTTTCAACCCTAGTTATACACTACTCATATTGGTTTCATTATACTCCTGTCTTACGAGTCAAACCTTAGCCCGAATGCCCAAGGTGTTATAATATCTCCCCCGTGGGATCATTCGTCCTCGAATGATGGGTCATGGTTAAGAATGCAGCTGAACATGGCTTGGGTACATGAATGTGAGGAAACATGATATGGAACATGGAGACTGAAATAACATGACATGGTTTCATGGGAACATGAACGCTTTTACATGAGACATGAGTAGTGAATATATGAACGTGAAACATGTGACATGAATACATGGGGACATGACATGGATACAAAAGGCATTTACCGTTACCTTAGATGCTTTCTGCTTGCTCCTCAAACAAGTGCGATGTATCTGGACTTCATGTCTTCTTCGGCTACCCACGTAGCCTCTTTGACTTTCTGACTCCTCCATAATATTTTTACTGAGGCAACTTCGTCCTCAACTTGCAAATTTGACGATCAAGAATAGCTGCAAGGATCTCTTCACCGGATAAGCCATCCTTAACCATTATAGTGTCAGTAGGAATAACCAATGACGAGTCTCCCACACATTTTGTCAACATGGATACATGAAATTCTGGGTGCACAAAAGTCAATTCTTGCAGTAACTCAAGCTCATAAGTCACTTAACCAATCCTTCGTAGATCTGTATCACCCGACATATGCGGGGACTCGCTTCCTTTCTTTCCAAACCTCATGACACCTTTCATCGGTGAGGCCTTTAGGAACACTCAATCATCAACCTGAAACTCTAAGTCCCTTCGCCGCACATCTGAATAGGACTTCTGGCGACTTTGAGCCGTTTTCAAACGCTCCTGGATCAACTTGAGTTTTTCCATAGCCTGATAGACTAAGTCTGGCCCTAACAACTCTAACTTCGCTAACTTCGAACCACCCACGTGGGTGATCTACACCTTCGCCCATGCAGGCCTCGAACGGAGCCATCTTTATACTAGCATGATAACTGCTATTATAATCAAATTCAATGAGAGGAAAATGGTCATCCCAACTACCTTTGAAATCTAAGACATGCTCTCTGACATTTCCCAAGAGTCCGAATAAGCTCTGCCCGGCCATCCGTTCGAGGATGAAAAGTTGTGTTGAGGTTTACTGGTACGCAAATCAACTTTCCTTAAAGAATTTTCAAAAGTTCACTATGAACTGAGCAGCACTGTCTGAAATAATGAACACTAGGGTTCCATGCAATTTGACAATTTCATGGATATATAATTTGGCGTAACCTTCTGCTAAATCGGTGGTCTTAACTGGCAAAAAGTGTGCTAATTTAGTAAGTCGGTCCATAATAACCTAAATCGAGTCATGTCTTCAAGATGAGTGAGGTAAACCTGTTATAAAGTCCATATTTATCATCTCCCATTTTCAAACAGAAATATCAATATTCTGGGCCAAGCCACCAGGCCTCTGGTGGTCGGCTTTCATTTGCTGACAATTTGGACACTTGGCCACGAAATCTGCTACATTCTTTTTCATATTATTCTACCAATAAATCTCCTTAAGGTCACATCTTCGTGGAACCCTGTGGATGGAATACCTAGAACTGTGGGCTTCTGACATAATTTGCTCTCTAATCCCATCTACGTCTGGAACACATAATCTGCCTCTGTACCTCAGGGTGCCATTATCTGCCCCTCGTTCGAAAGCCGTTGTATTATGCTTGTGAATCCCCTCCTTCAGTTGCAATAAAAAGGAATCGTTAAACTGTTTCTCCTTCACTTCGGTCACTAAGGAGGAATAAGCCCTGCTTTGAACAACAACTCCACAATCTTCGGAGTCCAAGAGTCGAACTCCTAGGTTTTCCAAGCGGTGGACTTGTCTTTTCATAATTCTCTTAGCTGCCTCAACATGAGCTAAACTTCCCATGGATCGCCGACTAAGAGCATCGGCTACCACATTCGCTTTCCTCGGATGGTAGAGAATATCTACATCATAATCCTTAAGCAACTCGACCCTTCTTCTTTATCTAAGATTCAAATCCCTCTGCTTGAAAATATATTGAAGGCTTTTGTGGTCAGTGAAAATATCAACGTGCACTCCATACAAATAGTGACGCCATATCTTAAGTGTGAAAACCACAGCTGCCAATTCCAAGTCATGAGTCGGATAATTCTTTTCATGAGCCTTAAGCTGTCGGGATACATAAGGGACAACCTTATCATGCTGCATTAAGACACATCCGAGACCAAATCCTGAAGCATCACAGTACACCACGAACCCTTCAGTTCCCTCTGGTAGCATCAGAACTGGGGCAGAAGTCAACCTCATTTTCAACTCCTCAAAACTTTGTTCACATGAACTTGACCATTGAAACTTGGCCTTCTTGAGTCAACTTAGTCAATGGAGCTGAGTGTCATGACCCAAACTGGAGGGCCATGACGGGCACCCGGGCGTCACCTACCGAGCACCGCTAAAACATGTTTTCATATCGTAATCGTACGCAAGAGTGGACCACGAGGGTCATCAGATGGCAACCTACTAGACCATAAGAAAACTGCACTGAAAAGGGACGAGCCCGAAAGGACATACGTATATGACCATGATGGACATAACTATACCAGCCGACACGACCATCATAGACAACTATATAACAAAATATAGGCCGAGAGACCATACAACGTCTAATTGTACCACAACTGTCTACAACCCTCTACTAGAGTACATGACATAATAAGGTCAGGACAGGGCCCCGCCATACCCATATGTACAACAAAAATATACGTACCCAGACACAACAGTAACTCCGAGACACGTGGAGTGCTCCAATATCAGCTGCAGGACAACCTACAGAGGCAGATCGTCAACTTGTCTACCTGAACCTGCGGGCATGAAACGCAGCATCCTCCATGCGATAGGGGCGTCAGTACGGAAAATGTATGCGAGTATGTAAGGCATGAAAGTAACATAAAGGAGACATAAAAGTACATAAGATAAAATTAATGCAACCTGTATATATGAACTGCCTCTGAGGGCCAATGATATGCATAAGTACTATATATATGCGTATATAATGCCTGTTCATACATATATATATATATATATATATATATGCGTATATAACGCCTGTCAAGCCTCTGTGGGCATCCCATCATATCACATCGGCCTTTGTGGGCATAGTCATCATCATATGACCAGCTGATCTGGTGGTAGTGCGTATATAACGCTGTAACCTTCCCCATAACCTATATAGATATAATATAAGTATACGCGTATATAACACCTGTGGGGTCATAGCATATATATATATATATATAAACTGCATGAATATGATAAGAGTACATCCTGAATCTGTCGGAGTGACGTAAGGTCGTTACCCTCCGAACCTAGTTATGAGATAGCATTTTCATCAACAACTGACTCTATAAGGCACACTAAATTTGGAGAGGAGCTTGCTAAGAACAACATTACTAGGACATGAATCAACATGGTGTTTAATGCAATGATTAAGGCTAAACAACATGTAGGCATGAATAGGACTCTAGTTGAAACCAAACAAGATTACCATCTAAATCATGGGATTACATTTGAGCATAAAGGAATAACAAGTTAGGTGGCAATGCTTGTTGACATTTCACACTATACAAAAGGTGTCACTGAATAAGTATATAGTATTTCCATATATTCAAACTAACTCAATAATCTCCTAAATGAAACAGAGCTTGAATCTCAAATGGATGTAAATACTTCATTCATCAGTACTGGATGGGAATAGGGCCTAATACTCTTCACAATAGTTAGCACAACTAAATCAATGTTTCAACAGGGTTTAAACTAGACAAAGACATATGCAAACTACTAATAAATGGATCTTCTCACAACAAACATTTATATCAGTAGTAGTCAAACAATCCAGGTAAATCTCTGCTTGAGCCAACAGACATGAATTTAAAACATAGACATATGAAGATATAGGACAGACCAGAATTAGTCATGAATCATGTTCAAACAAGCTATGAATTAGACAATTCCTAATGAGCACATAATCATCACATCAAACAGAACTTATAGGCATGTCATTGATTAGGTAAACTCCCTTTTCAGCTTATACTTGGTTAAAACAGTAGTTAAACCAGGCTAAACTTTTCTACACCAAATAATAGCCTAGCATATGTGATTCCTAGATTAAACTACATAATCAACTAATGCTAATTAACTTAAACTGGAATAAACTCATAAATCAGCATAAACTACAGACTAAGCAGGAAACCATATTAAGCAAATACATAAAGACCTGCTAATGGATAGGCTAATCTACCAAACATAATCAATAGCTAAACTATAATAAAACACATAACTAAACTAAAATAAACGAAATAACCATACAATCACAAGCATATTAAAGAGGAAAAACCTAAAAGGAAGAACATTTACCTTTTTTTTGTGCAGCCCTTAGTCGAGAATTAATTGAAGCCCTTTGCTCCTCCACCGAGACTCAGCCACAAAGAAATAAAAAGTTTAGACTTTAAAACCTAACTAAGTAAAGGTTTCAGCAAAGAATGCTAAATCTCAAGTTAACTTAGGTACTTTTGCTCTATATTTCGAGACTTGTGTGTATGGAAAAAAATAAGACTTGTAAGGTGTGTGTAAATGGTAGAAATGGGGTTCTTTATATAGAACCCCCAAAAACCCCAATTCTTAGTTCAATTTCGATGTGGGACATTAAAATTTTGTGAAGGATTCTTCTTGAATCCTTGTGAATCCGTGTGAACCAATGAAAATCTAAGCTTTTAGATGAACAATGAGACAAATATCCTTAATGTTGTCCTTGTTTTGGACCGAAAACAAATAGAGAGAGAAAGAGGAGTTTTTACCTCTTTGCGGTTGAACCGCGACGATGCAGAGGAGAGAAGGTGAAGGCAATTAATGCCTTTACCTCAAATGGTTGAACATAGATCGGGAAAAGGCGTCTTCGCCTGAAACTTTGTCATCTTTGGCCATGATGACCGAAGAAAGAGACAACGGCGCCAGGGTTTCACTAGAAACTCTTCTCAGCACACAAATGAGGTGCGTTTGGTTTAAGTCTATGAAATAAAAGGGTTGTTGGGCCGGGTCGGTTCAGAAATGGACTGGGCCTGGCCAGTTAAAAATGAATAGGAAGGGATAATGGCCAGATATACATGTGCATACATTGTATATATGTGTATACCCCATATACACATGTTTATATATAAAGGGGGAAAATGCAAATTTAATCAAATAGTCAAAATTGAAAGCAATGACAATTAAGCAAACATTTCAATAATAGCCGGATTAAAAAGATAACTAGTCTATTCTTTTTCAAATGTGACCAAAATGCATAAGTTGACTAATTATTGCAATTATAACCTTAATCGTGCAATTGGCCATTTCAAATATATCCATAATTAACACATAGCAATTAATTTAAATGTAACCACAATTAAGCACATAACCAATTGTAGTTAATTTTGAATCACAAATGTAACTCTATAAAATTGAGGTAAATTGATTACTTCATTCAATTATTCAATCTTCTTGAATCAACATAGTAAAATATTTGGTAATAATTTAAACAACTAACTGAATAAATGTTTTGAACTATTTTTTTATTTAATTTGAAAAAATACTTTAATATCAATGATAAAGTATGAAAAGTATTTTTAAATGACTTACTATAAATATTTGTAATCATTTTTCCAAATGAAATAGCAAAATATTGTCGAAATAATTTAGTAAAAATCATTTTGGTTTATAAAACATATATTTCACTTCGTTTGAGATCCAAGAACTTTGGGCAATTAAATAAAATTATTGGAGGGCGAAAATTTCGAGAGAAGATCATTAGGTTGGAGAGGAAGATCAATCTAGTCAAGGCAAAGATTAAGGAAGTCGATCAAATCTTGGATTTAGCGGGGAGTCCCTCAAAGGGAACCATAGAAGCTGAACATTACAACGAGAATCTCTCAGATGATAAGATCATGGTAAGGAGCTACGCGCCTTTCGGACAAGAAAAGATCGAAACACCTAAGGAAGAAGATGAAACACCCTAGGAAGAAACTGAACCATCTGAAGAGGGGCAAAGTAGGCCATTCAAGAAAAAGGCGAGGGGCAAAGTAGGCCATTCAAGAAAAAGGCAACAACTGCCGCCTCTGTCGCTAAGGATTATGAAATACCTCAAGTGCCAACTAGCGTAGCGTTGCCAACATGGTGGGAAGTCGCCTTCAAAGCTCGAGCTTGCCCTTTTTGCATCACACTAAAACCTGTGTCTTGCTCAGCAATATACGAGATAATGAGGTCCATGGGGGCTATCAGTCCTACTAGAAAAGGCTCCCGTTCCGCGGCACAATACACGCCCATAAGAGATGCCCATTTCATGGTGACCAACTCGGCCACACCGTCGATGAGTGTCCAAATTTAGGATGAGGATTGTGAGAATGATCGACGAAGGGATAATTCGTCACCTATGGGGCTGCTCTCACTACTGGTGCATGATCCACTCATCCCTAGTGAAAGTGTCACTCTAGACACACAGATTTGGCACTACGACTTCACTATCTTCAAGGATTCATATGCTAGCATCATTCAAAAATTGGCCTGCACTGGGAAAATGTGTCCCATTGAGACTGCTTGGAAGCCATCGCCCAATAGGCCTAACAGGTAAGGAATCTGTTTATTTCACTCTGGGACACCTAGGCACGACATCGAAGAATGTGAAGCCTTTAAGTTTAAACTGGAGCATTTGGTCCACACTGGGGAGATTTGGGTCGTACTCTTTCGTCGCCGCTAAGGAAGAAGGCCGCCGGCCAAGTGCGTGGTTGTAAGGACAACAGCCTGTCATGACTTCAGGGAGAGGTCATTTTTTGGGTAGATCTAGGTGTCCCTTTTATCTTCAATCAAAATGTTATATTTCCATATCCCTATAAAAGAAACTACGTCCGACCTACTGTCCCAAGGGGGATACTGTCACGCCCCAAAACCCACCCTAGACGTGACCGCATCCGACGTCATGAACAACATCGGAAGAACCTAACAATACAATAATAACACTTGAACCCGCCAGGTTCAACATTCGCCTCCAACAGTTTATAAAATAAAGGTAAACAATTCATGCATATATAAATTAAATTAGCGGAAGTCTTTATTCACCAAATACTTAGTCAAACGTAATAACGTGCCCGAGAGTTAATCAATAACTCAACAACTACCCACAAGAACGTATACTATGGAGCTTCTAAGATAATGATGAATGTCTAAATCATCGGACGCGGCCGAAACAAAAAGGCGAAGAGTAAAGATAGAATGGTGCCCCACGAACAATCATGTGGGCTCACCGAATAGTCTCGAAGCAGCAAGTTCTCTTAAGTCGTAAGCGTATCACGAACCTGCTCCTCAATGATACCTAACATACCATCAAAAACAACAATGGTATGCCTGAGTACTGGGTACTCAGTGAGTGTCTCGGGGACAACAAATATTATAAAAATAAAATATAGTAATACATAAAGAAATCGGTTACGAGAAGATGGCATAAAAACAACATTCCACTTTTTGATTCTTAATAACATTTGTTAAACAGTTTACAAAACCATTACTCAATATAAAACAAGTATTCAGCATGTGTATCTTAATAAGAATTATCAAAACCGATTATAAAGTCTTTTGTCAAGTTACAACTTTCAAATATGCCTTTCAAATTGATCAATTAAGATAGTCATCAACAATTCCATAAGAGAATAAGAATGTCACACATGCCAATACAGCCCAAGAATCAATCACATCGAGGGGATCACCATAGGGTTCCCTTGTCACACGCACCACACACGGATTATAAAATCCTCGGTGACCACTATCCTCCCGAATGGCTAGCATAAACACACCGGAATATGAAATCCTCGGTGACCACTCATCCTCCCGAATGGCTAGGCGTAAGCACACCGGAATATGAGATCCTCGGTGACCACTCATCCTCCCGAATGGCTAGGCATAAGCACACGGATTAGGAGATCCTCGGTGACCACTCATCCTCCCGAATGGCTAGGCATAAGCACACCGAATACGAGATCCTCGGTGACCACTCATCCTCCCGAATGGCTAGGCGTAAGCACACCAACAGTTCATAGCATAAAAGTCGAATTACAATTCATCTCAAGGTAGTCACATCACCATTTACCATTAAGGTTCGTTATGCCATATCGTAAAGATAAATCGTTTCAAAGAATGTCCTGAAACCATTTCACTTCTTTAAACAAGTTTCAATTTCCACAATTCGTAATAACATACTTTTATGAGTCAACAACCTTTCAAGTAACTAGTTAAATCATCCATCAAGAGAATTTCAATATCATTACCAATCGTTATCCTTCATTATTAAGCATCTCTTATAGAGGAAGGCATTCATAATATCATATACATATATAGGGTTTGTTACAATCTAGGTTTAATGTGGGTTTGTCCCCTCACACACATTAACCACCATTTAGTCATGAATTGGAGTTCAAGAACCATGAGAAGAATTACTTTCCTTTCATTCATTAAAGAATCTTCAATAAAATTAATACTTCCAACAATGGTTTCAAAAGTGATTATAAGAGAGACATACAAATCACAACCAAAGAGTTCGTAAAAACCGATAGAAAGAGTATGTTCAAAAGAGGCATACAAATCACCTTTATAGTTAAAAAGGATTTTTTTTTTTTTAAAGAGACATACAAATCACAATAAGGTTTTTAAAAAGGAGACATACCTTAATTTATTAAACAAGGTTTAACAACTCACTTTTCTAATGAAGAATACCCAAACCCTAGCTTGAATTACTTTGGAAGGAGTTATGTTGCAACCCTTTTAGGGTTCTTGAGGCTTGGGACTTGTTATTATTGACTTTAGGTGATTTTTCGTGACTAGGGTTGTTGGGGAAATAAACCCCAAGCTTAAATATAACTTAAAACGCGTAACCCGACTTTTTGACCCGAAACCGGCCTCGTTATGCGATGGTCACGCAACGCATGGAGATCGTACGACCATATCCAGGTCAATATTCAGAGAAGGGGTTTTTTTGCGATCGGCGCGCGACGCATGTCCATGGCACGCGCCCCCACGCGCCTGAAAAGGCGGCGTGTGTTGGTTCTGCACAGTGTTCGGTAAAATGGACATAACTTCTTGTACATAACTCCGTTTGGGCTGGGCGACCTACCGTTGGAAATCTATTTCAAAGATCTACAACTTTCATTGAGGAAGTGTTTCCAAATTCACAACAAATTTTCATGAAAATCGCCCAGAAGACAGACCTACCAAAACTTAGGCGAATTTAAGAGGCCTTAAGAACTTCACTAATTGGTTTGACTTCAAAACGACCATCCTCTACCCGAATCCACCAAGAATTGATTCATATAGATATAATATCATGTTAACACTATATTTTCACATATTTACACCTAACCCAAATTTACGGGGTGTTACAGATACATAAGAAGCTATCACGCCCCGAACCTGGAGAGGTGTGGCCGACACCCGGTGCCTTACTTGGCCCCAAGCATACCACTCTGTAATCTATGAACTCTAAAGGTGATCCTCAACTTAGGCCAATAAGGCCTACCTGCAAATAGAAAATACCAATCTAGGCCGACAAGGCCGTTTTCTGAATCATCTGGGAATAACATCTATCTCAATTAAAGGGTAAACACACCCAAAAGCATATATACATAAAAGTGTAGGCTGACGAGGTCATCATGAACTTCCACAAACAATAATACCCAAAATGAACATATGAAAGGGCGGGCAAGGTCACTACACTGACATATCAAATATATAAGACACGTCTACATCCCTCTAGAGATACAGAACTGTGCTGTGGTCGGGACAGGGCCCCGACCTACCCATCAAGTCTATACATACATAAAGGACTCCCAAAATCTAGACCTCGTAACTCTGGATGAAATGGAGCCTACCAATCAAGCTGATATCTAGCTCTGTCTACTGGGGTGTTCTATCCGACTGTCTATTAGAACCTGCAGGCACGAAATGCAGCACCCCCAACAACATGGTAAATTGAACGTCAAGGAATACTCTGGAACCTGCTTACCTGCTCTAACTGAATACATAATTTTCTAGTAATAATATAGCTAGCCGGCCATATATAGGGCCCGGTGTATCTCTCATCAGCTAATAAGTTGGGCATCAATATCTCTCACTAACCGTGAGGCCAGACATCAATATCTCTCACTGACCATAAGGGCAGGCATCAATATCTCTCACTAACCATAAGGCCAGGCATCAATATCTCTCAGTGACCATAAGGCCAGGCATTGAAAAAAAAAATATATATATATATATATATATATATAGTTCTGTTTATCATTTATATAGTAGCAATGTAAAATAGTATTCATATGACCCTTTATCTCTCTATCACATAGAATGGGTATGGAGTGGATAGCAACTCTCTCAACATGACAAGATAGAACATACGGAAAGTAAAGCACTGACAGATATTAGAAATCTACGATATATGCTTCTCTTATACGATTCGTCTGACTCTCTCATTATGGATTCATGCCAATGGAAGAAGGGATAGCCTTTGCATACCTCTTGTCGTCTAATCAATCTCAACACGAACTCAAACCACAGCACTTCAACCTTATCCAAGAAAGAACCCTTGTATTTTGCCCCGAGCTTTCAAGAAACACGCAACTACTGGAAATGGAGAAGGACGTTGCTGCTCTTAAAAGCAGGAACTCCTAAACTTAAAAGTTAAGTTACCTAAATACCTTTATTCCTAAATGAATTAAAATACCCCATTTAACTTAAATAAAAATAACTAACCCTGCAAACAGACACCACGCTTCAGACCTGTTAACTTTATTTCCCGAAAAGTTGCTCTCGGCAAAGAGTTATACACCATTTCACCGTAAGAAAGTGTCTTCACTGGTTGAATATATTATTTGATAGTCTAATATCCTCCATCATGCTAATCCTTATCAACTTTTTGGAGTGCTAATATATATTTTGAAGGGTTATAGCTAAATAATAAATTATATTTTTGTACCATGTGTCTTGAAGTGATTTTATATTTATCTTCTTTCTTCACTTCTTTTTCATATACTCATCGGCGCTGTTACTATTTGGCCCATCTATTTTTCCAGAACAATTCTCAGGAAGATCTTTTTTCGGCAAAATCGATTTGTAAGATCTCTTTCGTTTACTTATTAGAATATATATGTTCTTATCCGTTGAAATGTCTTATGACTAACTGGTTAGTAATTATTGATCTTGGTCTATTTATTTTGGGGGTATTACATAATACGTTAGATATTCAAATTTGAATGCAGTATTTGAGCGTCTATATATCCTCTATCTTGCCACCATAGTTTATTACTTTTTGGAGTGCTAATTAATAAATATTGTGAGAAGGTTACGTCGTGCATGGTAAAATCATAGTCATGTACCAAATGTCGCAGCATAATTTTAAAATTTTAAAATCATATTCATTTACCATATGAACTTTCATTTGAATTTTTTTATTTTTCTTACATGTTACGTAGATTATTGGATCGCACCATTGGTAACATTTATGGTCTTAGTAATTATAAATGTTTCAATAAACTAACTTAAATAACAATAGATATTGCCAACACAAGATGTTAAATTATATTGTTCAAGAGAATGTGTCCCTATTAATAACGTATACAAACATTCATCAGCATGGGTGATAAAAGTATGAATAATCCGAATAGGTTCAGTAAGACCATACAAAACGTCAATATATGAAGGTGTTTT
The DNA here is from genome assembly GCF_029784015.1 of Lycium ferocissimum. Taxonomy (NCBI): domain Eukaryota; kingdom Viridiplantae; phylum Streptophyta; class Magnoliopsida; order Solanales; family Solanaceae; genus Lycium; species Lycium ferocissimum. Next base: position 10,737,369 of record NC_081352.1, read on the forward strand.
CAGGTCCATAATATCAGTTGACGAAGAGGTAATATCTTTTTAAATTTCTATTACACCGTTTACCTATTTTTATTGTTTTTATTAATTACAGCAACTGTTGGTTAAATGTTTAGCAGGTGTCAAAGATCCAAGCATGACTTTTGAATAATCATGTGAAAAAGCGGAAGGATTTCTTTGAATCAAATAAGAAATATTATAATGGTCAGGACCAAGTTGATCGCGATTAGGGGGAGATTTTCCTAAAAATAACAGTGAAATTCTTGAAAGAAAGAAAGACAATAAACCAACCATTGGCTTATGTGAGGTTAGAGCTCAATTTAAAAAGCTGTTACACCGACGATCTTATGTAATTATATATCATATTTTATGGATTGATATCTGATCACTTTGACTTCGACAAACAAGTCAGCATACATCGATCTACATTGATAATTTAAAGAAACTTGTAATCTATTTAGTTATATATAATTATTTACTCAAAATTTTATTTTTATGATATCAATATTATTTTACAAAACCGCATACAATATAGCTCTCGACATAAAGACAAAAGGTACTCCAGATTTTTTTGCATTGCATAGTTTTCAACCTTCTTTACTTATTATGCTAACCAAAATATGTAGACGACATTTTTTGTTATTATGTCTCTTCGATGATTAATTGTCCTATATATTATGCCATAATTTTTTTCGATTTCTCAACAACGAAATGGATTAAAAATTAATTTTTTATTTTTTATTACATAGGGGTAGGTGAAGGGGAAATACGGAGGGAATAACAAGGTGGGGAATCAAACTCTCACCAACAAGGTGAGAGTTCAGGTAGCCAACCAACTGAACTACTAAGATCCTCAATTAAAAGGTATTGAAAATTACAATTAGTTAGAATACTCTTTATTGTTTTTCATCCAATGTAAAATTCTTTTGTATTATTCTAACCAGTTATTTAGATTACTCGCATGCGGTAATACTTAGTGCTCGATTCATAATTTTGTATAAGCGGGTTCAGATAGACACAACTTTACTTTTCTTCTTTTTTATTCGCTACCTAAAAATGAAATCAACATTTTTAATTCTAGCTCTTTACGTTTTAACAAGTAGGGCACAAAATCTATTTAAATTTATTCACAAAAGATAAATAAAAAGAGCTTATAATCCACACAAAAAAAAAAGTATAGAACATATAAAAAAAATCAATATAGACCAAATTAAATTAAACTACAAGTTATTAATAATTTGAACAAATATCCATGCATATTTACAAAGAAAGAGTTGTGGAATAAACTAAACTAAGACAAATATTTAAATAAAGAGTAACTAGCCATTAATAAAACAAAATAGTATGAAACAAATAAACAATTTCAATATAGATCAAATTAAATTAAACTAGAAGCTATAAATAATTTCAACAAATATTCTTGCATTGTTACTTAAAATTATAAGAGAAAACAATAAATTAAATTTGAATAAGTTTTGAGTGCTTGAAGTTAAAGAAAATAAGGTGAGGGTCATTCAGGCTTCACAAAACTGTCAAAAAGCTAGGAAACAATGTTGTGCTAAAAGTTGAATGTTGGGACTCCAACATGTTTTCTCACACTGCCAACATATGTTGCCTTGAAATATACATATATATGAATATCGACAGTATAAATCCTTCTTATGACAAAGCAATCAAAACATCAATATATATATATATATATACTAGTTGCATGAGGCCCGTGCTAAGCCCCAGCCCAAACTCATGATCTAAAAATAACAAAAATTTAATTATAAAAATATAAATTATTTGTATCACATTTTTCTATTGTATAATTAATTTAATTTAACAACACATTAATCGTGTCTTATTGGTAATTATTAAAGTTTCTTAGTCATAATTGAATAATTTTAAAGAACAAATTATTTATGAGGAAGTTTTGAAGGAGAATTAGCAAATACAAAGGGACACAATATTCAATATTCACTAAAGAAGCAAAATTTTGGTGGTTTAAAACAAATAAAGTGTGTGTTTGGTATGGAGAAGAATATTTATCAAATTTTTTTTTTTTTAATTTTTTCATATTGAGTTGGTCAAAATTATTTATAAACATTTTCTCTAGGAGAAGCAGGAAAATCGATTTCCACAAATGAAATTCCACATTCATTGTGTCTTCCCCGCCCTCCAATACACCTCATTTTTAGTACCCCCACCCCCGTAGCCCCCATCCCCACCACCCACCGCACCCCAGCCCCAACCCCATATCCCATAGTACTTGTTTAGATTATATACAAATGATTTTAAAATAATATTTTTTGCTTACGTACCAATACAAGAAAATAAGTAAGAACACACTTATTTTTTATGAAAAATAGTTTTAACATAATATTTTCCTTCATAAACACATCCAAAGAAAAGAATTGGGGTACTAAGTAGTAAGATCTAATAAATGCTCTGATTGAAATGAAACAGTGACTCCAAAGTGGCATAAATTTTAGGAAAATATGCAATAACAAATAATGTAAAAGGTACTCCCTTGATTCTTTTTTACTTGTCTCTCGTTGACTCAGCACTTCTCTTAAGAAATTATTTATTAGGAGTAAAATATACTAATTACCCTTATTAATTATTCTTTGAAAATTTAAGTTTGATTATTAATACTCTATATAGTTACTTAATGATAAGGGTAATATAGGAAGAATAAATAAAGCTTTCGTGATTTGTTAAAATAAATAAGTAAAAAAATACTCCCCTATTTCAATTTATGTGAACCTTTATTTGAATTATAAAGTATCATGACTTATAATATTTTTTATATAGTTTCTAAATATGTAAAGTATATTTTTACCAACTTGAAAAATCTATGTCAAAATTTACGGTTAAAGTTATAAAGTTTGATCTCTCGTATTCCGAAAAGGTTCACATAAATTGAAACGGTAGGAGTATATTTTTAGACATCCACAAAAGAAAAAAGAAAAAACAAGACATATGATCCAATTAGAGAGGCCCAAGTGGGCATGGCTATGAAAGAAAGCAAAAGTATGCAGTCACATGGTGCAACATCACAAGGCAAAGCATAATGTGAGGACTACAAAAAGTCCCACATTTGCTCTTATATATAATACTAGTGTCGTTTAGCCCGTGCTAAGCCCGGGCCCAAGCTACATTAAAATTTAAATTTGCAATTCTTTTTTATTTTTTTAATGTTTTTTTCTACTCCTGCTTTTTGTGTTGTTTTTGTATCAGCATATGAATTGTAAAGGTAGGTTGACAATTTTTCAATGTTTTTAAGATATTTAATTATATAAAAAAAATTGTAAGTTAAAAAACAACATTTTTTAGAATATATTTAGACTTCCTTTTTATTTTCATACAAATTAATGCATGCATCAAAGCTTTTCCCCCTTTTATTTTACTACATTTTTTGAGAAATCTTTACTGATCCAAATTGAGTTTTACCTTACGTTAGATTTCAACTTAATTTTTTTTCATTAAACTTATATTGGCTAACCCATTTTTTGGAAGAAAAAAATAACTACGATATTCAAGTAATATAAAAAAAAAATTTAATGGTACAAATTGTTGTATAATGACATCAATAAAGTTAACTTATAAATAAAGATAGCATTTAAAATTAAATAATTAAAAGTCTTGATACAACAAAATACTTTAGATGTTTCTTCAGATTAAACCATACAAAAAGGAACTGGAAAGTTAATGAAATTATTTGTTTTTCTTACTTTAATCTTTCCTTTTTCTTTAAAAATATTGTAGTTTTTTTTTTTTAATGAACTGTTATAATTTCTTAAACTTGTATGTAGTTTGAGTGTTTCATGTTTATCTAACTATTTGTCCTGAATTATATAAACATTGATTATCTCATCTTTTGTAAAACATTTCAATATCAAAACAATGTGAAAATGATTACTCTCATTTTCAATTTTTTTTAATTATTATTATTATTATTATTATTATTATTATTATAATAATTTGGAGAGCTACAATATTTCTTTAATTACTTTTTTCAAATAATTTTAAATTGATAATTAGGCGTGTATTAACGTATATAACTTTTTTACTTGTCCGTAACAATTTTTATAGAAAAAAAAATTGAAACAAATTTAATCATTTCCACATAAAAGAAAGACAATAAACTTTTGAATCAATTTTTAATTTGGTTGAATTAATAATATTTTGTGGTGTCACTATCACCCTTCCACATCATCCCTCCTAGAATTTAATTAGCCCACATAATTATTCAAATTTACCAAAATAGGTGAGAGCTTACAAAATAATTAAACCTTCAATTAGGGATAAAATGGACAAAAAATTTCATGTGAGGACTACAAAATTTTGAGATCCTCCCTTATATATAATAGTAATTTCTAAATATATAAAGTATATTTTTACCAACTTGAAAAATCTATGTCAAAATTTACGGTCAAAGTTATAAAGTTTAATTTCTCGTATTCCGAAAAGGTTCACATAAATTGAAACGGTAGGAGTATATTTTTAGACATCCACGAAAGAAAAAAGAAAAAACAAGACATATGATCAAATTAGAGAGGCCCAAGTGGGCATGGCTATGAAAGAAAGCAAAAAGTAGCGACCACATGGTGCGGCATCACAGGGCAAAGCATAATGTGAGGACTACAAAAAGTCCCACATTTGCTCTTATATATAATGGTAATATATGCTCCAGAATATAATTTATAAGAAAGTGTTATACCCCGTACTTTGTACGTTGGAATATTCTAAGTTGGTTGCGACAAGTTATGGACAAGACTTTTAATTTTCGGTTTTGTTGATTTTTTTTTGTTTTAATGCACAAGTTGCATATTCATCTTTTCATTGGAAGGAAAATTTGGGGTTAAAAGTGAATTATGGAAAGTTAAGCATTTCATGAGAATTTGGGGGCTAGAAGTGAAATTTTGGAAACTTGTTATTTCATGAAAATGGCCATATGTGGCCATGTGTAGGGTGTGGGCCATAGGGCCACATGTGCAAATTATATAAGTAGAGAAAGATGACTAATTTAATCATCTTCATCATTTTTCATTCGCTAGAAAAATCAAGAAACTTGGAGAGCACAAGTTGAAGGCCATTCGGCCATGAAGGAAAAAAATGAAGACCAAAAGATAGCCACCAAAAAAATTATTTCTTCTAGCTTTTCAACTCTTTGGAAGGTGCTAAACAACATGGAGTAATTGTTAGAGCAAACAAATCCCTTGTTCATGCAATTCCCAACCCTAGCCAAGTGAAGAACAAAGTGGAAAGGGTGAGTTTTAATCCTCTTTTTAATATGTTATGAATGGTTTGTGTATGTTGTGGAGTGTGGAAATGAATGGGAATCATGAAATTGGAGTGTTGTTGTTGTGGCCGTGAAGGTGCTATGTGTTGTAGGAATAATGAATTGATGTTAATTAGTATTTTGGTTGTTGTTGTTATGTATTCTATGATGAGAATGAAGGTTCAATGACTCAAGTGGAAATTGGGCCGTGTATTGTGTTGTAGCCGTGGGTATGTGACATTATGTGGAAGTGAAGAACTAAATTTATTTAGTATGTTTGGATTGTTGTGTTGAGGATTCTATGGTGCTAATGAAAGTTTAAAGGTTTAAAGTGAAGTTATAATTGTTTGCGGCTTGTTATGGAATTTTATATAGTTTATGGAATTTATGGAAGTAATGGATTATTAATGTAGTTCATGAATTCGGAAGGAAGAAAATGTGTTGTGTTGTTTTCTTAAATCTTGTTAGATGATCTTGGGTTAGTTTTGAATATGCGAGCATTGATGTTGGCTCGAATATATGAAGTTAGATTGAATGTGGGTGGAATGTTGTTAAATTGTGTTGAAAAGAATTACTAATGTTAGAATGCGTTTTGAGTTGGTTATTGATATTGTTTATATGGTTGTTGGTATTGTTGTTGAAGAATTGGCGAGTTGAATTCTCGGGGTGTTGAATTTATAGGAAGTCTTTAAATTTACGTAAATAAAATGATGGCTTGGATTGGATTCTTAAGTGCTTATGGCTAATGTTTGGTCTCTAATGACATTGTTGTAGATTTTGAGAAGCCGAAACTTGAGTTTGGATTAGCTTAGGAAGCAATCATGGTATGTAAAGCTTACCTTTCCTTCTTTTGGCATGTCTTAGATATGGCTAAGTTATGATATGTTATGAACTTCGGGGGTAATTTCATTCTTAAAATCCGAACATGTTTATGATTCGTATTTGCTTTTTGATGTTGGCATCCTTAATGTGGTCAAGCTATGGATCGTATGTCTTTGATACGATTGGATTTGAAATGCTATGTATACGGTTTGTTCCGAAAGGATCTTATGTTTAAAATGTCCGTAACTTTCATAGACAGAACCGGATGGCTTTGATTTGTTCGTAGAAAGTCCTAAAGGTGAGTAACGTTCGTAACTTTCCGAGGCGGACTCGGATTGGTTTGACGTATAACTATGGTCCCTTGATGTATTTATGACGTTTGATATGTTTCCGGGTGACGCTTAGAAAGATGTTTGATATAACTTTTGTCCCGACTTTCAAATGTCAGTCCTTTTACACTATTTCTTACTGTAGTCGAATTATGGCCCTTACGTTTTTTGTATGACTAAATTTCTAAAGTTGCATAAAAGTTTGTTTTCAAAAGAATTTTGTTCCTAAACGAATCCGAAACTACGAACGCCCGTAACTTTCAAGAAAGGGCTCGGATCGCTTTGATATCTTCGCAAATGATTTCATGACGAGTAATGACTTTAAGTTTCATAGGCGGGCCCGGATTGGGTTGACGCTCGTCTGTGGGTCCCGCGACTTTCTATGTTGGTTCTAACGACCTATTTTTGAAAAGAATTTAATGTGACTATCCTTCCGACCCCCGAGTATGACTACTTATTTATCTGTTGAGTCTGAAATAAGAATTTTTATGTATGTGATTTTGATACGTAACTACGGTTTCTGAAGTTCGGTTTGATATGTTCCCGAGTGACGTTCGGAAGAAAATCTGATTTGACTACTATTTTGGCCTGTAAATGATGGTTCGTTTCGAATAACCTATTAAGTCTTTGTAAATGTTTTAAAGCGTATTTGGTTACTTGTGATTACTGCTCGTGCATTCTGTTGTTACATTTTTGCGAGTCCGGCCGGTATGTGTGATATTGTCCGTTTTGGATACTTGACCGCGGGTGTGACATGACATTTGGATTCTTGGGTATAGGTATGTGTATATGTGATATTGCCCCGGATTCTTGGGTCGCGGTATGTGTATATGTGATATTCGCCCCGGATTCTTGGCGCGGTATGTGTGTATGTGATATTGCCGCCGGATTCTTGGCCGCGGTATGTGTGTGTATGTGATATTGCCGCTGGGTTTTTGGCCGCGGTATGTGTATGTGTGATACGATATGTGATAATGTGATGAGATGATCTTATTTGCTGAGTCCCTCACTAGAGGGCCGGGACGCGATATGTGTGCATATGATATGTGATTTGGACAGTTTGGATTATGATCAGTCGGTTAATGTCAACCCATATAATGGGTTTGATTTTTCGTATATAAGAGACAGAAATGTTTTCCAGAGAAAGCGAAGCGTTTTGGCATTTTGGTTATCATATTTGTCTTCTGCACCTCTTAGGTATGATTTGTATGTCGGATGCGAGCACTTTGGTATGCTGGCTATTATGCTCATTTTCTGTACCCCTGACTTCGGTTATGACTTCGTTTTCTGTACTTCCTGCTTTGCATACTCAGTACATATTCCGTACTGACCCCCTTTCTTCGGGGGCTGCGTTTCATGCCACGCAGGTACCCACAGATGAGTAAGTGATGTTAGCGAGAAGTTGTTCCGGTTGGATCGGCGAGCTCCATTTCCTCCGAGTCTTCTTAGAGTCGAGTGTTTTTGTATGGTATACGAAGTTATGTTAGAGACTTTGCGGACAGTGTCGTGTGTATGATATGTCGGTTTGTAAGCGGCTATGTAAGCCGATGTATTATTATGCATTATGTTACGAACTTCATATGTTCTGATTTCATACGATGCTAGTTTTATTTGATTTGACAAAGATGAAAGGCATGTTTGTTTTCCAAAAAAAAAAATTCATTATGTACTTATGATATGATTTGAGGGCCCAGCATGTTTATGAGTATTGTGAGAGTCAGCGGGTTCGCTCGGCCCTAGGTAAGGGTCGGGTGCCCATCACGCCCCATGAAAAGTTAGGGTGTGACAGAAAGAATCACATATAACTATTTAAACTTTGATTGTCCATCTTTGTAGAATCAGAAGATAGCTTATCATATTGACCTTGATAAACAAGTCACTATCAACAATTCATATTGATCATTCACAGAAACTTGTACTTTATTTATTCAAAATTATATTTTAATAATATTAATATTATTTACAAATTTTTGTATTATATGACTTGGCATACACGTGCAACGCACGTGCTGAGAAACTAGCTATATATATATATATACATGAGTCATATCCCCCATTTGTATCAAGCTTCCACGTGTAAGAGGGGTTTCCACCCATAAATTACATAGTAAGCTCCATTTTGCCTTTAGCTCATTTTCTTTTTTTTTCCACTAACACTCCAAAATTCAACTAATCACACATATAGTTATTTCCTTAATCCCAATATGTTTACATAAATTAAATTATTTTTAACACAATTCATATGCTGAAATCATGATCAAGTGATATAACACTAGTCCATGACCTCTTTTGACACATACAAAATATTATTTTCAATCATCATCGACACACGTTTAAGTCTTAAATCATTTCGAGACTTAAATTCTTTTATACGCTAAGCTCTTGATCCGCATATTTAATTATGACCAAGATTCTCTGGGACTCGAGTCTACTTGCATACGTCGAACGGTTCAAATCATAGCCCCAAAGTACGGTGTATTACATTCACTATCCTCGTATAAGGTCCTAGCCTCACATTAGCCCATTTATGACATAGTTTAACACATGAAAACATGGGATGTAATAGAAGCCCTCATCGGGCCTGGTTTGGGGAAACCTTTTGGGTAGAACAGATTTAAGAAATATATTTCCATGTAAATCGAACTACGGAGGGGCCTAATTGTTATATCCCGTATTTCGTACATTGGGACAATCCGGGTTAACTATGATAAGTTAGGGACAAGACCATTCGGGATACGAAGTTGGGACTTTTGACCTTCGATTCTGTTTTGAGACATAATTTGTTCATGAATTGGTTGGCATGGAACATTTGGAAAAATTTGGGACTAAAAATGGAATATTGAGAAGTTGGGAATTATTGAAAATTTGGCCCCTTTGGCCGTGTGGTGTGGGAGATGGCCCCACACATTTTATGGCCAAATTTAATTGGTCCAACCCATGTGTGGGCCATGGACACTTGGATGATTCATCTAGGAGCATAAAAGATGACTAATAAGTCATCTTTCTTCATTTCCACACACTTAGAAAAATCAAGAACTTGTATGTGGGCATGTTGGCCGAATGTAGCCTCTCATGTGTGGCAAAGAATGAATTAATTCTCTTAGAGTTTTGGTTGTTGTTGTTATGTGGATCCTATGTTGGAAATGAGAGTTTAATGACTCAAGAGTGATGTTGTAATTGTATGGGCTGATTTGGAGGATTGTGTGCATTTAATGTAATTTTTATATTTAGGAGAATGACATTGTTAGAGTGTGGATTGTTGGTGCAAATCATGATTTAGAAGTGAGGGATGTGTTATGGATGTGGTTCTCGGGTTTGGGCAGTTTTCGGGTAAGTTGGGGTGTTGTTTGGGATGTTTGAAATGTTGTGTGAATTGTTTGAAATGTCCTTGAATATTGTTGGTATGGGTTCGGGTTAGCATTTGAATGTATGAGCGTAGATGTTGGCTTGAATGTAAGCCGTTGAATTGAATGTAATGAATGTTATTGGATTATGTAGAAAGGGTATCTAAAGTTAGAATGCGTTTTGAATTGATTATTGATGTTGCTAGAATGATTGTTGGTGTTGTTGTTGTTGAATTTGGCCGAGTTGAATTCTCGGGGTTGTGCATTTACAGGGGAAATGCTGCCTAAATTTTCGTAGAATTACGTGTTAGTTTGGAAATGAACTCCTAAATGCCTATAGTTAACGTTAGTATTTAATGATATTGTGTAGATTTTGGAGAGCCCGAGGCTTAGGATTGGATTAGCCTTGAGAGCGGTCGAGGTATGTAAAGCTTACCTTTCCTTCTTTTGGCATGTCTTAGATGTGGTTAAGCTATGATACGTTACGAGCCTTGGGGGTAATTCTATTCTTAAAATCCGAGCATGTTTATGATTCATATTTGCTTCTTGATATTGGCATCCTTAATGTGGTCAAGCTATGGACCGTATGTCTTTGATACGATTGGATTTGAAATGCTATGTATACGGTTTGTCCGAAAGGATCTTATGTCTACAAATGTCCGTAACTTTCATAGAACGCAGGATTGCTTTGATCGGCTCGTAAACGATTCTTATTTATTTCTTGATATTCGTATTCTTAATGTAATCGAATTATGGTCCTTATGTCTTTTGTATGACTAAATTTCAAAAGTTACATAAAAGTTTTGTTTTCAAAAGAGTTTTGTTCCTAATGATTCCGAAACTACGAACGACCGAAACTTTCAAGAAAGGGCTCGGATCGCTTTGATATCTTCGCTAATGATTTCATGACGTATAATGACTTTAATTTTCATAGGCGGGCCCGGATTAGGTTGACGCTCGTCCGTGGGTCCCGCGACTTTCTTCTGTATAGTTCTGATGGCTTTTGAAAGAATTCAATATGACTATCTTTTCGACCCCCGAGTATGATCACTTATTTATCTGTTGAGTCTGAGATAAGGATTTTTATGTATGTGATTTTGATACGTAACTATGATTTCTGAAGTTCGGGTTGATATGTTCCTGTGATATTCGGAAGAAAATGCGATTTGACTACTGTTTTGGCTTATGAATGATGGTTCGTTTTGATTAACCTATTAAGTCTTTGAAATTGTTTTAAACTGTATTTGGTTACTCATGATTCTGTTCGTGCATTCTGTTGTTACATTTTTCGCCAAGTTCCGGGCCGGTTATGTTATCGTGCGCACTATGCTTTATTCTGGATTATGATGTGTACCCGTGTAGAAACCCCTTTCGATAGGGTGCGTGTATGTATGCTACGTTATATGTTATATGTATGGATTCTGGAACATGATCAGTTGGAATCAGAGCTGGTGGTGGGGCAAAATGGTGGGGCAAACCCAATGGTGGGGCAAACCCAGTGGTGAGGCAAATTCCACACTGGTTTAGGCCAATCCCACATTGGTTTAGGCCAATCCCACATTGGTTTAGGCCAATCCCACATCGGTTAATGGCATCTCATATGATCGGTTAATGGCATCTCATATGATCGGTTAATGGTATCTCATATGATCGGTTATGATGTTATGATGTGTTACGGTATGTATATGATGATCATTATATTTGCCTTCTGTACCTCATATGTGTGATTTGTATGTCAGATGCAAGCGCTTTGGTATTTCGGTTATTATGCCTACTTTACGTACTTGTTTCGATTATGACTCGATTCTGTTTCTGTACATTACAACTTTGCATACTAGGTACATATTTCGTGCGGCCCCCTTTCTTCGGGGGCTGCGTTTCATGCCGCAGGTACAGACGCCCGATTTGGAGATCCGCCAGTTTAGGATACCTACTCTGCTGCTTTGGAGTGCTCCCTCGTTCGGGGCCTACATTTTGGTACGAACATTTCCGTCATTTGTATATATGTGTTTGTTCATGGGTACGGCGGGGCCCGTCCCGTCATATGGTTACTGTTATGACTCTTGGGGTACGTAGACATATATGTGGGTTGTGGTTAGTTACCGTCCGGTTGTGTTCGTTTGAGTTGTGTTTGGGGCGGCCCGTCCACGCGTGGCGACCGCGCGCGTGTATGTACGCTTCGATATATTATGTATAGTACGACAGCCTTACCGGCTTCTGTGCGGTTTATATGTTTGTATGCGACAGTTTGGAACCACGCATGATCTTTATGTCTGTATAAATTGTTTGTATGCTGGTTTCGGTTAATGAGTGCGTATGGGTGTCCAGCTCGGGCACTAGTCACGGCCTACGGGGTTGGGTCGTGACACTAATTTCCCACGGCGGGATACGTAGGAAGTCTACGTAAGACTCGGTCCCTATATTATTAAAAATATATATCCCTTCTCCTTTTCAGAAGAAGCATCGAACAAATCCCCTCCGGTAAAACGGATTCAGCCATAATAACAAAATGGGGCAAGTCAACCTAATAGGTTCCCCAGCTAGAACAAACAAATTCCAAACCATCCAAAAACCAAAACCCACGGAATGGGGATTATTTGAATGTTCGAATGAGATGCATGATTTTTTGTGATTAACTGTGTTTAATTGCAAATTATGTGTATTATCTTGCATTGATTATTATGACCTAATGTACTAACGTCATTTGTCTTTGAGTTTTTCTTTACTTAAAGAGGAGGTTGATTCGTGGCGTGTCGTGTCATGGTGGCATACTTGATAAGATCCAAAACCGTGACAGCATCTCTTTCTGACCAGACCAAAAAAAAAAATGAGAAAATGGCTGGTATTTCGGAAGACGAGCTCAGCAAGAATGAACTCATTGTGAGGGATTCAGAATCTTTGGACCCGAAAGAGGCATTTCACCATAAGGATGTCATCTCTATCCTGTTTGAGAAAGTCGCTGATCTCCATGAAAAAATGAAGCAAGTGAGTTGGCCAATGCCGCCAAGGAAACATATCTCTAGGAAAGAAGGCCTCCACTGTCGTTTCCATCTCTAAGCTCTCCCATAACTGAAAAATTTCCTACCCACACTACTGGAACCGCTCCCTCCACTCAAGATCCACCCATCACTGAACTATATCACGTGGGCACCTCCTATCATACCCCACCACCCTCCAATATGAACCAAGTTCACGAACCATACATTTTGTACTTTCGTACTAAGCACCTCTGCCCACTTACTCCGATCCTATCATCCGTCAAAACACCACTGGTTTACCTACCCCGAGAAATGCCAATATTACACGAAACTGGAGGCCTCACCCAACGGTGTCCTTCCACACCCCTATTAACCAAAATTATTTCTCCCCAGAACAACCCGAACTGGACCACTATAAAGAGATTGAAAAGTCCTGGAAAGCCGAGCAAGACATGCGTGAGCAAATAATGAAATAATAGATGCTAGACATGGTCGAACTGTCTACGCAAACTACCCAAAAGGCCACCAAGTTAAGTTATGATGATCTTTGCATACACCCGGACTTGGATTTGCCTGAGGATTTCAAAATACCTAAGTTTGAAATGTTCGACGAATCAAGAAATCCCAAAGCCCACCTTCGGTTATACTGTGACCAACTAGTTGGAGTAAAAAGAAATCCAACTCAGATCATGAGGTTGTTCAGCCGAAGCTTGATTGGAGAAGCTTCTGAATGATTCACCGCGCAAGAAATACACCGATGGACCATATGGGAGGATATGACAGAATCGTTTATGGAAAGATTCCCATTCAATGTCGAGACAGTACCAGATCGATACTATCTGGAGAAAGTCAAACAGAAGTCAACTGAAAACTGCCATGAATATGCAAGTAGGTGGAGGGCCCAAGCCATCCGAGTACAACCGTCTATGGGCGAAGAGGTGCTGGTCTCTATTTTCATTCGGTCATAAGAACCCAAATTTTACGAAAGGATGCTTTCCATGGTGGGGAGTCATTCTCTGATTTGGTCAAAATGGGAGAGGATATAGAAGACACTTTCAAATCAGGAAGAGTCACTAGTCTGACCAACAAGTCTGGTCATCAGAGCACCGCGGGGCCCACTAAAAAAAAAGGATGTGGAAAATGTTTCTTACACCCCCAGTTCTAAAACCAGGAGACGAGAGGAATCACAATCACCTCTCAAAATTTACCAATCACCGCCCCCTAGCAATTACGTACCAACCTCATACAGTCCAGTCCTTGTCTTCTATGCACAGCCAAGTTATCAGGTACCATCCCTGCCAGTTTTCCACACTCCCCAAGCAAGTTTCCAAGCATTTTCCCCAGCCTTCCAAGCTCCACAACAAAATTATCAAACACCAGCACCTACTTGTCAAAATTCATAAAAAAATTACCGAGCACTAGTGCCAAACTAAAAAAAACCATTCACCACCTGCCACATATAATTTACCACATCCTAGCTTTGAGCAAAAGTCACCTCGAACACTCACCCCGTTGGTTGAAACACGAACTCGACTGTTCGAAAGGCTCAGTGTCGCATGCATGATCCAACTTGGCCCGCCAAAACCTGCCAATCCGGGAAACTGTTTCTACCAAGCAAATCAGAACTGTGCTTACCATTCAGGCGGAACTGGGCATAGTACAGAAGACTGTATCAACCTGAAACATAAGATTCAGGATCTGATTAACAAAAGGGAGATCACTCCTCAAACAGCCGCTCCCAATGTGAACACTAACCCGCTATCCAATCATGGCAATACCTCAATCCACATGATTAAAAGATAAGAGGAGGCGTTCCATACGCAAGCCTTTGGTCCAAATGCCTCCGAAAACTTTGGAACAGACAGTGGCTTCACTGACCATTCAAGAACGTTCGCAATTTAGCGTCTTAATCCCAGCACCGATTGTAGCGCAAGTATCCAAAAAGATAGTTCTGGCACCAAGGAAGGAGTTTGTCATTGAGGCCGCGGTATCATACCCCTATCTAGTTGGCACGATGAGTGCCAAGGAAAGAAGGAAACCAAAGAAGGTCGATCACAGAAGGTGAGGTCGAAGATTTTCTGGCGAAGAATGCAAACGAAAGAATACTCCATCATTGAGCATTTAAAGAAAACTCTAGAACAAATATCAATGTTGGCACTATTATTGAGTTCTCCTCAATATCGCCAAGCTCTAATGAGGGTATTAGACAAAGCCCATTTTCTTGTGGGCACAAGCAGTGATAATATGGCCTATATAGTGGCCCATGTCATAGAAGATCATCAAATCTCCTTCACTCGGGAAGAGCTAGTGAGAGAAAGGGCGGCGCACAACAAAGCGCTCCACATAACGGTAAAATACAGAGACAAGATCATGGTGCATGTGCTTGTAGACAATGGAGTAGGTCTTAACAGCTATCTCGAGTCTACCCTTATCTAATTGGGCTAAAACGTGAGGAAGATATGTCAGAGTTGCACAAATGTGAGAGCCTTTGATATAGCTCAGCATGATACAGTTGGAGAAATTGACCTGTGTATCCAAATGGGGCCAGCTGAATTCGTCACCGAATTTCGAGTAATGGCGATAACCACTAGTTACAACCTGCTTTGGGTAGACCATGTATTCACATGGCAGGAGCAGTGTCGTCATCCTTGCACCAATCTTTGAAATTTTCTTGGCAAGGCCATGAGGTCATAATCCACGGGGAGGGTAGCATCCACAATTACCCCGACAACTCTGTCCCAGTGATTGAGGGGACCCTTGAAGGCACAGATCCATATGCTGGGACTAGTGGGGCCACTTATAAAGAAGTCACCTCGCAAACCCTTATGCCGGTCGTATACAAAATGATTGCAATACTTCAGAATGGGTTTGAGCCAGGACTAAGTTTGGGAAAGAACTTGCATGGCATAGTAGAGCCAGTCCCAATTCCTCACGACAATTTCCATTTTGGTCTTAGATATGTCCCCAGCGAGGAAGAAACCTCTGAAGCCAGTCGGAAAAGAAGAAGCCCTCCAAATATGCACAATCTAATTCCGAGTGTGTACCAGTCATTTCCAATCAAGATACACATGCCAGGTGAAGAAGGTCCGGAAGAAGGATTAGGGATGCTGTTTCAAGAGGAATAATGGTGGTCCTGGAACAGTGCACTGAAGTACCCATCATTCGAAATGCTGATCTGGGTGGGCAACTATCCAACTGAATCTCTACCCCGCTTTTAGTTCCTCAGTAGAGATGATGAATTTAGATTTTTGAAAATTGATCGAGGCCTGATTACTCACCATTGGCATTGAAATACCCTCATAGATGTTTCCAAAATGAAAATGAATCGATGTTTGATTTGAGTCAGGACCATAGTTTGTACTTCTTTATTAAATTAATGGAAGCCTCAGTTATCTGAAAATGAACTCACTTTTATTTAAGTGCATAAATCTTTTATCTAACCATGCTTTGCCTTCTTTTAAAGTAATAATAGTAAAAATACCATTAATGTAATGACATGTCGTGGAACTATTGAATCAGGGGACATAGATGAGGAAAAATGCAAGGAATATGAAGAGGAAACAATGTTACCTAAAAGTCTCGTCGAGAAAGTAGAATAGTTTGAGAGCGAACAACAGACCAATCTAGATGAGACTAAAGTAATTAATCTAGGAGATTATGAGTCAGTCAAAGAAACCAGGATAAGGGTGCATCTAGAGGCACCTCAGAAAGAGGAGTTAATAGAATTGCTAAAAGAATATGTGGACATTTTCTCTTGGTCATACGCTAATATGCCTTGATTAAGCACCAACATTGTAGCCCACAGGATACCCATCAATCCAAGTTTCGCCCCAGTAAAAAAGAAAACAAGGAAATTCAAGCCAGACACAGTATCCAAATTAAAGATAAAGTCAAAAAACAAATCAAATCCGGAGTAGTCGAGGTAACCTCATACCTGACCTGGTTGGCCAACATTGTTCCCTTATCGAAAAAGGATGCAAAGATCATAATATGTGTGGATTACAGGGATCTCAAAAATCTAGTCCCAAGGACAACTTTCGCTCCCAAACATCCACATACTCATCAATACCTGCACAAAACATGAGCTACAGTCATTCGTGGATTGCTTCGCGAGATATCATTAGATCCTAATGACTGAGGAAGACGCGAAAAGATAACTTTCATCACACCTTGGGGAGTGTACCACTACCGGATAATGCCGTTCGGCCTCGAGAATATTGGCGCCACTTATATGAGAGACATAACCACCATCTTCCATGACATGATCCACGAGAAAATTGAGATTTACGTGAATGACGTTATCATCAAATCAAGATAAAGTTTAGACCACCTCACACATCTACGAAAGTTCTTCGACAGACTCTGTAAGTACAATCGGAAGCTGAACCCGACCAAATGTGAATTTGGAGTGTCCGCCGAAAAAATTACTCGGATTTATAGTCAGCCGAAGGGGTATTGAGCTAGACCCTTCAAAACTCAAGGCCATACAGAAGTTACCTCCATCAAAGACCAAGAAGGAGGTTATGAGCTTTCTTGGTAGGTTGAACTACATCGGCCAATTCATAGCTCAGTCCACGGTAATTTGTGAGCCTGTACTCAAATTGATGAAGAAAGATGCGCCAACATAATGGACTGAAGAGTGTCAGAAATCATTTGACACTATCAAGAAGTATCTTTTCAATCCACTGGTCTTAGTTCCTCTTAGATCGGGAAGCTTATTACTGCTATACCTGTCGGTATCAGAGAATGCTTTCGGATGCGTGTTAGGATAACACGATGAGACTGGAAAGAAAGAATGAATCATCTACTGCCTAAGCAAGAAATTCACAGCCTATGAAGCATGGTACACCCTGGTGGAAAAGACGTGTTGCGCTCAGAAAATTCGGTCGATAAGGGATTTGAATCACTCAGGACTTACTTCCCAGACGAGGAAGTATTAAAAGTGGGATGAAGACATGGCCGAGCCCTATTTATGATGGGGAATATTATTCGACGGTGCGATCAATTACAAGGATTCCGGGATCGAAGCGGTATTGGTGTCAGAAATAGGACAACACTACCTAGTATTCGCAAAGCTCAAGTTTCGGTGTACCAGCAATATGACAGAGTAGGAGGCCTGTATCTTAGGCCTCCAAATGGCTCTTGACATGGACATACACGAATTATTGGTAATAGGTGATTCAGATCTGTTGATTCATCAAGTGCAAGGAGAGTAGGCCACAAAGAACGCCAAGATCCTGCCATACGTGAGTCTCGTACAAAGGTTGTGCAAAAGATTCAAGAAGATCGAATTCAAGTACACGCCGAGAGCACAAAATGAGTTTTTTTATGCTCTCACTACCAAAACATCCATGCCTACTGTTCTCATATGGAAGCAGATCCAGAAGGCAAGCCATGGTATACCAACATCAAGTTTTATTTGGAGAAGGGAGAGTATCCTGAGAATGTCACAAGCAATCAAAATAAAACAATCCGTAGAATGGCCAACGGATTTTTCCTGAACAAAGAGGTACTCTACTGAGGAACACCTGATATCGGTTTGCTCAGATGCATGGATGCTACAGAAGCTACAAAACTACTATAAAAAGTACACGATGGGACATGTGGACCTCACATGAATGGATTCGTCCTGGCCAAGACGATCCTACAAGCAGGCTGTTTCTGGATGACAATGGAAACTGATTGCAGTAAATTTTTGCAAAGGTATCACCAATGCAAGATCTACGGATAGCTAATTAGAGTTCCACCAAGTGAACTTAATGCCATAAGCTTGCCCTGGCCATTCGTCACTTGGGGCATGGATGTCATCGGACCTATCGATCTGGCCCCTTCCAATGGCATCGATTCATTCTGGTCGCCATATATTACTTCACCAAGTGCGTGGAAGCTCACACAAGTCAGTGACAAAGAAAGTGGTAGCCGATTTCGTACGAAAAAACATTGTATGTCGATTCGGCATGCCAAAGTCCATTATAACAGATAACAGGGCTAATCTGAACAACCAACTGAAAAAGGACATTTGCGAGCAATTATGGATCACCCATCGAAACATCGAAACTCTACTGCCTATCGGCCACAAGTGAAAAGAGCTGATGAAGCGTCCAACAAAAACATTAAGAGAATACTGATAAAGATGACGGACAACTACAAGTGTTCGCATGAGAAGTTGCCCTACACTTTTCTATGGTATAAGACGGTTCGAACTTCGACAGAGTAATCCTGTACTTGCTAGTCTATGGTACCGAAGCAGTTATTCCTGCTGAAGTGGAAATACCCTCGCTCAGAATCATCCAAGAAGCAGAGTTGGACAATGCAAAATGGGTTCGAAATAGATACGAGCAATTAGTCTTGATCGGTGAGAAAAGAATGATCGACGTATGCCATGGCCAACTGTATCAATGGAGAATGGCCTTTACATTCACCAAAAAAGTTAGAGCCCAACTTTTCCAGATAGGGCAGTTAGTACTCAAGCATGTGTTCCTGTACTAAGACGAGTACAAAGGAAAGTTCACACCAAACTGTCAAGGCCCATACATGGTTCTTAAGGTACTCTCCGGAGTAGCATTGATTTTAGCAAAAATGGACGGCCAAGAGTGGCCCAAAGAAATCAACTCAGACGCAGTCAAGAGATACTACGCATATGAGACGCGTTTCAAATTTTAATCGGATCTTTTATTTGTAAGCACTACCTTGGACCTACCTCTTAGGGCATAGATACGTAGAAAAATCCATATCGGATTTGGCCTCCTTTTGTAATAGAAAAAACAAATGCTATTCTTTGTAACATGAACTACGCGATGACCTGATTTCTCAAGGTGAGATACGTAGGCATTACATGTAGGACTCGGTCATATTATTAGAAAAACAAACTATTAGTTCCCATATCCGAACTACGTTCCACCTGATTTCTGTCATACATGATATGTAGGCGTTCCTCTAGTTCGGTCTTACCAATCAAAAAATCCAAGAAACCTTTAGGAAGCCACAGGGGCAGAATTTTTGAGATAGCTCTTAAAAATATACTTCGTCGAGGATCGGCACAAGAGTGAGCTAACATAATTTCAACTGGGCCAGAATTTTTGAAAGGACCTCAAAAAATTCCCTCACAAGAATCAGTATAAGAATCACTCGACACAGTTTTCATATTGGACATAACTTTTTAGATGATCTCAAAAATTCCTTCGCAAAGTTCGGCATAAGAGTCAACCAACAGAACTCCAATTGGGGCCGATTTTTTGAGATCCTCTCAAACATTCCTTACAAATACAGTATGAGAGTTCGCCGGCACAATTTTCAACTGGGCATAATTTTTTAGAGGATCTCAAAATTCCTTCACAAAGGTTTGGCACAAGAGTCAGCCGACACAGTCTTCAACTGGGTAGAATTTTTGAAAGAATCTAAAAAATTCCACCGGACAAATCGAGATGTCCAAAGGTTCTGCCACAAAACACCACAGATAACCTCAAGGATTCTTGTCTAAACTGCATATGTCATGACAATAATAGGAAAATGTTTTGAAAAAACTCTCATTTTTAAGCGCCATAAGGGTGATACAATCTATCCGAGAGGGCTGTAAAGGGTTAAGCACCGCAAGGACAGTATAATCTAGCCAAGAGGGCTCTAAAGGGTTAAGCGCCACTAGCATAGCACAATCTAGCCAAGAGGGCTATAGAGGGTTAAACGCCGCAAGGACGGCATAATCTAGCCAAGAGGGCCATAAAAGGATAAAGCGCCATAAGGGTGGTACAGCCAAGCCAAAAGGGATATACAATGGACAAAGCATCATAAAGATGGCAGAATCCAGACAAGAGGGCTATATAAAAAGGCTAAATGGGATATCATACCGAGAGGACCACAGCTGACACAAAGGACGAAAGAAAAATAATCTAGCTAAAAGGGCCATATCTGTCAGCATTTGCATACCGAGAGGGTCATTCATATAAACATTGCCGAGAGGTCTATTCATACAAATATTGCCGAGAGGGTCACTCATACAAACATTGCCGAGAGGTCAATTCATGCAAACATTGCCAAGAAGGCCATTCATGCAAACATTGCTGAGAGGGTCAGTCATACAAACATTGTCGAGAGGGCCATTCATACAAACATTGTCGAGAGGGCCATTCATATAAATATTACCGAAAGGGTCACTCATACAAACGTTGCCGAGAGGGCTACTCATACAAACGTTGCCGAGAGAGACACTCATACAAACATTACCGAGATGGTCATTCATACATACATGCCGAGAGGGCCATTCATACAAACATGCTGAGAGGCCCATTCATTCATCTACATGTCGAGAGGCCATCATTCATACAAACACACAAAGTACGAAGAAAAGACAATCCAGCCGAGATTGCCATACCTGTTCAAATATTCATTTGCATCTGTTTGAATTGCCAAGAAGGCCAAGCATTTTGTTATACCTCGGAAAATTTTTCGTTGATGCACAGTGAATAGACTAACGAAGAGTACAAAGTATACGGTGTTTCAATAAGTAAAGAGTGACATTTGATGACCTTAAGTAAGATTTCAAAGACATTCGATGTTAGAGGAGAAAGTTGCCAAGAGAAGGCAATGCATACGATAAGTATCGGAAAGGATTTGTGAGTAACGAGTTAATGATGGCTTAATAATGTTTTGGAAAAGAGTTATAACGTCCCTTAGATTGTTAATGAGGTGATAAACAAGTGTTAAGAAGGTTCCATAAGGATTGGAGATCAAACGAAGTGACGAGAGCAAGTTCAGTGGACTGATGGGTTATACGGCCCATTATACGGACCGTATAATGTTATATGGACCGTATAATGGATTGCAGGACCATCACAGTGAAGGTCCCTCATTGGTGGGATTATACGATCACTTATACGGACCGTATAGATTTATACGGACCGTATAATGGTCACAGAGAAGAGACGTTGAAGGGTCTATTTCATGGTCACTTATAGGGACCGTATAAGTTTATGCAGACCGTATAAGTGTCCGTATATTCTCCCACAGATCAGATTTTTGGGTTATTAAAAAGAGGACCAAGTTCATTATTTCATTTTCATTTTTCATTCCTTCTCTCAAGAAATCTCTATGACATTTCTCCCACACAAATTCAAGAGATATTAGTGATCATCTACATCAAACTAAGTGAATCAAGTGTAAGAAACCCATTAAAGTTCATCCAAAACAAGAAATCCAAGTGAAGGTGAAACTAGGGTTTTTCTCAAGTGATAGAATAGTTGAACGGAAAGGTATGTAAGGCTAACCCTTCTTTCATAAGGCATGGTTCTTTGGCCAAATACCTATCCTTTTATGAGCCTACGATATTCTCCAATGATCCTATCTCTAAAAGCTACTAAGCTTATGATGCTCGATATGATACGATTGTACTAAGTTCCTTATACGACGACTAATCCTTTAAGGATAGATGTAATGAACGACGATAGTAATGATACTAAAGATGCTTATGAGCTTATATATACATGTGCCCATGTGTGGCTACTATGAAACCCGAGCTTATATGGCCGGGTAGAATGTATATATATATATATATATATATATATATATATATATATATATACGCGCGCACCACTAACAGATTGGGTACGGATAACACTGAGCCTTGGTAGGGCCAGGTATGTATGACACTGAGCCTTGGTAGGGCCAGGTATGTGAAACACCGAACCTTCGTGGTCGGGTATGCTATATAAATACTATGTATATGACATCAATATGAGTACGAATATGCTAAGTATATGTAAATGTTATGTAAAGGCTATGTATATGCAATGTATATGAGATGTAAATGATATGAATATGAGTAGGAATGAAAATATGAATATGAATACGAAAATGGATACGAAAGGTAAATGAGTACGGGTATGTAGACGGATACGGATACGGGTGTATGTACACGGATACGCAATAGAAATGGAATGTCCCTATGAAAGGCAAGTAAGTGCTATGATGATGATACTATTATCTCCCATCCTATGCTATTTCATATGTTGTCTATTATGCTTTCATATTGATGTTGATCATGCTTTATATACTCAGTACATTCTTCGTACTGACGTCCTTTTTTTATTTGTGGACGGCCGGCACGTGCCCCGCATGGCCAGGGAGACAGACTTGATCCATAGCTATATTTCTCAGGGACTACATAGCGGAGCTCCATTTCATTCGGAGCCATAGCTTTTAGTATAGATTCTTTTGTGTACATACTTATGGGCACGGCGGGGCCCTGTCCCGCCTATATGATATGACATACTCTTCTTAGAGGCTCGTAAACATGTGTATATGGTTAGATGTGTTCGGCCTTGTCGGCCTATATTTTGGGATATTATTTTGCTAGCCTCGTCGGCTTATGTACATTGATATGGGCATAGTTACTAATGATGATATAGATGTGTTGTTGCCCAATGAGATTAATGTGAATGATGAATGAAAGCATGATTTAGTTATGTGGCTCACCTAGATGTGATGTGAAGGTATGTTAAGAGGTGCCCGGGTGGGTTAGCACCTGGTGCGCGTCGCGGCCCTCCGGTTGAGTCGTGACAAAAGTGGTATCAGCGCAGTTCTGTCCTAGGGTGTGTCTATGAGCCGTGTCCAGTAGAGTCTTGGTTATGGGTGTGTTGCGCGCCACACTTATAAACAAGAAGTTGCGGGCATTTTAGGAATGAATGACCTTCTTTCTTCATAAGAATCGTGCGATAGAGCTATGATATAAGAACTTCTTGTTCCTTAACCGTGTGTTATGTATTTCAGAATTGCTTGTAAAGAGAAAAGGTACAGCAGCCCAAAAGGGCAAGACGGTGGCAGAAAAGCGGGCTGAAAGAGCACCGCCATCGGTAGTAGAGGAAAGTGAGTTCCAGAGTGCGGCTCAATCTCAGTCCTCCCGTTTAGTACCTATATTAGAGGAGCGTGAGGGAGCCTCAGCCCCAGCTCCAGCACCTCCAATTCCTCCACCGGATGCTTCAGGCCAAGATGTAAAAGAGGTCATTCATTTGCTGACTCAATTGGTTGCTGCCCAGACTCAGCGGCAAAGTACCGGGCAAGGTGATAGGGCTGTTAGTGCAAGGGCCCGTGATTTCGTTAGCTTGAACCCACCGAAATTCTTTGGATCAATACCGAATGAGGACCCTCAGAATTTCATTGATGGTATGTTGAGGACGCTTCGATTGATACATGCTTCAGACACCGAATCGGTGGAGTTAGCGTCCTATAGATTGAGAGATGTCGCAGTTCATTGGTACACGGTTTGGATGGCTTCACGGGGACCCAATGCACCTCCTCCGGTACGGCAAGAATTTGTAGATGCATTTCTCTGACATTATTTGCCTCCAAAAGTTCGGCGAGCTAGAGCCGACAAGTTCTTAAATTTGAGGCAAGGAAGCATGAGCGCTCTAGAGTATAGTCTCCGCTTCAATTCTTTGGCTAGGTATGCTTCGGCCATGGTAGCGGATATGGGTGACCGAGTGCACCGGTTTGTGAAAGGCCTAGGGCCACATTTGATGGATAGGTGCTTGACTGCATCCCTTCAGGACAACATGGATATTTTACGCATCCAAGCCCACGCTCAGAATTTAGAAGAAAGCCTACAACAACAAAGAAGTGAGCGTGAGCATGATAGAGGGCATAACAAGGGGGCTAGATCTTCGGGTCCGATGAGTGAGTATAGAGGCGGGCACAGACAGCAGTTTTCGAGGCATTCAGGCCATTCTATGATTAGTGCGCCTCCACGATTTTCAGGCCAGAGATTTGATAGATCTACTCATCCGGGGCCGAGCCGAGCTTTCGGGATCTCGGTTCGAGGTGATTCGGGTCGGGCGAGGCCACCGTGCACGATGTTCCCTGTGTGGGAAGTTACATTGGGGTCAGTACAGATCGGGTTCAGAGGTTTGCTATTCATGTGGTCGACCAGGCCATATTATGTGAGATTGCCCCTCAGTTGGTGGTAGAGGTAGGACCCAGCCTTCAGGGTCGGTAGCCGGATCTTCATCTTCTATACGCCCTATGGGGCCAGGTTCACATGTGCCAGTCGGCCATGGTAGAGGCAGAGGGAGAGTCCCCAGTTCTAGTGGTCCTCAGCACCGTATTTATGCTTTGGCTGGACACCAAGATCTTGAGTCTTCTCCTAATGTGGTCACAGGTATATTATCGGTATTTTCTCATTAGAGATACCCTTTTGCAGCCAATTAAGTCAAACTACGAGTGACCTGATTCCCGAGACTCAATACCAGAGTCTCAGTCACATTCCAACAAACCACTCCAGGGCCTCTCAGTTTCGACACTGAAAAGGTTCGGTAATTATTTTTAGACAAGCCGCACACTAGAAGTCTAGTCGAGTCATACTACAGGTGATTGGAATTCTCATATAGCTTGAGATATGTAGGAAACCCCCAAAAAAAGGGTCCGGCCATGATTTTGAATTTTGCTTGTCTTTCTTTAAATTTTTAAAAAGAAGTAATTTGATATGGTCAGTCAAAAATCAGGTTTGTCAAATTTTGTTGCCCAAGGACAGCTCTGCCATCCCTGAACAACGAAGATCCAATTGTTGACACATAATTTTTTCCCTCCAATAGTTTCATTTAATTATTCAAACTTCTCGAAACACAAACGGAGTAAGATATACACTTTTACTGGTCAAAATGATTTTACAAAATTTCTTCGGTGACATTTTGCCATTTAATTTGGCAAAATATCATAAAATATATTATCATATATCATCTGTATATTTTTATAATTTCAAAAAGTATTTATTGAGATTTTAAACTTGAAATAGTGAAAATAAATATTTAATTAATTGTTTACGCTAAATTGTGATTAATGATAAATATTTTACTCCGTTAAATCAAAAATTCAATTAATTAAATAAATGATCAATAACATCTCAATTTCCTGATATATTTAGCTGTAATTGCAAAAAGGTTTCAAATGTGGTTATAATTGTAATGACAAAATGATTTATACATATAAATTATGGCTACAGTTGAAATATGTTTGATAAGATTTTAAAACTTGAATTGTAGCCACATTTTGCACAAATAACTACTCTCTTCTTTCATGAGAATTCAGCGAAATTGGGCCAAGCCCACTTCACTTTATCGGCTACCCGGCCCGTCTCCCTTTTCATTTCAACAAAAGTATACCAAACACACCTTTTCATTTCATTTTGGTGGAAAGGGTTTCAACCGAACCCTAGCCGCCTTCCTTTCTCTCTCTCCATCACGATTTTGCCGAAAATGGCAAAGGATCAGACGCGTTTTGCTTTTCTATAGGATTTGTGTGTCTATTTCGGTAATTTTTCTCTCACCCTCTCATCCTCATCACCGCATGTCAACCCAAAACAAGGTAAAACCTCACCTCTCTCCTTCTTTTGCTTTTCTGTTCAAACAAGGACGAAACGTTAATGGTTTTAGTCCATTTGTTCTCAATTCCTATTGACTTTCAATTCATCACAAGGATTCAAGATGAATACTTTCAAAACTCACAGTCCCACATCAAATTTCAATAAGAAAATTGGAGTTTTGGGGTTCTATCTAAAGAACCCCACCCTTCTCATTTCAAACAAGTCTCAACAGAGCAAAAAACTAATGTTTTGAGTTTGAACTACGGATCCGACTTGAATTGGAATCCTCGTTAGTATTTCTCGAATTGATTTGTTTTAAATATTTTTTTCTTTTCCTTGTGTGTGGCTGAGGATTCTAGGATTAACAAGAAGCTCAAGGATCTCCAATTCCATTTTCTCGACTAGGCTGCACTAAAGAAAGGTAATTTTTTTTCCTTCTTTTTAATTTATGTAATTTCTTAATGTGTTTGTGTGTTTATTAGTTTAGTTCTAGCTAGATTAGTTCAATTTAGTAAGGATGTGCTAGATTAGGGTATCACATGTTAAATTCTTGTTTGTTTCCAGATTATTTTAATGCTTAGTTTGACTATATGATTAAGATTAGGGGTGTACATGAACCGGGTTGATTCGGATTTTATAAATACCAAACCAAACCAATTGTGTTGGGTTCTTAAATTATAAACCAAACCAAACCAATAAAATTTGGGTTTTTCAACTTCGGGTTTTCTCGGTTTATTCAGTTTTTTCGGGTTTTTTTCCAAAAAAATCTTCATACAAAACATAAGACTTTTACTTCAAATGTTTCTTTATTCCTATTAAGATACAACTGTATAACTAAGGTGTGTCTTAAGAAAATAACACAAAATGTGAGATGGGTGATGACATCGTATTAAAATATTCAACAAAAAAGATAATAAAATAGGTTACAATAAGTATTGCTAATTAATAAGCCATAAAGAAAATGACTTTAATCTAAATACTAAGTTATGCTAAATAAGTACGGCTAATAAGTATTAATTACATGACAAAGAAAAAATTAAGCTATGTATTTTTACACTCTAAACCAATTATGCAAAACTAAATAATAGATATCCAACATTACTGTCATTCTTAGTATTAGAATTCAAATTCTTTTGTTAGCATTAGTGTTGAGTTTGTTTTGATTTGGACTTTATTTGAGTTACTAACATCAATGGGATATAAAAATTATTGGCATTCGAAATTCTAAATTCAAGCTTAAAATAATATGATAAAAGACAAAAAACTATGAAAATTTTTAAGAAATATTTACAAATTACATTACAAATACATATTTTTATGTATAAAATATTTTAAAAATCGAATACACGTAATGTCGGGTTCGGTTTGACTTTTTTTTTTAGCTAAAACCAAACCAAACCAATTATGGTCAGTTTTTTTTTTTTTCAACACCAAACCAAGTCAAACCAAACCACTAGTCGGGGTTTTTCCTCGGTTTATCGGTTTAGTGCGGTTTGTCGGTTTTCTTTGTACACCCCTAAATTTAAGATTATGTGATGTTTAGCATTTATAGAACTGGAGGTTCCCTTTTCAACTTGATTAGAGTTTTTTTCTAGTTTAACTTAATTAAAGGTTTGGTGAATGTAATTAGACACTGTTTGACCTCTGTTAAATTATAAAGAGTTAATAAACTTTACGCTAGGAGCTTTTAATTGTTCAATGTCACTTGGTTAAATCCCTGTTATATAAGTGTTAAACAAAACAGTAGAATGGTATGAAAGCTATGACATGATGTGTTAGCTTGCAAACATCCATAGCAGGGTAAGAAAGGATTAACTTGTTATAGGATAAATCATGAACTCAGTTAGTAAAGGTATACGAGCTCTGCAGGTATTACTAAAGGTACTTGTCACTTAAAGTAACTGCTATAAGCCTAACTATGTCTTAACTACTAGCATAAACTCTAACTCATCTAAATATATGAAAGGACCAATTTCTTTTACATGTGTTTTAAAAAGGAAGAGGCTTATGGGGCTGTCATTCATTTGTGTACTCTATATAGTCCTGTATTGCTGAAACATTTATGTACAAGTAGTAGAAGTGAGTTAAGATCGTAAGCATGTTATCCTTGAATGTCAACTAGTATGCTAAGTGTAGGGCAAGATAATTGGACATGAAGATTTGTATGACTGTTTTGTATGTGGTCATGTGGTTTGTTTGCTTCTCTTATGAGTTAACTGGCCTGAAGCTTTGTGCACTCAGTTGGGTATAATGAGGTGTGTTTGATTGGATTGGATCTGGTTTGTATGTTAAGAAGTGAAAACTATGCAGGAATGATGAACATGTAAACTTGTATGCTAATTGCTATATCTAGTCATCCTCATCTGTTAAATAGAAATGAGTAATGAACAAAAGAACTTTAGCTTGGTTAAGTGTGAAAACTGAATCCAAGAATGTGAGGAAAGCCTATATAATCATATATCCATTCCTGTTTTATGCTTGTGTACTGGTATGAACAGACGCTGTTTCAAACTGAGGGAATAATAGATTGAAATGATTGAGCATGTTTCTCCTGTATCACCCAAGAGTTGAAAATGAATGATTGGTCAGGAAGAACTGCTTCAAAGACCATGTATATGATTATTTGATTTGCTCTATCTTCCTTGTTGCATTTCTCAGTATGAAGCTAT
Source organism: Lycium ferocissimum (assembly GCF_029784015.1). Taxonomy (NCBI): domain Eukaryota; kingdom Viridiplantae; phylum Streptophyta; class Magnoliopsida; order Solanales; family Solanaceae; genus Lycium; species Lycium ferocissimum. The sequence continues at coordinate 10,766,122 of NC_081352.1, forward strand.
ATGTGCTAGACCTGTCCATGAGTATAGTAAAAATGTATTTGGTTTTGCTTGACTATCACATGTGGAACTTGTATGTCTTCAATATGAGTTCATGAATTGAACCTAAGGTCGTGCATAAGGTGGCCAGTTCAAAAGGACATGTAAATTATATGCTTCAACTGAGCAAATTTGTATTATCTATTTATCTTCTTGATATTTATAAATGGTTAACCAAATGAGAATTAGAATGCTGAATTGAAAGAATAAGGGGCATAGATTGGTTTGTCTTGTCTTTGGTATATGAAATGGTTGAACCTTGCATCTAAAGAAGGCCCAGAGTGATTTCCTAGGGCTAAGAGCTGAAGAAAGGTTTGAGTGTATTACTCAGTCTTACCTTAGTTGCTTTGAGCTGCTTGGGTTCCTGTTTGTTGGATTATGAGACCATGGGTTCCCTTTTTATTGTGTTTGTATGTTAGATTGAGGTTCAATTAATTTTTAAATCTCAACATAATCAAGATTGGGTGGTTAGCCTAATATCTGATTTATTTTAGCCTAGTTTGAACACTATGAATGGCATGATGAGTTGTTTCAAGTTTTCTGCCTTTAAACTGTTATGATTACTTGTTTTGGATATGGTTGTGTCTGAATAACCATAGTAAGGATTAGTTAAGGATTGATTTTGCTATAAGATTAATGGAATGGCCTTAACAGTAAGATCTCCATATTCCTCCCCAGTTTGCCTTTATACCTTTGTGCTAGCATATGTTTAGGTGTAGGTTGAACCAAAGCTCTCATTTCTCTTTCCCCGCTCTTTGTACCTCTGTAAATGAGTAGAGATTTATTATATTTGTGTGTTTTACCCTTATGTGCAAAATGTATGAAGGCAACATGACATTTTGAATGAGCCTAAGACTGAGAGTATGTAGTTTCTTATACCTGTTTTGCCCTGTCCTTTATCTGACTGAGCCATAGATTGTGTCATAAGTTTCTTTTTTCCCCAAATAATTAAGAAAGTGTGTGTGCTAATTGTTATGTTGCTAGCATAACCCTTCCTTCCCTCTCTTCTTCTTGATGTGCCGTACTGCTAAGATAAGGATAATTTGCCTAAGATGATCATCATATTTTGTTTTCCTGTGTCTGATGTTGGGGTATAAATCACTCCACTTGTTCTTTCCTTTGTACTGTGTGCACTAAGAATGGTACTGAACATTGCTATTATAGCATAACATGTGTATGGTCTGGTAGAATTCTATGTGCGGAATGGGGTTGATCTCTGCCTAGTTGTCTTTGTGTCCCTTGATAACTCTAAGAAGTGGAGGTCTTGTATATGTTGAGCATACATTTAGTGTATAAAGGCATGAATACCTTGTATACTCTGAGTATACAAGGAGTATATCCTTTATATATCTCCGTATATTCAAAGATATATCATGTTGGTTTGTGCTGATGAATAAACTTGGCTTCAAATGCTTCTTCTCCTCCCTTTCTTGAACTGACATGGTATGATATACCATGGGATATACGGATATACACCCTCATGTTTGCCTTAGTATACTGAGGTGTATATCACATATACTCAAGGTATATCATGACATATATTGTTTTGTTTGCACTGTTGGGCTAAGCTTTCCTTCCTTTTAATCCTTTCCTGGTACGAACGAAATTGGGGCATGTGACCCATAATATTTGCCTTTATGTATTTTGATACTAGGCCTATTTGATATCTACTCTTGTATTTTGGGCCTGTCGTAAGCCTGCGACCCTCATATCTGTTTGATCATTAGCAGTATATTCTTTCGTGTATATTCGGAGTATACAATAGTGTTTTGTCCTTCCTTTATGTGTGTTTGTATGACATTTGTGCTAAATTCTTGTTAAATAGTTGGTTAAGTATAGATGCATTCTAACCATCATTTTCTTTTTCCCCTCTTCTTTTTGCATGAGCACTCTTCACGTGGGCCCATTGGCCTAAAATCTGCATGTTCACCATTTCGTTGGGCCAGAGGCCCAACACCTCATTCCATCTTGTCCAGATGCAGAAATGAAGATCCAACCATGGGTGAAAGTGGCTCATATTTCAGTACGGTGGCCTTAGTAGTTTCTTTATATTTACGCTCATATATGTTGTATTGTAAATATTTGTGTAAATATTGGAACCCTTAATTATAACCTAGATGAAATAGGATTAGGCAAAACATACTAATATCGTTAGAGCGAATAGGAAGCCTGACATGTTTAACGTGGACCCGGCCCAATTTTGGGCCTCGGCCCATTTAAGTTTAAAGAACCAAAGTAATTTTACTTAAAAATTGAGTTGGGATAATGATTTGGACAAAGAATAAGGTTGACCTACCTTTCTAAAAGAGAAAAGTAATATGATTTTACTTTAAAGCTTAGTTACAAGAAAGTGTAAATTTATGTCAATTTTTTAATCATGGCATATCAAACAGAGGACATACACTTGACATTTTCTCAAACCTGTTCGGATAAAAAATAGATTATAATACTTTGGATCATGTTAAGTGGAACTCTACCTAATTTTTTTTTTCTTCAAAGAACCCGCATGAGATTGGTTGTGTTTTATTCATAAGAAAAAATTTGTACAGAAGCAAAAAATAAAAAGCAAGAAAACAACAGAGGCCAAAAGTGCCTCACAATAGACTAGAAACATTAATCTAAACACTACTATTGACTTAATTACTGCTGTTAATCCAGTCTTGGTCCGATGCCATTTCAAATCACCTCAAAGCACTCACCAGGTGGTTATGGAATCATAATACCAATAGAAGAATCCTTCCAACATGGACTAGGCTGTGTTAGTCAATCTTAGTGTCAAGTGTAGTTTCTGAATACTTCTTTGTCTGTCCAGGGTTTATGAAAATGAGCTAACATACCATATTCTAGGCTGCTAATGTAGTTCTTCCAATAGACTGAACTGAGAGTTGATACCACACATTATATAGAACTACACTAGCAACTAAGTTTATAGATATGAGCTGATGACAAAAGTTTCCAGCCTGACTGTGATATGTTGTATGCAAGATATCAGTAATTATGCATTTGTAAATCATTTGAAGTTCAGTCTGGTTCTCTAACATGCTGTTTCTTGAATCTAAAGCTAGGCATATTATGTTTATCAGCATTTAGAATTCCTTTAGCCACTGATGGGAGTTCCTGATAATTTGTTATGTGGAAAGTACCTGCAAAATGAACAGTAATATTAGTTAAACAATCAGCCAATTTGTTGCCTTCTCTGAGTATATGGACAATCTGTATGGTTCCTTTATTTCTCCAATCCTGAATCAACTGCACCATCATACAAATCCTCCAAGGTATCTCCCATTCATCATTCAAAACCTTTGTCATTAAGAGTGAGTCTGTTTCCACTATCGGAGGGAAACAATTGATTTGCAACACAATATTCTACCCCTCAAGAATTGCTCTTGCCTCGGCAACAATACGGGATGCATACGGAATAATGCTTGTCCAAGCATGCACTAAGTTTCCTTCACTATTCCCCGATACAAAATCTTGCATGAAGTTTGACCTGTGTTGCTCTTGTATGCCCCATCTGTATTACACTTATACCAACCATTAGGAGGACAATTCCATGCTACTGCTTTGCTTGTTACTTGTGGTTTATACTTTTCCAAAAACTGAACCAAAAGAGGCCAACTGTGAGGGATATCTAAACATGAGAACTTGAACTTTGCCAGCTGCCATAAATTCCTGTTGATCTCAAATATCACCTTATTTCTTGACATAACCCCTCTATGAATAATAGTGTTCCTTATTTTCCATATCTGCCACATTATGATTGCAGGAGCAGCCTGATAGATAGGTTTCAACTGAGCTCCACATTTTGCTGTCCACCATTTAGAAATTGTTTGATTAATCTGCACAAATGGTCATTGTACTCTAGCTGCTGATGAAAAAATCTGCCAGATAGGTTTCATCTGAGCTCCACATTTTGCTGTCCACCATTTAGAAACTGTTTGGTTAATCTGCACAAATGGTCATTGTACTCTAGCTGCTGATGAAAAAATCTGCCAGATATCGATGCAAACTCTTTGTGAGAAACAAAGTGAGTCATTGTCTCCTATTGGGAAAGGTACAACATCTGCATATTGACACCATACTTATACCAATTCTTGCCAAAACATCATCAACTGGAAGTTTGTGGTGCCAGACCCTCCATAGAAAGAAAGAAATCTTGTATGGTAAGCCCTTGGTCCCATCATTTTAAAACACCGACTTTCTGTTTCTTGTCCTAATAGCCTCCCAAGCACTACTCACTTTGTGAATTTACATGCTTGTTAATAATCACCAAGCCTTGTCACTAGTCATCTCCTATCATTGATAGTCAACTCGGACACCGATATGTTCAACAATATCACGGGCGGTGTGTGATGCAACGTATCAAAGTTCCAAGTTCCATGTGTCATAACTTCATTAACTTCTTCAATATCTTCATTGAGTTGAAAACCGAGAATCGGCTTAACCAAAGGTCCTATCCTAGTCCGGTTATCAAACCGAAGCTAGATGAGCCATTTCTAGGCTCCCCCCAAATGGCATGTTCAATATCATCCCTGGCTTCTAGCATTTTCTTCCAGAGCTGAGATTTTCCCTTCCATCCTACCAGGGTTGGAATTTGCCTTTTGCAATATTTGTTCCACATAAATGTGGACCATAAAGTGCAGCTAGTCCTGAACCCCCACCATAGCTTAGCAAAGAGTGCTTTTGAAACATCAAATAGAGATCTGAATCCCATGCCACCTTCTTGTCTTGGATAGCACATATTTAACCAAGAGGCCTAATGTCTGTTCCTTTTATCTTCCTTGTTACTCCAATAAAACCTGGTAAATATCCTATGTAACTCTTGAATAGTGTACCTTATAGGGACCATTGCAGACAACAAATACATTGGCATACTTTGAAGAACAACATTGATGAGCACAACTTTACCTCAAAGACATCAACTTGCCTTTCAATTGCAGGCTTGTCTTTCACCTTCTTTATCAGATCATTGTAATATGCTTTCTTCTTTCTGCTATGAAAAATTGGGCATCCCAGATACTTGAATGGAAACTCACCTCTTGTAAAACCAGTGATTTGTGTCACATCTTGAACTAGTCTCATTGCACAGGTTTTATACATGTAAAAACAACTCTTATCTCTATTCATTCTTTGCCCTGAGACAGTCTCATAATTTAGCAAAACTTCCATTACTAATTTCAATGAGTATCTGTCAGCTGAGGAAAAGATTATGGTGTCATCTGCATATGCCAGATGATTTAGATCTGTACTCCATTTAGGCATGCCAAAACCTCTATACATTGGATCATCAAACAAGCTGTTCAAGGCCCTTGTAAGAACTTCTGTAGACAGTATAAATAGTGCTAGAGATAGAGGTCACCTTGTTTGACCCCTCTTGTTGAATGAAAAAATCCATGTGGCTGACGATTGATCATCACAAAATACCAATTGTTAGCTATAAGTCTCCAAATCATATCCACAAAACCATCTGAAAAGCCCATCTTGTGAAGAATTATGATAAAAAACAACCAAGACACCCTATCATAGGCCTTTGCTATATCTAACTTGATGATTACATTTGCTGGTTTTCCTCTCTTCCTTATATCTGTGACTCTTTCCTGAGTTAGAAGAACACTCTCAATAATGCTTCTCCCCTTCACAAAACTAGATTGATTTGGTGAAACAAGCCTTGGCAAGATGCCCTCCAATCTACTATGAACCAATCTTGATATAGCTTTATTGATAAAGTTACTCAAGCTGATTGGCCTCATATCTGCATAAGTATGAACATCTTGCTTTTTTGGTAAAAGAACCAAATTTGTATGAGTGATGGATTTAGGAAGAGTGTGACCTTCATAAAAGGCTTTAACCACATTAAGCACATCTGGACAACAATATGCCAACAAGCCTGAAAAAAAGTGCCTGTTAATCCATCAGGACCACAAGCATTATCCCCATTCAAAGCAAAAAGCTCGCTTGTTTGACTTCATCAATAGTAGGAACAACAACTAATAATTCATTATCTTCCTCAGACACTAAGGATGGAACATGGTTAAGTAAGCTGAAATCTGTAGTTTCTTGCTCCTGAGAAAATTATTTTTTGAAAATTCTTCAGCCTCCACTGCCACTTGATCAGCATCTTCTACCCAATCTCCACTTGAATTCTGAATTCTTTTAATTTGTAACCTCTTCCTTGTACCATTTACCAGATTATGGAAAAATCCAGTATTTCTATCCCCTTCAGCAAACCAAGTAACATTAGCATTCTCTCCAAAATTCTCTTCAAAATGCAAATACTTCTTTAGTTCGACTGTCTTGGTTGTAGTACTATTCTGTTCAAGGAGAAGGATCCCTTGAAAAAGTTCTTCTTTGATCCTCACAATTTCTTCTCTAATAATCAGCTGCTTGAAAATATCCTCATAAACTTCCTTGTTCCATGCAGACAGAATCTTTTTTATATGCTTTAGTTTCTGTTTAAACAACATAAAAGGATTGCCATCCAGATTACTTGACCAATTATCTCTAACTATGTTCTAGAAGCCTTGATGCTCAATCCAAAACTTCAGAAATCTGAATGGTCTAATAGATGCCTGACTTTGTTCTCCCATGTAATGAACAAGGAGCATGAGTCGAACTTCCTTGTGAGATGTTCAACTTCTACCTATACAAACCATTGCTGAAATTGTTGATTAATGAAAACTCTATCCAACCTCTCAAAGATGCGATCAACCCCTCTACCATTCCACCAAGTAAAATGAGCGCCTTTGAAATTGGTTTCCATCGATTCACGAATTTCCACGAAAGCAAAATCTTCATAGTCTTGAGGTTGGATTGGAATCCCACTATCTTCTTCATCTTCATGCAAAACTACATTAAAATCCCCTCGACAAGCCATGGAAGATTAATAAGTACGCACACGATAAATGTCATCCCGTAAGTGCAACCTCTCTGATTCATTACATTTAGCATATACTAAAGTAATAACCAAAGATTTATTCTAATCAAGAAGCACCAATTTTAAAGAGATTTGTTGAGTTGTATATGACAAAACTTGCATATCTACATTGGGCCCAGTAAAATACCAAATTTTGCCAGTACTATTTGCATCAGCAATATTCATTCCTAGTTTCCTCTTATAGACTTCAACATTCCTAGCCTGTTGGAAAGGTTCCATCGAAGCTATGAAAGTGAATTTATGATGTCTATGCAACATTGAAGCCTGTGAAATGCTTTACGTGAGTTCTAACAGTTCTTATATTCCATATAAATGCTTTCATCATCATTTACAGTTGGATTTTGCAGCACCCCTCTTTGGCATCACTCTGACTGAAACTTGTGGTTCCACTTGCTTTTTTACTTTTTTTCCACCCTTTTCTACAGATTTTGGGGACAAAGTTTTAACTCTTAGTGGAGATACTTGCATGCTCTCTTCCTTGTCTTCTATCAAAGCAATTGCATTATCTTCTGATAATAGGCTCTTCTCCTCATCTGATATATTGTGTGAAACCAGATCATGCAAATGCCTCATTGGAGAACCTTTTTTCAATCTTGAATCACTCCAACTGCTGCCCTTGTCTTCCATACTTTGAGTATCCACCTTATCACACTCAATAATTTGATCATCAGAGGGTTTTGGTGGATACCATTTTATCACCTCCTGATCATTTGGTGGAACTTCATCTGCAACCTCAATGTCTTCTACACCAAGCTTCGAGCACACGATTTTCTTCCCTTGGCAAAGTCAATCTTGATTCAACACATCTGCTTGAATAAAATCTTCTTATACCTTGACACGCATACGTTTCAATCCTTTGTCAACAATCACTTTTCCTTCCTCCAATACTTCTTGCAAATCTTCATCAACTATGTCTCCCCATTTGGAAGAAGGAGACAATGACTGATGAATATGACTCCTATCAAAGTTATCATCCAGTGGAACTCTACCTAAGGAAAATATTAAGTGTGTTTTTATCCGAAAAGTGAAATAAGACTATTCAAATCCCTATTTGTACTCCCATATTTTAAATTTGACAAAGCAAAAAGGACTTTATTGTACAAAACCATCTTTTGATATGCCATGAAAAAACAAAGCATGACTTTATGCATATATTTTTAAACACATTTTAAGCAAAGAATACTTAAGCTACATTTTTAAAACTTGTAGGTCAACTGCATTTTGCGGATTCTTATTACCAAGGTGCCTAACACCTTCCTCGAGGAATCACCTTAACCCTTACCACAACTCTGGTACTAAAGGTTTTCATGAATAAACCTTAAAATTGATGTGACGACACGTTTGGTCGTTATTGCATTTTCAACCCTTTTGACCCTTTCCCGAGCTTGGTTAGCTCACTTTTGACCCGAGGGGACCGTTGACATACTTCCCGAGGTGTTTGGATATGATTTAGATGACATTTGGGAAATTTGGGCTTAAAGCGAAAAAAAGTTGACTCAAAGTTGACTTTTGGGTAAATGGGCCTTTTTTCGAAAATCCGTTGATTCTGAGAGGTCCGGATGGTCTTTTAGAACTTGTGTGTATATTTAATTTGGTTCCCAATGCACTCGGGTGCATTTTGGGACTTGGGTTGGGAAGTTGGAATTGAGGTATCGGGGGTTGACTCGGTCAACGAGACCTACGTTAGGAATTCCGAGGCCACAAATGCGTTCGTAGCGTGTTTTTATGCGTGTCGGTGTATGTGGTTTGTGAGCAGATGGCCTCGAAGGTTAGTCGGGATTTCGATTGAGACTTGGAACATTTTTGGGAATTTCTAGTACTGGTGTCTGCCAGGGCGGCATGTCACGACCCAACCCGCCATGACTGGCACCCAACTAAATCCTAGGGGGCGAACCAAAACCCAAGACATCTATCCCTTCAAATTTGGTTTTATATTAGCCAAGCTAATCAGTTATTACTCATTCAAACATCAAATGAACAAAATAAGTCATGCCATAAAATACTGAAATAAGTGCAGAAGTTCTAACTATTACAAAATCCCCAAAATTCGAAAGTCATCGTATAAGACTCTAATCTAAAATATGTCAATGAAATGAAATCTAACTAATAAATAACCATAATGTCCAGAATACGAAAATACATCATTGAAGGAAGATCTTCGGGCGGCCTGGCATGGGAAGAAGCTCACCCTAAATCTGTCAGCAAACGTCCTTCACGCTAAATGTGAGGGCGGGTAGCGATGCCTCGTATCGTCATAATGCACTCAAAAGAATGCGGCAAGGTAGTATCGGTACAAACACTATGTACCCTGAGATATCATAGGCCGACTAAGATTAGTATCATGCATATTTCATAAAATCAATAGAATAAACAAGCCGGTCAACAAACATGAATATCAATAAATCACAGCAAGTCAACCAAGGATAATCAAAATCAAATCACCAAGATGTCACGAATCACAATTATGCAAGTCACAACGGGAATAAGTTTACCACAATAACCACACTCACTGTACACACATGCTAACTGATGTCATTGCTCAGTAGTCATGACTGCGGGGGACCACGTGGTGTCAATATACCACT
>NC_081352.1:10775776-10821549 GCF_029784015.1 Lycium ferocissimum
CCAATTCTAAGCTAGCACTTTATTTGCGTAAATCGGGGCAAAAAGATCTCCCCTGTTTATATGCCTAGCCCAAAATTACAATCCAGCAACCAATCAACAACAACAATAATACCAACATCAACAATACTATTTATTCGTACCAACATATTCCATAAACGTCCCACTCGACGTTTTTCAACATACAACAACAATATGCACTTTCTTCCATCCCAATCAGGGAGTATAATCTCATCAATACGCCAACCATGTTAAATAAAATTTTTATATGCGTAAATCAGTCCATCCACACGGCCACAACACATTCAAAACAGCCCATAAACACAACAACTACAATACAACACTCTATGACCTTTTCTCCATGACTAGTTTCATTTTTAAGGCTTGCTAGACCTTCAAATAAACTCAACATAAAAGATGGGATAAATGACATACCTTATACTTGAAAGAAACTCAGCCACATCAACCTTTTCCAACACCAAGCTTAAGTAGAAGCAAGAACAATCACCTTTCACGGACTAATTTGGCGTAATCTTGTCAAATTCTTGATTTATCGGACCATAATATTTGGGAGATGTTTTGAGAGGCTTCTAGGACTCTTTGGAATGTTAATATGCTGAAAAAAATGGGCTGATGGGGTATTTATAGCCCCCCTAGGTCGGTTCCACCGACTTATTCACGTGGGGCCCGCGGAACCTTTTGGCAGCTTGGGGTCTTGCTCTTAAAATGGCCATAACTCTTGATTCCGACATCGTGTGAGGGCCCACGGCATATGGTTGGAAAGATCTTTCAATTATCTACAACTTTTATTCTTGGTGTTTTCCCGAATTCCAAACTTATAATGTCGTTCTTGCCCCTCCAAGTCAGATCATCCGAAAACGTTTCTTTAAATCGTCCTTTTGGAGGGCTTATGTCCATATTTGGCTTATGGGTCCTTCTTAGGACTTGCTCAACTTTCCATGTACTACTTGGATCACTTATAATATATCCTTTACAAAATCCCGACATGTGGTCCCCATCTTAACTCATGGTTTTGAGGGCTATCATCGAGTGATCATGTTAACTGATTTACTCCATACACTCTCCAAATGTCATATATATGTTCTTATGCTCAGATAACATAATCTTCATCCATAATCCTTGTGTAACTCTGCTCTCCCCTGAGCTCATACTAAGCCGTCCACAGTCTTGATAACGCGAAATTTTCCAAGGTGTAATAGGTTTAAAATACCAAGATGGTTCCACAATGACAGATCATCTGAATATTTTTCAGGGGATCATGAACCAATTATCTTCTATGGGCATTAATTTTGATGAAGAAATTCAAGGCTTGTTTCTACTTGGTTCCCTACCAGATTCTTGGAAAATTATTAGAACTTCATTATCAAATTCTGCTCCGGATGGTGTGATCTCTATGGATCTTGCCAAAAGCAATCTTTTAAATAAAGAGATGAGAAGAAAATCTCAAGGTTCCTCCTCATCAGATGTCTTGGTGACTGATACTAGGGGGAGAGACAAGAATCGTGGTTCTCAAAATAGAGAACATAATAGAAACTAATCCAAAAGCAGACTTAAAGATATTGAGTGCTATCATTGCGGGAAAAAAGGGCACACAAAGAAGTTCTGCCGGATTTTGAAAAAGGAGAATAGAGATAAGGAGGAAAAGAAAGAAGATGGCAATCGTGTGGCCACCGTCACTACAGAAGATTTTATTCTTGTCCTTGATGTGGATGCGATAAATATTGCTTGTGATGAGTCAAGTTTGGGTTGTGGACGGTGGTGCCGCATCTCATGTGACATCAAGGAAGGAATTTTTCTCATCCTATACTCCGGGTGACTTTGGAACTTTGAGTATGGGTAATGAGACTGTATCTAGGGTGGATGGTGTTGGAATGATTTGTCTGGAAACTAGTATTGGAACTAAACTAGTTTTAAACAGTGTAAAGCATGCACTCAATGTTCGTTTGCACTTGATCTCTGTTGGTGTCTTAGATGATGAGGGATATGTCAGTACCAATGGTGCTGGAAAGTGGAAGCTTACTAAAGGTTCCATGATTGTGGCTCGTGGCGAAAAGCGTTGTGGTCTATACTGGACTACGGTCTCTACCTGTGTTGATATGGTGAATGTAGTTGAGAGCAATAGCTCTTCAACATTATGGCATAAGAGTCTTAGCCACATTAGCGAGAAAGGACTAAATGTTCTGGCCAAAAAGAAATTATTGTCAAATTTCGAAAGTGCTAAATTAGAAAAGTGTGAGCACTACTTGGTACGGAAAACAAAATAGAGTTTCTTTCAAGTCTCATCCTCCTTCAAGAAAGACAGAGTTGCTTGAGTTGGTGCATTCAGATTTATGTGGTCCAATGAAGATAAGGACTTTGGGTGGTGCACTTTACTTTGCTACTTTTATTGATGATTGCTCAAGGAAACTTTGGGTCTACGTCTTGAAGACTAAAGACCAAGTGTTGGGTGTCTTTAAGCAGGTTCAGGCTTCAGTTGAAAGAGAAATTGGAAAGAAGCTGAAGTGTATTTGTACTGATAACGGTGGTGAATATTGTGGACCGTTTGACGAATACTGCAAGCAACAGGGTATCAGACACCAGAAGACTCCTCCTAAGACTCCTCAGCTTAATGGTTTAGTAGAGAGAATGAATAGGACCTTGATGGAAAGAGTCAGATGTTTGCTTTCTGAAGCAAAGTTGCCAAATTCCTTTTGGGGTGAGGCTTTGTTGACCGCCGCACATGTTATTAATCTATCCTCTGCGGTTTCTTTGCAAAGTGATGTTCCAAACAGAGTTTGGTATGGCAAGGATGTTTCCTATGACCACTTGAAAGTGTTTGGTTGCAAAGCTTTTGTACACGTGCCTAAAGATGAGAGGTCAAAATTAACTGCCAAGACAAGGCAGTGCATCTTCATTGGTTATGGCCTTGATGAGTTTGGTTACAGGCTATATGATCCAATTGAGAAGAAGGTCGTGAGAAGCCGTGATGTTATCTTCATGGAGGATCAAACCATTGAAGATATTAACAAAGCGGAGAAGATAAAATCTTCAAGTTCTGAAGGTTTAGTTAATCTTGATCAAGTCCCCCATACAAATGTTAATGACATTGGTGGGCTCAATGATGATGGTGATGCCCAGAATCATGTTCCAAATCAGCATGTTGATGATGATAACAATGCTGCTATTGATGAGGTAGATGCTCCTACCCATGAAGTCGTGGATGAGTCAGATATTCCACTTAGAAGGTCTACTAGACAGCATGTTCCTTTTTCCCGTTATTCACCTAATGAGTATGTATTACTCACTGATGGGCGAGAACCTGAATGTTATGAGGAGGCCATGGAAGATGAGCACAAGGATCAATGGATTGAAGCCATACAAGATGAGATGAAATCTCTGCATGAGAATCATACTTATGAGTTGGTGAAATTGCCTAAGGGCATGAGAGCTTTGAAGAACAAGTGGGTGTTCAAAGTTAAAGTCAAGAACACAACTTGAAGCCCGGATACAAAGCTAGATTGGTTGTTAAGGGATTTGGTCAAAGGAAAGGTATTGACTTTGACGAAATATTTTCTCTGTCGTGAAAATGTCCTCCATTCGGGCGAGTTCTTGGTTTGTTGCTAGTCTTGATTTGGAGATTGAGCGGATAGATGGGAAGACTGCTTTCCTTCACGATGACTTAGAAGAGGAGATTTATATGGAACAACCTGAGGGCTTCAAGGTAAAGAAAATCTTGTATGCAAACTTAAGAAGAGTCTATATGGATTGAATCAAGCTCCCAGACAGTGGTACAAAAAGTTTGAATCTGTTATGGGGGAGCAAGGCTACAAGAAGACTTCTTCAGATCACTATGTGTTTGTACAAAGATTGTCTCATGATGACTTTATCATCCTTCTGCTATATGTGGATGATATGTTGATTGTAGGTAGGAATGCTTCCAAGATTGATGAGTTGAAGAAACAGTTTAGTGAGTCTTTTGCAATGAAAGACTTGGGTCATGCTAAGCAGATTTTGGGCATGAGAATTACTTGTTTGAGAGACGAAAGGAAACTTTACTTGTCACAAGAAAAGTACATAGAACGTGTACTAGAGCGCTTCAATACGAAGAGTGCTAAGTGGGTTAGCACACCTCTTCCTGATCATCTGAAATTGAGCAAGAAGATGTGTCCTACAACAACGGAGGAAAAAGAGATAATGGCCAAGATTCCTTATTCCTTTGCCGTCGGAAGTTTGATGTATGCAATGGTATGCACTAGACCAGATATTGCTCATGCAGTCGATATTGTTAGTAGGTTTCTCGAAAATCCAGGGAAAAAGTATTGGGAAGCCGTGAAGTGGATACTCAGGTATCTAAGAGGAAGATCAGATGAATGCTTGTGTTTTGGAGGATCAAATCCAATCTTGAAGGGCTATACAGATTCTGATATAGCAGGTGACCTTGATAATAAAAAAATCCTCTCTGGGTATTTATTTACTTTTCGGGGGGGGGGGGGGTATATCATGAAATCGAAGTTGCGAAGTGTGTTCTTGTCTACAACTGAAGCGGAGTATATTGCAGCTACTGAAGCTAGCAAAGAGATGATATGGCTCAAGAGATTTCTTCAAAAACTTGGATTGCAGCAAATGGAGTATGTTGTCTATTGTGACAGTCAGAGTGCAATAGACCTGAGTAAGAATTCCATGTACCATGCGAGAACAAAACACATCGATGTCAGACATCATTGGATTCGTGAGCAATTGGAGAGCGAATTGTTCCAAGTCAAGAAGATTCACACGAATGAAAATCCTGCAGATATGCTGACCAAGGTGGTATCGAGAGACAAGTTCGAACTGTGCAAAGAACTTGTCGGCATGCACTCAAACTAGAAGCCAGTGTACCCTCCTTCAAGTGAATGGGACTGGAGGGGGAGATTTGTGGGGTCCAGTCCCCTATCCCATATTTTAAGGAAGGAAGATTTTCTTCCTTTGACAAAATATACATGAAATCACATTGGCAGCTATTTTTTAAATGGGATAATCGGCTATTGAATGTGTTCACAGTGAACACCTTGACTTGCTACATTCAAGTAATGTCACTGATGACATCAATATTGCATCCTTATAAATAGGGAAGCTTTCTATCATTTGTAACACACCAGAAAAGAGAGAAAAAATTATAGAGAGCAAGGTATTCCATAGACTGTAAGAAAATAGTCTGTGAAGAAAATTAGAGTGTGAGGGATATTGTAGTGAGGTGGGAAAAAGAAAAGAGTGTTTGCTATTTCTTTTTCAGTGTGTAGTGGTCTTTAGAGTATTTATACTCGTAACTACATAGTGTAAAATTCCTTACTATAGTGATATCAAATTTTTCACTCTTGCCGTGGTTTTTTCCTTATTCAGAAGGGTTTCCACGTAAAATCTTGGTGTCATTATTGCTGCAATTTTATTCTTGCTGATTTAGCTATAACTTAGTGTTCCGCGTTTATCACTAATACCAGAAATATTATTTTTGCGGGTCTATTTTATTCCCAACAGAAAGATGTCTCACTAAATGTACAGTCCAGATGCATTCACAGAGTCATATTTCAATCTTTGTCAGATTATTCAGTTTCTCTGGAAATTTGCTTGTGAAATTATTAGAACTGAGAATGTTACAACAACCCAAATCCAAAGAAACTATCTTATACTTGATTCTCTTACGTAGATTTAATCAATCAGCACTCATAATAGAAGGAATATATTGGTAAATAATTATTTGAGTTTCTAAGATTTAAGGAGAAACTACTTGTAGCTCTAAGTATAATGCAAATGTTGTAATAGGCCATCGAACTCTTGAAAGAACTTTCCTAACACGGATCTTCACCCAATTGTAAATGCATGAAATTCAGAAATCAACACAAATACTCCAAAAGACATTAAGAGCAATTAAATAGTGATCAATTTTGATGAAATACAAATAAATTGTGTATTCATATCTTTACCAGGGCAAGGAACCTTGGATCTTCTTTGCACTTTTTATCTTCCCGAACAGTGGGATCAATGTTAGAACCTTCAAAATTCACAACCTGTGGAAAAAATTCTAAAAGAAAAAGTCAAGGAAAAGATCTTACCCAGCAAATGAACCATGCGACAGAGAATTCATAAATAAACTTTGTTCTATTTTATATACTCCATGTAACGAATGTTGGAGATGCAATGAAATGGACCTTATCTTAAAGTTATTATGGCACATACTGGTCATCTTCCATAGTTTGTATACAAACAAATAACTTATTATTACAATGCAACAATGTTCTACCGCCTCTATGAAATCATAGCACTTGCTTATTCAAGATCTGGCCATCAATCTACTGCAACCTCCTGCATTTGGACATGGGGACATGGGGTTATGTTTTTGAAACTCGAATAATCTAATGCAGTACAATATTATGAGTTTTCTTATAACAACTATATTAAGTGGCAAAAAACAAAACAAAAGAACAGAAAAGAGCTTAGAGACACTGAAGACAACATAAGGAGCTGGATAATCATTGACAAAGGATAGTTATAATTTACACATATGAAGCAAAATTTTAGATTAACACATGTCGTGCTCTACATGGACCAGCTAATTAGTTTGCGAAACTAAATAAGCCATTTCCTCAAGTACACAGTTGAAGCATGTTCAGGTTGAGGATGGTGGCGTGTGTATGTACAATATTGGACAACATTTGACCTTTAGCTGTATGTTAATTGATGTTACATCGTCTTAAAGTCACAAACCTATCGCACATAACTTTATAAATTCTACTTGACTTTTATATCATATTTTATTTCCCTTCAAATACCAGAGTTTCAATTGAATGGATTCCACTTACTATTTCTATAGTTAATAAAGCTCAATAAGTTTCTAAATATCACTCAAAGAAAATAAAACTCTACCCACAATTCACATTGTTTGAAAATTGGACAGAATGATGAATGAACAATGAAATCAACTTACTGTACCTCCGAAATACAACAACACCAAGGGGAAACTTGAACCAAAGCACGATAATTTGTTACTGGTTTAGTACCTTGTCTCTCGCTCCGCTCCTATTAACTACCACATTAAGTCATTAATCCACTTGCCAAAAGTAGGAAATATTTCTGTGCAAGTCTTTGGCCTTTCTTGGACAGAGGAATAAATTTGGTAGACAGATGAATCGTTGGAGTACAGAAGTTATGCATATTATTTCTTTACGGGAAAGTAGGCGCTGGTGATTTCTTGTAAAGATTATTATTAATGATTTACACGCAGACTCCTTCAATGAGAAATTAATTCACAAGGAATATTAACAAAATTGGTTAAATGGAGGATTGAGACTCTCTTTCCAAGCTTCAACAAAATGCATTTGCGATTACTCTAATTAACAAAGTATTTATGGTTTAATCTAATGATTCAATAGCCATTTTCAATTATCCGAATCACAAACCCAACGTTCTAATGCTCAATTCCAAAGCCAAGCTCAAGCCTTTAGCCATTACATCACTTCGGGTGTCAAGAAATTGAGCACAATGTTGCAAAGAAATAGTCCATATATATCAGGATCCCGATTTCAACAAAGAATGAAAATAGCTACCAAGAAAAAGAAGAAAAACAACTTACTGTAACTCACAAATACAGCACCACCGAAGACCAATTCGAACCAAAGCAGAGAAATTTAAGAGGATGGTCTGAATTGAGGAGAAGTAACGATGCCAGAAGCGGAGAAGGTGAAGTGAGGGTAAATAAGATCTGATGTTCTGGGTAGCTTCTAGAATATATGTAAGGAAGAGAGGAGTATAAATTAGTAATGGCTTTAAAATTAAAGGCGTATATATTAGTAATGGATGCAAAATTACAATTCTGCCCCTGTTCGTCCTCCCAACTCCCATTTCTATATACTATACTATACTAGTAGTAGAGGTAGCATGGGCCTATGCCCAACAGTAAGGATTTTACATGAAATACAAAAGGATAAGATGGGTGAAACTTGCAGGAACGTGTTCGATGAATTTATAAAATCAAGAGGAATGAAGGAGCAACCATTAGTAAGAACTGGGAGAAACAATTAACACATCGTGATTGAAGTACCAATAGCACAACAATTCCAAATTCTTGTTTGGAGAATTCATTCTTACAACAACCTCTTCTAACAAAGCACGACATAAAAAATGTTAGTACGGAATGCAAAAATATTATAGTGAGTTAGAAGTATAGCATCAGTCTCCAACTTTAGAAGGAAAAACTACGAAGTTAAAAGTAGTGCAGCCATCTCCATAGGGTACATGCAACTGAGCCATCTTCCTACGAATCCATAAGTCGAATGATAAACTCAATGTTCAATGGTAGTATGGCACAATGCTACTACAGGGAGTCTATCAGCAAATGCGAAGAAGTTGAAGTGTCTTGGATTTGTTGAAACAAACGCAATGTAAGAGTACATATAACTTCATAAATTGAATAGAATGAGGTGAACATAAAGTGTTTTCAACCAAAAACATCAAAACATCTTTCAGGGATCCTAAATTAATTATTTCTATCTCGTTAAGAAAGCAAGCCGAACCCTTGCCCATCTTTCTGAAAGGCAAGGTTGTGCTGAGCCGGAAACCTGCAGTAAATATGGACTATGATGTCTTATACTTGAAGATACCATGATTCTGCTAAACTTGGAGATGTATGTTAGTCCCTCCAATCGAGGCAGATCACTTCGATTGCGTGTGCCCGATGGGTAAATTATAAAATTCAAGAATATATCAATTGCATTTAGTTCTGAGACTTGGTAAGGTAAGAAAATTTTACTTCTACATAAGAAGTGAGAGGTAATTAATCATTTACCAATTACAACACATACTGCTACAAGAACAATTTAGCATTAAATTAGAATATTAGTATATATGTTGGTTGGGAAAAGTTTACTTAGAAAGATCTAACTTCCATGAGGATAATGTTCTAATTAAACATATTAAAAAACAACACTTTACATTAGCTGAATCACAGCCAATACAACCAATTGAGATGTTATAGTACCTTCTACTTTATAACTTACTAATATCTCTTTTCCGAGATCCTTTCATTTCCAACTTCTTTTAGCGATTGGTGTTTACTTGCTCTATGAAGGTGCTCCAAAACTTCTTCCTATGTTGTGATTTTTAGAATGGAAAAAGTTGACTACTCAGCTGATGACTATAGCTCCCGGTAAAAGAATCATACCATGATGAATAGTGCTTGAGCTAATTTTTGTTTCTTATGCATTGATCATAAAGGGAAAAAATAAAAGAGCACTCCTAAAAATTAAAAAAAAAATGAAAATAGCCACCATTGAATTGGACACATTGAAGAAGAGAGGATGAAGAGAAGTCAGAAAAAAGAAGAACAACAACTTACTGTAACTCAGAAATAATCTGAATTGAGGAGCAGATCCGAGCTAGAAGCAGAGAAAGAGAAGCAGAGAAAGAGAAGTGAGGGAGAATAGATCTCTTGACCGGGTAGATTCTAGAATCTGAAGGAAGAAGAACCGCATGGGGCAGATTCTAGATCTGAAGAAGAAGAAGAACCGTATTTTATGGGGTATAATATACAGAAGGTCTTCAGTCCCAAATTTGCCCCAAACAAATGAAACACGAAAATTACAAAAACTGCCCCTTGTTCGTCCATGTTCGTACCCCAACTGCCGTTTCTAATATATACTAGCAAGTATAGCACGGGCCCAACATGGTTAATTTGATTTCCAGTTTAGTTAAAGTCTTTCAAAAAATTGTGATTGTCATTGTATTGTACATAACATGTACATAAGGTATAAAACAAAGAGGAATTCAAATACTAAATATATCTTCTAACGTTCCTTATCAAAGAAAAAATATATATCTTCTAACGTTAATGCAAGCAAGTCCCATCATTTCAAACCATATTCCATTTGAAATCTCAAATACACGTGGTGGAAGTCTTCAAACAACAAACTGACATATCCACAACCACAAATACACATGAACTTGAAAAAAAAAAAAAAACTGATCCCAGATAAGGTTCTATTTAGTTTTCCTTGAATGGCTTCATAAGATGCTCCCATATAAGGTACTGTTTAGTCTTCCTTGGAATTTGAAAATCATTCCCATGGTTTGGACACTGTCAATAGAACAAGGAATCCATTAGGAAATATAGAAGGCAATTTGGGTAGGAGAGTAGTAGAAACACCTACATGTTTTTGATAAATTCTGAAAATCTTTCAACATCTACAAGTTCGTGCACCAAATGGTCATTTCCCTCCATTCCCACACTTCTTCCCATTGTTTCAGTGTCAAATAAACTGGACATACACATTGGTCAATGACATCCAACTAAACTATGAAGCAAAATGAATTATATATGTACCTTGTAAAAATGAAGTTATACAACACATAGTTTTTAAGTTTCAGAGACAAATAAATCAGGCGTACGCATTGGCAAAATGACATCCAACTAATTAACTATGAAAAAAATGGATGTTATATATACCATGTAAAAACAAAGTGTTATTTAGATGATTAGTTAACTACCTGCATATGCATGAGTAAGTTGGCACCCCGTGAAAGAACCTATTGTTCTTGATGTGTTGACGCATCTTATCAACTTCCATTTCAGGAGTATCAGCCTCTGCATCAAACTCCTGTTTTTGTATTCCAATGTGATTGTTTAAGGTTAGCATTCATGGCCCTTTTCCTTTTTCTATCTTTATTTCACATCTCCCTCAGCTCTCTCCTTTTTTGCTTGTGTTAATTAAGGTCGTATGGAAATTTTTTGCAAAAAATAAATAAACAGTTTTTATTTTGTAGGCAAGGAAGCAATGAGAACTGATGAACTGAAGATGCCAAAGGATTGTAAATATATAGTTTAAACTACGTTCATGCTTGAGAGGCCTTTCCATGACTTTGGATTAGCCGAGCAAAGAATTATTTCCTGGAAAGCAACTTATCTTGTAACCATCTTTGAATATAACTATACCCCTCGATGAATTCTGCCTTGATAATCAATTTTTAAAAAAAAAAAAATTTCACACATCAATGCAGCAAGTGGAAACTAAGTTGAAACTATTAGAAAATACTTCAAGTTCTTAATCATGTGCTTGTCCAGCACCACAGTGTAAAGCAGCTGAAGCATAATCCATCTTGTTATTGCCATCTTGAGTTCTTAAACTAAGAGTCAAGGTACAATTAAAACTATCCTATGCATCTCCAATACACCAATTAATAAAAGGAAAGGTAACATACCTGTTTTATACAATCCAAGTTGTTGTCATACCCCATACTCAAGAGTCATAACATTCTAAAGAACCATGATCTCCATAGTAGTATTTATCACAATCATCAAACAGCTTTCACGCTAGCAATAGGTTAATGCAACAAGCTGATGAATACAACAAAGTAATATCAACTTGCGCTTTTGCTATAGGCATGATAACAATATATCAGTAGTCCTGAAAAAATTTATGGAAGTTTGGAAGATTTTGAACCATAATAAAATAATTTAATTTTGTGACACCGATTGTGGCTTAGGATATCAATCTAGAGAATTTCCTGATACTAATTTTGCAAGCCTTGATACAACGTAAATTCATTACAGAGTTTTAACTATTATCACCTGATGAGGTTAAGTAGTCTTAAATTATTTTTTCATTTTTTCAACTACTTGATGTCTAATTGCTAAAAGTTCTGCTAAATCTACACATATTGCTATCAAAGATTTCATCTTGAATAATAATATATTTCAACTTTTATTTAAGATGCTTGTAAATTAATTCATAAACATGATGGAGAGAAAAAATGCACGTAAAAATTCTTAGGATCAAAATAGCAATACTAAGTTGCTGAAAAACTATAAGTTAACGAACATAATGACCATGAACCCCAAGCGATGGAGTGCTCTAGGATTCTCTGGTCTCATCACACAAATCATTCAACTGAAAGACTTTAAACCTTCTCTTTTCCTTCTCAAGCCTGAACCAAACAATGAAAAAAATTATTACAAATCACAAAAAATATATGCAAAGTAATAGCACATGTGCATGTAAGAATTCAGCTAATGCAATATTTATATGTTAGCTTAACATGCACTTATGAAATCTGTAAGCAGATGCCCTGCAGATATTAAGTTTCCAGCCACCTTATAGAAAAACTGATAAGGTCACAATCTGTTTGTTTCATGTTTATACTTTAAGGGGAAAACATGCAGAATAAGTGAAAAAGTAAGTTACAAACTTTTATTAAAGACTGTTATCCATGATCTATGTTCCATTGTTTGACAATCATCCTCATCCTCATAAAATGGCCGAAATCAGTTCAAACAATAGCTACCCTTGTCTCATCCAAGTTGTTTTACTTTCACTGTAAATGCCGGAAATCTCTTTACTCGTGCAGTTCAGGTAAACCAATTTCAATTGCTGATTTTCAACCGTAAAGAGCGTGAAAGAAACATCAACACATTTTAAGTAAACATCAAGATCACATCAAGCTCTTATTGTACACTTTGTCACAGTAATTATGCATCAGTCTTGATGTCTATGTTGCTCATCCTCCTTTTGTCCTCTCCTTCTGTAACCATGCTTAACAATGTACTACTTTCATTAATTATTATTTCGGTAAAACTTGATCCTCTATTAGTTTAGCATATTTCCTAAAGCACAACAAATATTGTATACGAGTCCTTAGGATGACACATTGTAGCTATGTAGTTTCACTTAGCTAATTCTATGGATTACTATTTAGGAGACAATAGTAAGAAAATTGAATTGAAGTTCACTTAATATTAAAGTCACGTAACAAATCAGCAGCTACACTACCTCTTTCTAGTAGTACACTGCAGGTAGTTAATAAGGCAGAAGTTACAAGAAGGAATTAAAAAGTTACCAGAAGAGTAATATTTCTAAAAGTTCTAATTAGAAGTGGCATGAGAAAGAGCAAGTGCATTAACCAATTTAAGATCTACTGACTTTATTCATTGGCGGTACGGGGAAGGAATTGTATTTATCCATCATTCACCAAAATAAGTATTTAAGATGGACGAAAGGCTAGTCTCCAATACCAAGTTTTCAAACATATACAACATAATGACATCTAAAAAACGACATGATTGACAGTTTATTGTTTTGGCTGTTGAGAACCTATATTGCAGATTCTTAGATTTCTTTTTTGGTTTTGGCACATATACTATGAATTCTTAGAGATGCATTCAGCTTTTGAAATCTCACATGTGACATTATAAGCCGTAAAAGAAAACCTTCTTGAAGTAGCATAGTCAAAATTAAAATTTTATCTATATGCAATTTTATTTAAGGATTACGGATTAATATCATTTTAAAGAACTGCATATAATCTCACAGCTCGAGAGCAGGGGAATGAAGTTTCTTGCAGCTTCAATTCTAAAGTAAACCATAAGAAAATTATTTATTTCTTGTGTTAATTTGAAGTTGCTAAGCGATTAGTTTGTCAAAACTTCACTTTGCATGAAATAATTAATCAAGTAAAGTAGAGAATGAAAATAAAAATAAAAATAAGTAAGATGTTGTCAGTAACTGCACCGCATTCCACAATCAGAAACCCAAAGAAGCCTGACGGATAGTCCTGATTAAACAAAGTGGAAGTAAATGAAGGAACTCTATGCGGGTTGGCCAAAATCCAATTTCTTGTTTCAAAGATTTCTGAGTTCCAAATCCAACTTGGTAATTCTTTATTTTGGAAAAACGACCACCACAAAAAATCAGAGGCAAAGGTTAAGAAATGGAGATCAAACAGAGGGAAAAATCAAGCAAAACAACGAAGTCGTCAAGCTACAAGATTCAGAAGGGCAAAATTGATAGTAGAACAAACCTGAAAATTGTATAGATTGTAACACCTGTGAAGAGAATTGGGAAGAAACTGAAAATACCAATTGCAAATTTTCAGTCTCACATCTTCATTTTGATATTGTTTCCGGTCAAAAGATGTTTCAATGAAACACACGTAATTGAGAGAGGAGGAGGAGGAGGAGAAGCGAGGAAGAAGGCGGCGAAGGAAATTAGATAAATTGGTAAAGGAAATTCAGTGAGAGAGGAGAAATGTTTGAAAATTTTCATAATACTATACACGTGGCTAGAAAGCGTGATTTCAGGAACACCCTTCCGTACAACTAATACTACCCTCTGTACAACTGTTAGATGTTGTGTTCGTACTACTTCCGCGTTTATATACAATAGAAAAAAATATATATATACATACATATATATATATATATATATATATATATATAAGTATAAGTATATAAGTAGAGATAATACTAGCAATTTAGCCAATCTTTAAGGTTTGTATTTTAAAAATAAATTTTAAAAATATTCGAATTGTTATTATATATAGCAAAATATACAATATGTATTTTATGTACCATCACTTTAGCTATAATTAAAAAATAGAGTTTAAAAATTAAAAGCATATGATGGAATTAAGTCTTTGAGATAGAAACAGTCGGACCTTTTTCTCATTATCATGACAATGAAAGTTGTTCATCAATGTGAAAAAGAAAACTAGTAAGAATATGAGGGAAAATTAATATTTTGATTCTATTTTTTTAAAAAAAAAATTCTTTAATAAATTATTATGTATACCGACAAGTTAATATCCATCTCAATTAACTAACTATTCAGATCCAAACATAAAAACCATTATTGTATATATTGAATTTTTTAAAAGAAAAACTAATAAAATATCTTATTAAATTACTTAAAAAATATATTATAATTTTTTATATTAACAATTATAGATAAAAAGAATTGTTACAAAGAAATCAAAATTAGAAAGATATATGTTATATCGTAAATCACCAAATTTTAATTCCGAAATGAAAATATAAAGTAATACATTTTATAAATGTAAAGAAACAATAATCATAGAATATAAAGGAGCGTAAAATAAGTAAAGTATTGACAAAGAAGGAAAACGGGGATAAAAGTCATTCACTCTTTACTTTTACTTGTCCACGTTAACATATCAAGAGAAAGAAATTTTTCTTCTTAAGAAATTTTTCTTCTTTTTATTTTACCCCTCACATTAATTACTCATTTTCAAATCATTTTCTAAGACTATTGAGACTATACACCAATAAATATGGATATTATGATAAAATATATATACTTCATTTATTAATTCTTAGAGAACGTGAAAAGTCAAAAGTGGACAAGTAAAAGTGCACGGAGGGAATAAATATGTGTAGGAGAATTAAAATTGAAGTGTATACGTGCATACAATGATAAGAGAATAAATACTCGGTGTATAAAAGGGAATAAATACTCGATGATTATGACATATGTCCAAGTAGGATTAAAAGTAGTTGGTTAAAGTGTTCATATATATATACTTTTGATACAAAATTTGCATTCTTATTATTCGTCCTCTTGAACGTATGGACAAAGAAGGAAAACGGGGATAAAAGTTACTCCCTCCGTTCACTTTTACTTGTCCACGTTGACATATTAAGAGAATTTTTTTTTGGTTCTTATTATTAATTATACCCTTCACATTAATTACTCATTTTCAAATCATTTTCTAAGGCTATTGAGACTTACACCAATAAATATGAATATTATGGTAAAATATATATTCCCTCCGTCCCATATTACTTGTCACTTTTCCTTTTACACGCCCCTTAAATAATTATAAATAAAAGATATATTTTATTATCTTACCTCTATCTATCTTCAATAAATACATTTTAGTCAAAATTGACTATTTTCAAGAACATTTATTACTAAGCGTAAGATGAGAAAGATTTAATCAATTTTATCTTTGGTTTGTAAATGAACAACTAATTTGGACATATATTTTTAGTAATGTGGCTAAGTAATATGGGACAGAGAGGGTAAGATGAGAAAAATTTAATTAATTTTATCTTGATTTTGTAAATGAACAAGTAATTTGGACATATATTTTTAGTAATGTGACCAAGTAACATGGGATAGAGGGAGTACTTCATTTATTAATTCTTAAAGAACGTGAAAAGTCAAAAGTGAACAAGTAAAAGTGTACGGAGGAAATAAATATGTGTCGGAGAATTAAAATGGGAAGTGCATACGTGTATACATGACAAGAGAATAAATATTCAGTATTCTGACATATGTCCGTGTGGGATAAAAAAGTAGTATAGTAACGTGACGAAATAATATGGGACGGAGGGAGTACTTCATTTATTAATTCTTAAAGAACTTGAAAAGTCAAAAGTGAACAAATAAAAGTGCACAGAGGAAATAAATGTATCGGAGAATTAAAATTGAAGTGCATACGTATATACATAAAAATAGAATAAATATTCAATAATATGACATATGTCCATATGGAATTAAAAAAAAAAAAGCAATTGGTTAAATTGTATACTTTACGTGCCAAATGAAGGAAATTTGTGAGTGTGAAAACTGGAAATTGTGTGTGTAGAAGTGCTTTGGTGAAACACATGTACAGTACACGTGTTTGTTCAAAAGCCACAAAAATTCAATGACCAATGAATTTTGGCCAAGTTTATGGTATAATTAATACTGCTCCCAGTACAATTATAAAGTGCAGCGTTCGTACCCTCTTCTCCCTTATATATAATAGAAATATACTCGCAAATTATGCGCATGCGATGCGAGCGTATGATTAATTTAGTTCTTTCATTTTAGTTAGTTTTATGGTTTGTATATTTTGCAAAGGATACAGAGATTATAGCTTAGTCTCTATATTTTGTTTTTTTCTCTTATTTCCCAGTTAATTTCTCGATTGTTGTTAAAATTTGTCTTATTTTGGTGATGTCGCCTCTTTTTATATTTAGTAAGTTGATAATTCAAATATCACTACGTGTCAAGTTTATAATCACAAGATCCAAAGGATATTTTATTATATTATACGCATTTTAATTTAGAACCACAGATTCAAAACTCTATCTTTATTTCTTAAACTCTTATACAAACTTAGACACTTAAATTGAGAAAGAGAGTATATATATGCCAAATGAAGGAAATGAAAGGACAATTGAGACACTGCGTTAGATCTAATTAACAAAGAAATTTGTAGAATAAAACTCTAATTTAAACAGGAAAAATTAAAAGAAAATCTGAGTACCAACTATATGAACCAACGTTCAGAAATATTAGATCGAGCGAGTGAAGAACGGAGAAGTAGAATAAAGGTTGAGAGACCACCGGAATAGTGAAAAAGAAAGGCATTACTTACTTTAGTTAGTCTTTATGGTTTGTATATTTTGCAAAACGCGTGATTATCCTTCGAGTCTCATATTTTGTTTTCTTTTCCTCTTATTTTCCCCTTATTTTCTCAATTGTTGTTAAAATTTGTCTTATTTTGGTTATGTCCGCCTCTTTTTATATTTAGTAAGTTAATGATTGAAATATCCTATATCAAGTTTATAATCACAAGATTCAAAGCATATTTTATTATGTTATACACATTTTTAATTTAGAACCACAAGATTCAAAAAGTCTATCTTTATTTTTAAACTCGGTTAATACAATCAAACTTAGACTCTTAAATTAAGATAGAGGGACTATATGTCAAATGAAGGAAATAAAAGGACAATTAAGACACAGCGGACAGTGAGACTTAAAAAATATAAACACACAAGGTAGAATTAATGTTAAACTTACAAAATGTACATGTTACTCACTTGCTTAGAGTACAATTTCATGTGCTTTCTATAATAGAGTAATAAAATGAAGTGTAGAAGTAAAGAAATATGATAACGCAAAAGTGGAATATACATGTACAGAGAATAGGGGGAAAACCAAAACCCCTCGATAAAGCAATTATGTTTAGTTTGACTTGACACGAGTTTAAGAAATAAAAAGGAAGAATTTTGAAATGTGTGGTCGAAAACAATGCGCCCAAATATTTGTGTGTTTGTAAATCATATCATAAAGTTAAATTGTTTTTAAATATAGAAAGGTCCCAATCTTTTTGGGACAGACTAAAAAGGAAAGGAAGACGATCTTTTTGGGACGGAGGGAGTAGTAGAATTTGCTAAATGAAGTGGACCCACAACTGGAAAAAAAGGAAAGAAACCAAACACAATTGAAATAAGCCCAAATTTAGTGTACAACTCAGACAGCTTTTTGTTCAATTTGTTGTTGCTGTGTTCGTCCCTCTTGGACACTTATATATATTAGAAAAGAAAAATATTCAGCAAGACCGTGAAAAGTCAAAAGTGAACAAATAAAAGTGCACGGAGGAAATAAATGTGTCTGAAAATTAAAATTAAAGTGCATACGTGTATACATGAGAAGAGAATAAATATTCAGTACTATGACATATGTCCACGTGGGATAAAAAAGTAGTTGGTTAAAGTGTACAATTTATATAGCTTTTAATACAAGCATTCATAGCATATAAAATTTATAAAACTTTTAGTACAAGCATTCACAACTGTGTTAGTCCCTCCTGGACACTTTTATAGAATAGAAATTTGTGAGATCAAAAGTCATCGGGACAAACACAATCTGAGCACCCATAACTCCAAAATGGCCAATGCAAGTGCCAATAATGGAATTTGCACAAATTTAGAGATTTAGTGATTCCACTCATCCATTGGGCACCTTAAAATTTAAAAGAATCTCATAAATTGTACTATAACTAACAGAGCGTGGAGTTGAAACTTCAGAATTTAATCACATGAGTGATCTTAAGCAAATGAAACAAGACTCCTTACACCTTTCGTATAAAATATTTATATGCATGTCCATAATAGTAAAGCGTAAATACATCAAACACAACGTGACATGGTATCCGGTATGATGAAGATCGGATGCAGGATAAATTTCTAATAAGGACACAAATACTGCAAGATTAACATGAGAATCGTTCTGTTCCATTACTTAAAAAAACGCGTAGACACACACACAAAAAATAAAAAATTATAAGATACTCTGAATGATATTTGGGCTTAACCTCAAACAGTTCAAGAAAACATTGTATCTACGGTCAAAGATAGACAGGTTTTCTGGATCTGTTTGGACATTTAATTACCAAAATAATTTCAGCATTGGTACTAGTCAACTACTACAAATCACAGATGCAAAGTCATGCAACAGTTCCTTGTATAAACCATCTGGTTTCCTTTTAGCTTTTCATGGGCACTTGAGCCTGCCTCCGTGAGTGGTCATATTAGCGTAGCATGTGCCACATTTCACTCTGTTGCCATAATATTGGCCTGGTGGAACACATTTGCATCTTAAACAACAAGTAGTGCACGCTCTTAGGCATATCTTCTTCTTGTAATGCAATTTGCATCTCACCTCGCATAGGGGCGAACACTCTGCACATATCCAAATATACAGAAAACTTGTTACCTAAGGGCATTCTCATATAGTAAAAATATTAATTTAAGATTATATGAAGGGTTTAAGTTACATATATTGATATACGTTTTAACCTATGATAGCAGAGTAGTTACCATGTTTATCAGGTTACCAGTAATGCTTATTGTAGAGATTTATAGGTGACCTCGT
Source organism: Lycium ferocissimum (assembly GCF_029784015.1). Classification (NCBI taxonomy): domain Eukaryota; kingdom Viridiplantae; phylum Streptophyta; class Magnoliopsida; order Solanales; family Solanaceae; genus Lycium; species Lycium ferocissimum. The sequence continues at coordinate 10,795,246 of NC_081352.1, forward strand.
TGTAACTTCTATGAAGTCTTTTTCATGGCTACAGCCAGTAAAAATCACTGTTTTAGACGAAAGAAGAGTCTGACTCTACGCTTTTCCTGTCTCTATTTGATAGAGATATTTGGTCTCATGCTGGATAGTGAGATTTACCATAAAGACCAATAAGTTTGATTTGGAATCTCTCTATCAACTTTTCTACTTAAATGGTAATCTTGCTCAATAAAGTCGGTTTGGTAGGGTAAAATTGTATATCATAGGAACCTACAAGCATCTTTTGATCATACGGTTCAAAAAAATCGTTTCCGTGTATATATAGATTCCAGTCTTCTTTCTTCTTTTTAATTTCATTTTTCATACTATTAAAGTAGTGTGACTATTTACTATATATTGCCCCATTTTCAATGCATAAGGCTGTCAATAGTTTTCTATTCTAAATATAAAGAAAGCCAAATTTGTCTAAATATAAGAAAGCAGGGGATAAATTTAAGTGTTATACCTGCAGTGGTCTTTGGTGGTGAAATAGGGGGGCTAGGCACTGGAGGTGTTGGAGAGGATCCATTGACTGTTGGTGGGGGGTTTGATATCTCACCATGAGGGAAAGCACCAGGAGCAGTGTTGCTACCCCCCTTCTGCCAAAAAAAAAAAAATTTCAATGAATTAGTAGTTCATAAATATAAGCAGTTTACACTTGATAAAAGTTGTTTAGCATAAGAATGCTACAAGTAAATGCTCATTATGCTTAGCATGTATAATGAAAATGTATGATAAGACTCCTCCAGTTCATACACTATGTACTGATTAACTTAAGATCTAAGCATAGTAAACTAGGTAAGTATGTGTTGTGCATACTTTGTGTGCTAATTAACTTAAGATCTAGGTGGCGGAGGCATGAATTTTATCTTGAGAGGGTTGAAATATAAAAAAGTAAAACATACGAAGAAATGCTAAGGGATTCGACACCTACTATATATACATAAAAAATAATTTTAACCTCAAAAACGGTATTTTTTTTTACGCCGAGGGATCTTGATGAACCACCTCGGCTCTATGTGGCTCCGCCACTGGATCTAATCATACTAAACTAGGTAAGTATGTGTTGTGCATACTCTGTGTTCTAATTAACTTAAGATCTAACCATACTAAACTAGGTAAGTATCTTCAGAAAGGAATAAGTGTTGAAAAGACATACAATGGAAGCAATGAGAAGGAAAAAGGCAAAGAGAAGTGGAATAGACTTGAAAGCCATTGCTGGAGAACAAGAACAGGAGTAGCTGAAAGGGAGCTGAACGAACAAAGCTAGATGATGAAAGATTCATGACAAAAAGAATAGGTATATATAGAGTTAGTGACCTGTAATTGGCTATCATATTCACTCAACTTTATTTTGTCTTTCAAAAATCAATCAATTTTGTCTAGTTAGCTTCAACAGTCATTTTAGCAAGAAATATAATTTTTTATATCTAAATAAATCTAAATATTGGTTTTAGTTTCTTAAATATTTTTTCCTAAAAATTTACAGTTGGCACGTCATGAAATAGTTATCGGAAATTGTATTTCCTAGCTAAAATGCTTTTTTCGAAAGCTAACTAAAGAAAGTTTGAATGAAAATAAAACAAAGAATACTAGGTGGCTACTAATTACCATAAGTTGAGTGACCATCTAGACCACTAACTTGTATATACAGGACGCAAAGCTAGCTAGTGACAGATCCAACTATGAATCATTTGTGTCTTAAAAAATCAAATGAAAAAAGACTTTAAAACCCCTCTTGTAGTAGAAGCAAGTGTATGCACATTGTATGTTTTAACTTGTTTTTCTTACCGGGTAATTAATGAAGGAGGTAAAAAATACGAAAAAAATATATGAGGGGTGATAGGATCCCCACATAGTTTAGATGTGTAATTGGCAATATCACTATAATTTAGATGAGTTTCTATGTCTTATCCCTTTCATATGTGTTGGTGCACCACACATGAAAGCAAGTATATATAGATACTAGTGTCATTTGGCCTGTGCAGAACCCGGGCCCAAACCGATGTTAAAAATTAAATTTGTAAATATTTTTTTTTTAAAATTATGCTCTTGCTTCTCTGTTTTTGTAACATCAGTTTGATACTTTTAAAAATATTGTTATATGATGAAATCAATAAAGTTAACTTATAAATAAATTTAAAAGTCTTCGTATAATTATAAGATACTTTTGTAGACGTTCTTTCAAATTAAACCACACAATTCTTTTACTGAAAAGTCAATGAAATTAAATTGTTCTTACTTTAAGCTTTATTTTTCATTTTCTTAATTTAATGAACCATTTTATGAAATCGACATTGTAATACCTTTTTCATGTCGAACTTAACTATTCTGTCCTAAATTGTATAATATATTAATATATGATATTTCACAAAATATTTTACTATTAAAAAAGTAGAATATATACTTTTTACAATTAACTACAGTTTTTTTCAAACATTTTCAGAATATATATAAAAATAATATTTATAGTTCTTCTTTTAATATAGTAATTTATTAGATAAATTATTGTTGAAAGTGTGTGCATGTAAAATTTGATTAGTTAACTACCATAATTTGGAACATTTTCGATTGAGACGGAGGGACTATAATTTACAGTTTTTATCCTTTTTAAAGTATTCAATAATGATATAAGTTATTTGGGTTTATTTTCTTAATTTAAAACTTAATCCTACTTGAGTGAAATCTTTGTTAATTACTTATATTTGCCAGGATGTATAACACAAAATTACATGAGAAATAAAAAAAATATGTTTAATCTAATGGATAAAATTTAAAATAGCGAATGATGAATGGTAAAAAAATATCAATAAAAAATAAATAATATTATCAATAAATAATATTATAAGAATAATATTTTAACTCAATAATTAAGCCTGTTTTATGATAGAATTTGAATGACATAATAAATTATTAGATGTGTATAATAAATTCTTAAGGAAAAATATAGTTTAAAAGTAAATTTAATATAGTAATATTTCCACATAAAAGACTCAATATGCACGAGTGTGCTTAGTGGGGGCCACAACTTTTCCCATGACATTATCACTTTTAGTGTCTTTAAAATTCTTAAAATTTACAAAAATGTGTGAGGATTTGCCAAGTAATTAAAACTTATATTAGGGGTAAATAGAGATAAAAAAAATTATGTGAGGATTATAAAATTTGAGATCCTCTCTTATATATAGCAGTAATATACTACTCCCTCCTTTAATTTTTACTTGTCCGGTATACTAAAAGTAGATGTCCAGTTTTAATTGTTTAATTTAAAAAATTAAGAGATAATTTACCATTTCATATATATTTTATCCTTATTATTAGTTATTATGTTGGAAATTTCAAGCAATTGTTTGTGGTTGTACAACTTTTAAAGTATGTTTGATTGATTTCAATTATTTAGATAATTTATAATAACTAGAGGTAATATAGTAAAATTATCATTTTATTTATAATTCTTTAAGAATGTCTCAAATCAAATATGAACAAGTAAAAATTGAAGGAGAGAGTGTATCTTAAAACTCACGTTTAAAGTCTAGATCTATCCCTGAAATCTATGTATTAATGCATGGATACATTGGTGGTCCAGTTAGGTGCCAGCTTTGATTGATCAAGCATCTTATGGGCCAGACATTGATGAATTGGTAGACACGCTAAAACTAAGTTATTGCTGGAATACACATCCCCATAAGGCCATAACATAAGGCTGATAAACTAATATATCTAATTCACATCAGAGTGTGCGCTTAAGTTTTTTATTTACCTCTGCACGAGCTTTGTCGTTTCACACTAGATACGTTTTCTGCCTTCCAAAGCACTTGCATTTTTTTTTTTTTTTGAGTTAATGATAAAAAATACACCTGAAATTTTGAATTATCACTTTTTTGCGAGTTTTACGTCTCAAATATCAGTTGTTAAGCTGAGTAGCCAACTATGTTTTCATTCCTACCTGAACTTTCATCATCTACTCAACTAGGTGTAAATACATGTAATAGTTTAGGGAAAATACATAAAAATCCCCAACGTATACTCGAATTATGACGCACCCAACCTTTGCAGGCGACTTATTACCCCCTGGCCTTATTTTTTCTGTATTTTTGTACTTTTTTCGGCTGACATGGCACACTTAAAATTTGATGCCCAGTTGCACAGTGGAGAGTGTTGTACACTCTCCGCCACATTGGCGTCACATCAGTATCACGTCAGTGACACTTTTCCTTTCTTTTTTTCATTTGATTTTTCTTTTATTAATTATATTTACATTAATTAACCTCTAATTAACCATTAAACCCTCTATTAATTTTGTCTTCTTCATCACTAAACTCTTCTTCTTCTTCTTCATTTCAAGAAATCCATCAACCCATTTTCTTCCTCCATTAACACACACACATTCAACCCATTTTCTTCCTCTATTAACACACACACACATTCAACCCATTTTCTTCAAAATTAACAACACACATTCAACCCATTTTCTTTCTCCATTAACACACACACATTCAATTTCTTTCATCAATCATAAATATCTTTTCGAGAAATCAACCAACCCATATTCTTCCTCCATTAACACACACACATTCAACTCATTTTTTTCGAAACAAACAATGAAGAAATTGCAATGAATCGCCCTTCAAATAACATCAAGTTGCTCAAAAATATTTATTGCACGAATTGTCTTTCATTGTTTACAAAATAAACAATGAAGAAATTGCGACGAATCGCCCTTCATTGTTTACAAAATAAACAATGAAGAAATTGCTACGAATCGCCGCTTCAATGGACTGCCCTTCATTGTTTACACAAATTGCCCTTGGGATCGCACCTTAATTGCCACTTCATTTTTTACAAAATAAACAATGAAGAAATTACCTGAATCCGCCCTTCAAATGGATCGGTTGCCCTTCATTATTTACACGAATTTCCTTTCAAATGGGTATCGGTTGCACGAATTGCCCTTGATTGTTTACAAAATAAACAATGAAGAAATTACGAACTGCCCTTCAAATGGACTGGTTGCCCTTCAATGTGTGTGTGTTAATGGAGGAAGAAAATGGGTTGAATGTGTGTGTTAATGGAGGAAGAATATGGGTTGGCTGATTTCTTGAAAATAAGCATTTTATGATTGATGATGAAATTGAATATGTGTATGTTAATGGAGGAAAATGGGTTAATTGATTTCTTGAAATGAAGAAGAAGAAGAAGACGACGACGACGTGGTAGTGATGTGGCACTGACGTGGCGCAAATGTGGCGGAGAGTGTGCAACACTTTCGGTATCGTGCAACCGTCAAATTTTGATTGTCATGCTACGTCACCCGAAAAGTACAAAAGTACGGGGAAAAATAAAGTTAAGGGGTAATAGGTCGCCCGCAAAATTTGGGTGCGTCATAATTAATCCGAGTATACGTTGTGTGTGTGTGGGGGGGCGGGGGGGGGGGGGGGGGTTATGTATTTTCCCTAATAGTTTATGTAGGAAAAAGTGATAGTAAGTGTGTTTTTTTTAATCATTATCTCTTTGTAGACAACGAAATTTTACCGAATTTAAAATAGGACTCTAGAAGATGATTTCAATCCATCTTTAAACTCTAAAGTCGGTTAGGGTTTCTTGGAGGGTACTCTACCCTAAACGCTAGATCACGCTTATAAAAGGGTGCACATATTCCCTTGAAAAGTTATCTCAAATATCCCATAAACTCGTGAGTATTCAAAAAGAGATCAATATGTGGCCGGATATTTCTTGACAACCAAATACTTTAAGAAGATCCATAATATCCTTTCATGGAGATCAAATACATTCCAATAAAGTCCACACATATCCAAATCCAAATCATCCTACGTTCGAGAAATACGCTACTAACGGCCCTTGAATTACGAAGAATGTTTAGGAGACAAAAATCAAGGGATTAAACAGATTTGTACCCGCAATATTCATCAATAAAAAATTTATGTCAACATATTTTGTTTGTGATTTGCAATCAATTTGTATCCCTTAAAATTTGTTGCAAACGCTCTTTTTCTTTTGTTGATGAGTTGTTACTGTCCTTGGGCGTCATATTTTTGTGGATAATTTCAGAGTTATAAGGCTTGGTTTCCCAGGTTTTTGATGTCATTTAAGTATATGCAAAATTAGAATTTAAATCTCATGTATTCAATTTTATTTTTTCACTATTAATTCTATAATACTTTTATAGTTATCAATTTAAAATAAATATTTATTGAAATTGTAATAGTTTTTCATATATCTAATCTTTGTATGAAAATAGCGGATTTAGTTTAAATTTAAAACAATACTCCCTTCGTCCCATAATAAGTGTCACCTTAGTAAAAAATACCCATATTAAGAAATTAATAATGTAATGTGAAGTTTACTAAATTATCCCTATAATTAAAATAAAAAAATTTCCTCTTGATTAGAGCATGCATAAGTAGTAAACCTTTTGACATTGGGAATCCAACAATACCAAGTTACTTTGTGGCTTTTTCAATTATCATTTAGATGTTATTTTAACTTATCAGTTTTTGTTTAAGGGTAGAATTGAAAAACTAGCCAATTTATATCTTGATTTCCTAAAATGACATTTATTATGAGATAATTTTTTTTTGTTAAGGTGACACTTATTATGAGACGGGGGGAATAGCTTTTTGGTAGCAACTAAGGCCCCTCTTGGGAGGAGTACAGTTGAAACTTAAAGACATGGACCCGGATCCATCCTCACAAAAAAAAAAAAAAAGTACTCCTTCCGTTTTAATTTATGTGATATAATTTAACTAGACATGAAATTTTAAAAAAAAGGAAGACTTTTAAAATTTATGATCTAAAATAAGTCATAGATATTTATTGGTTGTAAATCATTTCATTAAGGATAAAAGAGAAAGTTTTAAGTTAAATTATTTTTAAATATAGAAATGTATTTTACTTTTTTCACTATTAATTTTATAATACTTTAGAGTTTGTGACTTATTTTAGATCATAAAATTTAAAAATCTTTCTTTATTTCTAAAATGCAGTGCCAAATCAAACTAAATTGAATCAGAGGGAGTAGATATTTGTTGGACGAACCAGAAGATTAAATTGATAGTACCATATAAAATCCCATATCACTGAGATACGTCTTCGTCCGTACATTCTTGACATGTGATGTCACGTGCTTATTCATTTTAGTCAAAATAAATACAGGAACTGACCAGTCAGTGCAGTCGGACATATTTTTAATCATTTTTTTTTCCACCTATGTCTGATATTAAATTTGCGCCTAAAAATTTCACAATAAGCAGTAAAACATTTTATTTTATCAAAGACATTCGAATTTTAAGATCCGAATCAAAACTTGTAATTAAGAATGAAGAAAAATATTTATCACTCTATCACAATTTTTAATAATAATACCATGTTAAGTTACAATTAATGAAATAAATCTAAATGCACAGTACTGGAGAATCAAATGTTCCTTTGGATGCTTAATTTTTAAAGCAAATTGCAACTTCTATTCTACGAACCAAAATGAATGAATAAAATTTTTCAACACCATGATACATCAACCTGCTCTAAACTTTAAATTGTTTCTCTTTCTTGTCAGGAGGTATGAGGGAGGTCCTAGCAAAGTTTCCCTTTAACCTAGAACTAATTTTTTCCAGAGAGATAACTATATATAATATTAAAATCCAGATCTAGCTTGAAGGATTTTTTTTTAATCAAAAGTCCATCACCACAATGGCGATTAGCTGGATCCTACTTGTATATAGAATCACAGAAAAAACAAAAGGTGGTGGAGGACATAAATTTTTGCCTTGAATACAAGTAGAGAAATGAGCTTAATCATTTTTTTTTTTTTAGCAAAAGTCCTCCCAAAGTGGATTGTGGGGTTTAGGCAAGACCCCAACCTGTATATTTATTAAAGATGAACAAAACACGGAGGAGGACATAGACCATAGCCTCCAAACAACTGTTAAAAATGTAACTACTCATTCTTTAGGGGATAAATAAGTTATGAGAATGAAATTCCAATAAACTAGGATTATGAACATCTATACAAATACAAGTAGTGTAAACTACTAGACTCTGGACATGATTATCTAGAGATAACATCATTAATGACAAAATGGTTCCTCCTTGTTTTGAATCTAAAATTTGCAATGCCATCTCCGTCTAGTTTGATGAGAGACTTCACCATAGCAGGCAGGGAGTTAGCATTGTCAAATACATTGAGTTTTTGGTGTCTTTCTCCATAGTTGGCAAGATAATCAGCAGCTTTGTTGCACTCCTTATAAACATGAACAAAAGTACAGTTGAGCTTGTGGGAGATGTCTTGAATTTGATCAATAAATCTGTTGTAAATGCCATGGTGTCTGCATTTTGTTGTTAATCATGTTGATAATCACTTGAGAATCAGATTCCACATTTACATGTTGTCTCTAAGCTTATAAGTGTTTGGGACCATGGTTAGTATGTTCAGAAGTTTTAGAGGTTATTCAAATCGAGATAAATGATTTTCGGCAAAATCCAGACATATGGAGCAACATACGGACCGTCGTATCCGGAAAGCACATTGCTCCCGGTTGATCACGGACAACATTCGAGGTGATATGTCGAGATATGGTCCTATATATGGTGGACATACAAACTTTATGTCACCACATATGGCTACATGTCCCACCGTATATGGGAGGCAGTGGAAAAATCTATTTTATAAGTTGAAGCAGTGAGACATTATTTCATTTCATTTTCCACTCTTTCCAAACCCAAATCACTCCTTAGAGCTCTCTAAAGGTTCCTGTAACACTCCGTAAATCCGGTTAGTTATGAACGTGTTAAATGAGTGTTAACGTGACATTTTAGCCATATGTAGTCCCATCAGGATGAGTTTGGGTGGAAATAGTTGTCTCGAAATCAAGATGGATAGCAAGGTGCATAAAATTCGATAGAATCGGTTAAGTTTTCGATAGGTCTATCTTCTAGCCTAATTTCGCGAAAATCCGTTGAGAATTTGAGAAGTCTTAAAGTATGAAAGTTGTATCCCTTTGAAATACCTTTCCAACGATATATGGTGCAGCTCAACCGGAGCTTTATTCTAGGAGTTATGCCCATTTTACTGAACATTATCGGCAAAGTCGAAAAACGTGAAATTTTGACTAAGTGTGAAATGGACCTAAGAGCTCGCTGAGCTCCACTCACAGCACAACATAGTCATGCCATAGGATTAGCTCAGTGAGATAGGGGGTCCAAAATGTCCCATCCTATAAATTCAATACTTAACTCGAAAATTTATTTGTCAGACATTCCAACTACGTAGAAAACCCCTCAAGGACGATTTTCTCTCCTCTCAAACCCCCCACATCAAGGTAAGAACATCTCTACGATTCTTAATCAATCCTAGCACTAAATACATGATTATTAAACGGAAACATAGTATTTCCAAGGTAATCCTTCTCAAGTGATTCAAGCTAGGGTTTTGGGTGTTCTTCGTTAGAAAAGCAAACTAGTTTGTTGGATTGGAGCGTTTACCGGTATGTAGGGCTTCTATCCACGTGTGGGAATATCCTTGTTTTTCCCCACGCTATATTTGTGTCACGACCCAAACCGGAGGGCCATGATGGGCACCCGAGCCCTACCTGCTGAGCACCGCTATTCATGCTTTCATATCATAATCATAAACAAGGGTGGACCACAAGGGTCATCAGATGGAAATCTGCTAGATCATATAAGAAATATACTGAAAAGGGATGAGCCCTAAAAAACATACTATGTAACTATGCTGGACAAAATGTACAAGCTGACAAGGCCATCATGGAATACTACACAAGAAAATATAGGCCGAGGGGGCCATATAACTTCTGACTAAACCATGACTGTCTATAAGCCTCTACTGGAGTATATGACATAACAAGGTCGGGACAGGGCCCCGCCATACCCATATGCACACAAAAGTATAACGTACCAAAACACAATAGCAACTCCGGAACAAGAGGAGTGCTCCAATATCAGCTGAACAGCGACCTACGGAGGCGGATCGTCAACCTGTCTACCTGAACCAGCGGGCATGAAACGCAACGACCCAGAAAATGGACGTCAATACGGACAAAGTACTGAGTATGTAAGGCATGAGAGTAGCATAAAAGATACATAAAAGTACATAGGATGAGATGAATGCAACCTGTATGTCTGAATTGCCTCAGAGGGCCAATGATATGCATAAATACTGTGCATGCATGCGTAGGGGTCATACATATATATATATGCGTATATAACGCCTGTCAAGCCTCTGTGGGCATCATCATCATCGTCATGTGACCAGCTGATCAGGTGGTAGTGCGTGTATAACGCTATCACCTTCCCGATACCTCATAGATATATAATATATAATATACGCGTATATAATGCCTGAGGGGTCATAGGTCTGTACATATGTATATATAGTGCAATGTATAAATATGATAAGAGTACATCGTGAATCTATCGGAGTGACGTAAGGTCGTTACATCTCCAATCAATATTATGAGACTAACATCATTATCAACAAATGACTCTATGAATCATACTGAACCTATAGAAGTACTTACTGAAAACAACACTCTAGAACATAAATCAACATGGGACATTTCTAACTTCTAAGAATAGAATCATTATGCAGTAGCGTTACGTTTATGTTCCATTCATAAGGATCATGCCAAAAGAAAGAAAGTTAGCCTTAACATACCTCAAGTAGTCAACAAAAACCCATAATGAAACTGTCGGGCTAGTATTCTAATCTCCTTAGTCACTACAGTACACCTAGAAGCCAACAACACAACAACAACCTCATATAAGTCTCTTTAATTCCACATCACTACTCACCCCATGATTTACATCAAAACAGCCCAATATACACTTTGTATATAACACTTATACACTTTCTTCTTCCAATTATACCAAGTATAACATCCTCAATACAATCTCAACACCAACTACTATCCTTACGACAGGGTTTTAGCTTAAAAATACATTTACAGCATTACTCAAGTTAGATTACATCTCAACTTAAACTCAAATTCATGTTTGAACCTTCCCTCCAACTCCTTTCCTTCCAAACCTAACATAATCATCATATAAGCTCATAAACATGGAATTAAGATGGAATCTTACCTTAGGCGTCACGACCCGAGCCACGGGCCGCGACGAGTATCCGGGGCTAACCACCGAACACCACTCACTTACCTGCTTATCTGCTGTTATTCATACTATATGCCCATAATCATATAAAACTGTCTTTTTCTCGAAATACATTAACTTTTATAAACATAAGCCCTTCGGCTATCAAAATAATATATACATGCATATACATACAAGCCATGGGACCAGACTACCCACACTGCGTATCTACGAGCCTCTACTAGAATAATAGACATCTGGACGGGACAGGACCCCGTCATGCCCAAAACATGAATATACGTATATATATATAAAAAGAGAAATCGTGGCACTTCCGAAAATGGAGTGCTCTCAAATCAGCTCTAGCTCCTATGAATCCGGGTCACCTCCTCGTCTACCCTCGTGGCATGAACACAGCGTCCGAAGAAAGGACGTCAGTACGAATATTGTACTGAGTATGTGAAGCATAAACAATAATGAAGCATCAATAAACTGAGGAGGCATAAAACAAGGAGCAATCTGTAACTGACTGAATCATAAGGAAGATCATATATATGCTTACTTACTCTCAAGCTTATCATCATCATATCATATGTACATAATCATATATGCTGCCCGACCATATAGGTGCGGTGTAATAATCAGTAACAATAACATCATCATTGGCCTGCGTCCAGGCATCCCGCGTCTAGGATATTATCTCCTGCCGCCCACTAGTGGCGCTGCCCATGCCATTTGGCCATGGTGTGTATATACGCCGGCGCGTGATGACGCCCGCCATATAGGCGCGGTGTGATATCATCATATACATCATTACATAACATGTTATCATAACATGCTTATCTTTATCATAACTCATCATATATGCTTATCATATATATATTATATACATGCATAGAGACTCTTAGCTATTCATACTTGATCGGGGTGACGTAAGGTCGTGGACCCCGAGATCATTATGAGCATTCTTACGTATTCGCCTCACCTTGAAGGGACAAGCATAAGGTGAGTGTACATAGTGATCAATATCATTAGATTACATATATTACATCATTCACTCCTTAGGAGCATCATATAACTCTATGACATTTCTAGACTTTAGCTTACTATCATCATCATCGTATTCATCTTATATTCTTATCTCGTATAGCTATTCATGAGAGAGGACTCTTAACTTTCTTGGAGGTGGAATATTTATAGTAAAAGAGGAATTTCATGCCATAGGACTCATGCCTTAGGAAGAAAAGGATTTGCCTCACATACCTTTGCCGCTTTACTATTCTATTGCTCGCTTGTGCTCCTTAAATGCACTCGTATACCTTCAATGGAATTCGTATCGACATTAGTTATATAATCGGGAAAACATGTTCTCTAAGCTATAGAAATTTGGGCAGCATCTCCTTTGTTTATACTACTTTCCGCCATATTTCATATCAACTCCCAAACATTCATAATAATCATCACAATATCGCTAACAACAATCGTCATTCATTCATATGATTCGCATTTCATAATTCACCTCAATTTCCCATAATTATGACTAAAAATCCATCGTCGCATTCTTTCGTATCCAATACTTATTTCATGTTCTATAGGTCATTTATAACACATTTATATCATCAACATATTCATTTCCATGATTCAATTCACTACTAATCACTAATGACAATATTCATCCATTTAATGACCCATTTGTGGTGCTTTTCTACAATCCATGAATCTCAACTTAAAAATACTTCAAATAGCATGTAAGGGTCATGAAACTTACCTTAAACAATAGAGGAACAAGCTTGGAGTGGTGATTCACCCTTAGCACCAAAACCCTAGTTCATCTCTCCTTGGATTTCTTGACTTGGATGACTTTTAATGGGTTTCCTTCACTTGATTCTCTTGATTTCTTGTTGTTGATCTTAGATTTCTATGGTTTTCTCATGGATGAAATGTTTGGAACACTCTAGAGGCTTCTTGTGTTGTGGAGGAATGAAGGGAAAATGAAAAATGAAATGGAGAATGGTCCCTTATATAAAATGGAATTCAGCCCGATGGGAATATACGGACCAACATACGGTCCGTATAAAACATACCGACCGTATGTTGGACCGTATAATTGGTCCAGTCTCATGCCATTCCGGGTCAAATCTACGGCTGACATACGGCCGCAGATTTTATACGGCCGCATGTCCGGCCGTATGTTTGCCCAGTTCTTCGAGTTTTGTTTCGTCGACTCGTTTGATCTCCGATCCTTATGGAACCTTCTTAACACTTGTTCAACACTTCAATATCATTCAAAGGGACGTTATAACTCTTTCTTGGGACATCATTAGGACATCATTAACTCAATGCTCATAATTCTCGTCCGATACACTAACTTAAGTCTCGCTTCTCTTAACAACTTTCTTTCCTCAAGTCTAATGCCTTTGAAATTCTTAATTAGCATCATCACATACTAGTTCTTACTTGTCCAAACCTCATATACATCGTACCCCTCATTAGTCTATCCACTGTACGCTTAAGGGGAAATTTTCAAGGTGTAACATTCTTTCCCCCTTTTGGAACATTCGTCCCCGAATGTTAAATCATCGGGAATTCTGGAAAAATTTCGCCAGAGTTTCCCCTATAATATGGCGATACCATCCTGTCACAACAACCCATAATATCATTGCCTCACAGGGCTACAACACAATAGCAATACAGATTGGCCACACACGACCCATATACATAAAGTAAAACGTACATACCTTATCATCTCGTCGTCTCATCATAAGCCTCTTCTCGGGGCCGAAATAAGTGCGGATATGTAGATTTCATTCTCTCTTCTCGCTTCCCATGTCATCTCTTCTCGATTGTTATTTCGCCATAAGACTTTAACCGAAACTAGTTCTTTATTTCGTAGCTTTCGTACTTGCTCGTCTAATATGGCAATAGGTACTTCTTCATAGGCTAGCTTTTCCGTAATCCGAACATCATCTATTGGCACAATCTTTGTGGGATCTCCCACACATTTGCGGAGCATAGAGACATGAAATACTTTTGGGTGAACTAATTCAAGCTCGGAAGGCAACTCTAATTCATAGGCTACTTGACCCACCTTGCGGATAATTTTGTAGGTCCAATGTATCGAGGACTCAACTTCCCTTTCTTACCAAATCTCATCACCCCTTTCATTGGTGATACTTTCAAGAACACCCAATCATTGACTTGAAATTCTAAATCTCGCCGGCGATTATCCGCATAAGATTTTTGGCGACTTTGAGTTGTCAATAATCGATCTCGAATCACCTTAACTTTTTCTACCGTCATTTGAATCAATTCTAGGCCTATTAATTGTACTTCTCCGACATCAAACCATCCAATCGGGATCTACATTTCCTTCCATATAACGCTTCATACGGAGCCATTTGGATACCGGAATGATAACTATTATTGTAGGCAAATTCGATTAGGGGTAAGTGGTCATCCCAACTACCACCAAAATCTAAAACACATGCCCTTAGCATATCTTCCAAGGTCCGAATAGTACGCCGGCCCGTCCGTCGGTCCGTGGATGGAATGTCTTGTACCGAACTTCACATGAGTACCTAGACCTTCTTGGAAGGATTTCCATAACTTAGCTGTAAATTGTGCTCCTCTGTCTGTGATGATAGATATTGGAATACCATGAAGCCTTACAATCTCCTTAAGGTATAACCTGGCATAATCTTCAGCTGAGTATGTAGTCCTGACTGGGAGAAAATGAGCTGCTTTTGTGAGTCTGTCTACGATCACCCATATAGAATCATACTTGCCTCGGGAGCGGGGCAATCCTACAATAAAATCCATATTGATCACCTCCCATTTCCACGTAGGAATTTCCATTGCTTGTAATAACCCTCCTGGCTTCTGATGTTCTATCTTCACTTGCTGACAATTTGAACACCGGGCTACAAATTTCGCTATGTCTCTTTTCATGCCATCCCACCAATACATCAATTTAAGATCATGATACATCTTTGTCGTTCTCGGATGAATAGAATACCGGAGTAGTGAGCTTCTTCTAGAATTCGGCGGCGTAGTTCCGCCACATCCGAACACATAATCTATTCCGGTACCTCGAGAACCCCATCTACCGAGACTTCAAAAGGCGACTTTTCTTTTGGAAATTTCACACCTTTATAATACTTCAATTTGGGATCCTCGTATTGACGCTCTTTTATCTCTCGCATCCAAGGATGAAACAAGGGATTGTTAATACCGACTCCTGCATTGCCCGAATCAATTATGCGTACTCCAAGGTTAGCTAGTTGATGGAGCTCACGAATCATTTCTTTCTTCTCCGAGGGCACTTCACATAAGCTACTCATTGATCGGCGGCTAAGCGCATCCGCTACTACATTTGCCTTTCCGGGGTGGTATAAAATATCAACATCGTAATCCTTCAGTAATTCTAACCACCGCCTCTGTCGCAGATTCAACTCCTTCTGATTGAAAATATATTGAAGGCTCTTATGATCTGTATAAATATCAACATGCACACCGTACAAGTAGTGTCTCCACATTTTCAATGCATGAATAACTGCGGCCAATTCTAGATCATGAGTTGGGTAATTCTTTTCATGTTTTCGCAGCTGCCTCGAAGCATATGCAATGACTTTTCCATGCTGCATTAATACACACCCTAGCCCAACTCCGGAAGCATCACAATATACAACATAGCCATCCGGCCCTTCTGGAAGTGTTAAAACTGGAGCTGAGGTCAATCTGCCTTTTAACTCTTGGAAGCTACGCTCACAGGCGTCATTCCACTGAAACTTTGCTGACTTCTGGGTTAGCTTCGTCAATGGGGCTGAGATGGATGAAAAGCCCTCTACGAATCTTCTGTAATAGCCTGCCAATCCCAGAAAACTACGAACTTCTGTAGGCGTCGTAGGCCTTGGCCACGTCTTCACAGCTTCTATTTTCGAGTATCAACTCTAATGCCATCATCCGAAATCACATGGCCTAGAAATGTCACGAACTTAGCCAAAACTCGCACTTTGAAAATTTAGCATACAACTCCCGAGTGCGGAGAATTCCAAGAACAATTCGCAAGTGATCTGCGTGTTCTGATTCTGTGCGAGAATACACCAAAATGTCATCAATGAAGACTATCACAAATAGATCCAAGAGAGGCCTGAATACATTATTCATTAAGTTCATAAACACCGCCGGCATTAGTTAGCCCAAATGACATTACTCGGAATTCATAATGGCCATATCTTGTTCTAAAAGCTGTCTTGGGAATATCTTCTTCTCTCACTCGTACTTGATGATAACCTGACCTCAAATCTATCTTTGAAAACCACTTGGCACCCTGAAGCTGATCAAATAAATCATCGATTCTTAGGAGAGGATACCTGTTCTTTATCGTCACTTTATTCAACCTTGTCTATAATCAATACACATTCGTAGGAGCCATCTTTCTTTCTCACAAATAAAACCGGCGCTCCCTACGGAGATGAACTGGTCGAATAAACCCCTTGTCAAGCAAATCTTTCAGCCGGGCCTTTAACTTCTTTTAATTAGGAGCCATCCGATAAGGAGGAATAGAAATGGGTTTAGTATCCGCAACACATCAATGGCGAAGTCAATTTCTCTTTCTAGAGGAAGGCCCGGAAGTTCATGGGAAATACGTCCGGGAACTCATTTACTACCGGGACAGACTGGAAAGTAGGGGACTCTGCTTCCGTATCGTGAACTCGAACTAAATGATAAATATAGCCCTTGGCTATCATCTTTCTTGCCTTGAGGTAGGAAATAAACCTACCCTTTGGAGTCGCTGTATTACCCTTCCATTCAAGCGCGGGCTCTCCCGGAAATTGGAAGCGAACTAACTTCATGCGACAATCAACATTGGCATAGCAGGAGGCCAACCAATCCATACCCATTATAACATCGAAATCTAACATTTCAAGCTCAACTAGATCGACCTTTGTCTGACGACCACATATCACAATTATACAATCTTTATATACTTGCTTAGCTATTACGGGATCACCAACCGGAGTGGATACCTCAAAAGGTTTGATCGGCTCGGGTTTCACCCCAATGCGACTTGCAACATATGGAGTAATATACGATAACGTAGATCCCGGATCTATCAATGCATACACATCATAAGAGAGCACAGTCAATATACCTGTAACCACATCTGGGGAGGACTCAAGATCTTGCCGTCCGGCTAATGCATATAGGCGGTGCTGTGTGGCACCTGAAGTAGATACTCCCCCTCGGCCTCTACCTCGGCCTGCGCCGGGGTCCGAGAAGTCCGCCCCGTAGGACGTACCGAAGAAGACCCCGCTACCGATCCCGTGGCCCGGGTCCTAGCTCTCGCCACCGTCGACGGGCAATCTCTCATCACGTGCCCTACCCGGCCGCAAGTATAACAAGCGTCCGAACCCCGGCGCACCGTCCCGTAATGTAATCTACCGCACCGACCGCATCGCGGTACGGAGGTCTCTCTCGACTATAATCACCCCCAACCGTGAACCCGGGGCCCTCGAACTCTCGGCCCCGTCCCGATCGGAAAGAGCGATCAAATCTTCCTCCGCGAAAATCCGGGAGGTGCACTAGTCGCCGACCGACTCGAGTGCCTAGAAAATGTCCGCCTCGATCCCCCTCTATAATCACGGCCGTGCCCATAGATCTAGCTCTTTTGCTCGGCCCTCTATCAACATCACGTTCACCTCTTTGTGGAGGTTGTTGCCCTTCAAGATTTTGGGCATGAGCTTGAATTCGGGAAATGTCCATCCCGTCTTGTAATGAAGCCGTTAGGCAATCTTTGAATAAATGTGGCCCTAAGCCACTCACGAATCTGTACACCCTGTCGCCCATATCGGCCACCATCGTCGGGGCATACCTAGCCAAGGAATTAAATTGAAGGCTGTACTCCCGGGCGCTCATATTTCTTTGCTTCAAATTCAAGAATCTATCTGCTCTAGCTCGGCGGACCTCGGGAGGTAAGTAGTGGCGAATGAAGGCATCAACAAACTCTTGCCACACGGGAGGAGGCGCATTTTCTTGCCTCGACGCTCTCCAATTATTGTACCATAAAACTGCCACATCTCGGAGTCTATATGAAGCTAGCTCCACCGACTCGCCTCGGAAGCATGAATAATGCGCAACGTTCTTAGCATCTCATCAATGAAACCTTGTGGATCTTCATCCGGCTTTGACCCAAAGAATTCCGGAGGATTTAGGCTTATGAAATCACGGGCTCTCGTACTAGCCGAACGATCACTCGACCCCACATTTTGTCGTTGTGCCTGAGCGGCAACCACTTGAGTCAATAAATTAATAGCTTCGGTCACTTGTTGACCCGAAGTAGCCGGTGGAGGAACTGGGATAGAAGCCCCTTCTGTAATAGGAGGAATAGTGGAGGCACTAGGTGAAGCCTCATGATGTGACTCTCCTTCCTCAACATTCATAGGCGGCTCTCTTTCTGCCCGCCTCTTTGTCGTGGTCTTGCCCTTCTGGGCGACTTTAGCTTTTGGCGGCATTTCTGAAATCACAACATACTCATTAGGGAGGAATTTCATCTTATACTTGGCTCTATCGCACGATCTCATATGAAGAAAGATGGTCATTTTTCCTAAATGCCACGTAGCCTCCTCGTTTATTAGCGTGGCGCGCAACACACCATAAACAAGACTCTACTAGACACGGCTCGTACACACTTCCTAGGACCGAACTCGGCTTCCGATACCACTTCGTCACGACCCGAGCCACGGCCGCGACGGTATCCGGGCTAACCACCGAACACCACTCACTTACCTCGCTACCTTGTCGTTATTCATACTATATGCCCATAATCATATAAAACCGCTTTTTTTAAAATACATTAACTCTTTTATAAACATAAGCCCTTCGGCTATCAAAATAATATATACATGCATATACATAGAAGCCATGGGACCAGACTACCCACACTGCGTATCTACGAGCCTCTACTAGAATAACAGACATCTGGATAGGACAGGACCCCGTCGTGCCCAAAACATAAATATACAGATATATATACCAAAAGAGAAATTCTGTGGCACTTCCCAAAATGGAGTGCTCTCAAATCACCGCTGGAGCTCCTATGAATCTGGGTCACCTCCCCGTCTACCTCGTGGGCATGAACACGAGCGTCGAAGAAAGGGGGCGCGTGTCACACCCCGATCTCACTAGGGTGTGATGGGCACCGACCCCTTACTCGAGCCGAGCGAACCCGCCGTCTCGTATTACTCACGTATTCTCTTTGGATACTTAAATCAAATGAAAGTAAAATACATAGTAAAATTTGCAAAATCTTTTCGTCGTTTTTCAAACTAAACACGATGCAGTAAGCGTAAGGACCCCGTAACATAATGTATAATAAAACACATCGGCTAGTGGGGCCGTTTTCAAAACTGTCACTCTAGACTCACGACTCGTCTGCAAAGTCTCTAACTTTATTCCGTATGTTTGTAGCGTAGATACCGACTCGGCAACACTCCGAATGAAGTGGAGCTAGCCAATCCGCTGGAACGTCTCCTGTATTGGCTTCTACTCATCTGGTGTACCTGCGCGGCATGAAACGCAGCGCCCACAAAAAGGGGCGTCAGTACGAGCAATGTACTGAGTATGTAAGGCATGGAAAGCAACTCAGTAGGGGATATAATCATGTGTAATAACGATGGAGGTGTAGAACATATCATGTAGAAGGGAGTATCCTGTACATATAAGACATATCATGTGTAAGGGAGTGAGCTGTACATATGGATCATATCATGTAAAACTGTAACCTGTACATGTGGATCATACCATGTAAAGCTGTAACCGGTACATAGGGATCATATCCGTAAAGTCAGAATAACATGTAGGAATCATATCATGTAAAGTCATGACTCGTGCATATGAGTGCCCCCGGGGGCGGATGCCATGCATGCTTGTTTGGTCATAGGGTATCATAGCGCCGAACAGGCCGGCTCACCCACATAGCGCCGAAATACGTCGGCTCGCCCATAAATCCGCGTCCGGCATCCCGCGTCCGGGATGATAACGCCACCGACCAGTGGCAATGAAACATGTTTCCCTTCCCATTCCCCACATATACATGTATCCCATCCCCCCAACCCATATACGTATGGCATGCACGAGAGCCCAAAGAAAGTCATGTATCCGTCTGAGGGACGTAAGGTCGGAAACCTCCGATCTCAATATGGAACAACCATGGGCGCTTTGTCTCACCTTGAAGGAACGATAATTATAAGGCGAGACTAACAATAAAGGATAACATCACGGGAACATAAAACTGAATCATGACATATCATTTCATATACTTTGAAACCTTGAAATAGTCATTATTCAAAAATAGCTTAACATTTCATATCGTCATATTCATGGTAAGAACGTATCCTTGACATATTCGTCATATACGTTTTCCCATGTCTAGCATCATCATTGTCGTCATAAAGTCATAGTCGTTGTTTTAGTCATAAAACTTTCAAAATCGTAAAACTTGGATTTTTGAAGAAAAATGAATATTTTGGAAAACCTTTATAAGCTTTTAAGAAGGAAAAATACCTTGGAACCATTACTTCTAACTTTTGGGAATGAGAGCGTTATGGAAGCATTTATAAAATCTTACATACGAATCATGCCATAGAAAGAAAAGGGACGAGCCTTAACATACTCGCGCGCCTTACTAGCCACGCTATCCATCCAAACTTGTTAGTCTACATTCAAGAGAGTTGACATAATCATTAGACTCATCCCTATATACTTATCTCAATTCTTCAAACAAATTCATTTATATCCTGCCGAAATTTCTAGCCTAAAGATCTCCTCTCAGTAATACACCATCTCCGAGATCTTACTCGGCCCAAATCATCAACAACAAACCCGAGAATGGAACTCGCCAAAAGCAATAACAATGCTAGCAATTATTCTAGCAACACTTCAAGATTCAATTCAATTCCCAATTAATACATACTTCCACCCGAAATCTCACAACACCACCAAAGTCAACATTAACATTACTTCCTTCCAAATTTATGAGTTATATCGACAATCCATATCAACAACCATGCATTAACAACATTACTCGTGCAATGTAAGAATTTAAGCTAATGCCGCATCGACTTCTTCAACATTCCGATAATGGTTACAACTTCACTTTAAGCCATCAAACCTTCATTTATCATTATGAAATTCACAATTCCACAACTAAAATATTAAACAAAGTCAATTCACTACCCGAATCCTTCCAATTTCAATGGAAACAACAACAATACATTTCTTTCTTCCAAATTCATAAACTATACCAACAACAATTCCAACAATACCAACATTAACCATAATATTTCCAACTTCAAAATACTTCATAAACATTCCATATGATGTTTGTCCCATATTTCCATCACAGATAACCATTTTATAATGATTTTATTCCAAATTTACTCCTTCTCCGTAAATAAACCAATATTAACACAAATAGAAAGAAATTCATACCTTTCCCTCGATAATAATGCTATATATTTACTCCTCCACCTTGAACTTAAGCCACAAAGCCTCAATACGCAAAGTTTCGAAGTCGCAACTATACTGTTGTCCGACCGGAATTTGGGAATTATACCTGGTTTCGGGCTAAAAGTTGGTGGTGGAAGGTTGGGGAATTTTCTAGAATATTTGGAATATTTTTGGTCTGATTTTTGGCTGAAAATGAGGGGTTAAGCCCCCTTTATAAAGCCTACTCGAAGTCACCGTAGCAAGATCATGCTTGTGTTTAATTTATCGTAGCAAACATCGTTCATCCGCGGAAATTATTTCGAGACCTAAAACTTTTATACACCGATCTCTTTATTTGCATACGGATATGTCCAAAACTCCATACAAAGACTTCGTATAACTTATTCAACATCCCAAACTTTTCCTTATTTCAAATTTACCCTTAACACTCCATACTAATGAAAAGGTGAATATGCAACTTGTGCATTAAAACAAAAACAAAATCGGAAATTAAAAGTCTTATCCCAACTTGTCGCAATCCAACTTAAAATATATTCCAACGTACAAAATACGGGATATAACATCCTTCCTCTTTAGAACATTCGTCCTCGAATGTTCAACTAGCCTTACGGTCTCATATATACCTCGGGGAGCTCCTTTTCATAGCTATCGCCATCCCTTATACTATCTCTTAAGCCCAATACCATTCTCTTGTCATACTCTTTCTCTTCATACACATCCATTTTCTCACCGGCGTCGTATTATTCAAAGTACGTGCAAACTTTTCACACTACCTTAAACATTATCCGGACTTTTATCCACTTATTGTCCGTTTTCCCGACCTTACTAACTCACTTCAAGACATTAGTAAAGTCTCGGTTGTAGCCCAAGCGTTCATATCAAACACACTACCGCATCAAGTATCATTCCTATCCCACTCTTGCATTTCTCTCACCCGCTTCCCCCGCTTAGTGGTATGCTTATACCATTGCCCGTTTATACTTTGCCTCATATCCTTATTTCCAATCTCAATTAAGCAACACTTTTATTCCGACGCAAGCGTCCAAAGTCCCCTTGAAATGTTATCTTTACTTCAACTTATCTCGGTATTCCCTTGGTATCCTCTTATCACCTTTCCCGTTTATACTTCTTTTCTTTCACCGACCCGATCCGCCCGTTCTACGCGTCCTCTTAAGGTTCCTGGTCACTCCGCCTACTCTAATTTCCTTTAGACTACTCCGATGGTTCTCATTTACTTCTTACATCTGAATTTGTAAAATTTTCAGAAAACTTCCCAAGGGGTCACCCATCCTGAAATTTCCCTCACTTTAGCACGCTTAACTTTGAAACTTTGAGAAAATACGATGCTTTAGCGCCCGTATGATTGCGTCCACCTCACCGTACGACCTTTTCGCACATAATATTGAGTAGGTCGGGATCTTTAACATATTCCCAAAATGCCCTCACAACACATCTTACCCATCTTATCAATACGTTCACTATTCCTTTTCCTCATACCCTTATCTTAGTCATGTCACTTTATCCAAACCCCGCCAATCCTTTCTAAATCATCGCCTAGTAACACAAGTCCTTCCAAATTTCCTTACTACCATATTTCCACCGACGTCTTATTTACTATTTCACCACTCATTCCACAGCTAACTTATTCCTAGAGGGCGCCCGTAGAATTTACTGACTTAGTCAACTTTCATTACCGTCGCTTTATTAACATGACTTTCGAAATATCTTCCAAACTTATATCTCATTCTCGTATTATTTTAAAAATTTCGCAGTTTCCTCCGTATTTTTACTATCCCAAACTCCGCACGCAGTGAGATACCAAATAAGGTAAGCTCGGGGCCATCATCATATATACATATCATGTCATATCATATCGTATCATAGCCACACAAAGGCTCTCAATATTCATAAAAGGTCGAAAATATTAGACTTACCTCATATGCTCGCACGACTACACGTGTTACACTTTCTTGCTTGCTTTCCTTTTTCAAACTTTTCAACTTTGTATTTCAATCGTATATCAATACCATACTTGACATATAACTTTCATACCTTAACTTACTCCTCGTGCTTGGTAACTTCCAATACCGCTAGTCGCTTCCGCTCGTCAACGCCATTTTTTCTCGCCGAAATCGAAAGGTTAGTATCCGAATCTTATTTCCTATAACTTGGCTCTATCGCACGATCGAAGACGAAAGAAGGTCAACAATTCCTAAATGCCCCCCTCCTCGTTTATAAATGTGGCCGGCTTCACACCCATAAATGTGACTCTGGGACACGACTTTGCGACAAGAGACCGACCTCCGAGAAGTTCGATACCACTTTGTCACACCCCGATCTCACTAGGGTGTGATGGGCACCCGACCCTTACTCGGAGCCGAGCGAACCCGCGTCTCGTATTACTCTACGTATTCTCTTTGGATACTTAAATCAAATAGAAAGTAAAATACATAGTAAAATTTGCAAAATCTTTTCGTCGTTTTTCAAACTAAACACGATTGTAAGTAAGGACCCGTAACATAATGTATAATAAAACACATCGGCTAATGGGGCCGTTTTCAAAAGCTCACTCTAGACTCACGACTGTTTTCCGCAAGTCTCTCCCCAACTTTATTCCGATGTCAGCGTAGATACTCGACTCGGCAACACTCGAATGAAGTGGAGCTAGCCAATCCGCCGAACGTCTCCCGTATTGGCTTCTACTCATCCGGGGAGAGAGCGCGGACATGAAACGCGGCGCCCGCAAAAAGCGGCGTCGGTAAGACGAGCAATGTGCGAGTATGCAAGGCATGGAAAGCAACTCGCAGGGGATATAATCATGTGTGTAATAACGGATATTAGAAAGGTGTAGAGACATATCGTGTACAAAGGGAGTATCCATAGCCGTAGACATATAAGACATATCATGTGTAAGTGTCACGACCCAACTCCGTAGTAGTGACTAGTGCCGAGTTGGGCACCCAAACGCATTCATCAAACCTAAATCACACACGGTCGACCTACGCGCATACAAGTATCAAACGCCGTCTCAAACACATCTCAAACTCAAACACATATATATATAAAGCCGACAAGGCTAACAGATGGCACATCGGCCCAAAACATATAATATACAAACTCATCCGTACAGGGTAGGCACACAACCCACATATACGTCTACAGACCTCTAAACAAACCAACAGACTAACAGAATCATATGACGGGACAGGGCCCCGCCGTACCCCTGAACACACACACATATGCAACGAACGAGTATATACCAAGATGTAGGCTCCGGGATAAAAGGAGCACTCCAACACAGCAGATAGGTTTCCTAAACCGGCGGATCGCCAACCGGGCGTCCGTACTGCGGCATGAAACGCAATTTCCGAAGAAAGCGGGTCGATGCACGAAATATGTACCGAGTATGCAAAAGCGGAAATACAAAAAATAAATCCGAGTCACACACACTCGAAATGTATGCCAAAGTAAGTACCTTTCCAAAATGTCAAATGTTTATTTTTCAAAATACAAAGTATGCATAGGGCATGTAAAATATGGTCGCCCGCCCGTCGTTGGCGCCATAACACAAGATAACACCGAAGATTTCAAATCTCCGTATCCCCGAACGCAACACATCATCACAACACATCATAAGCCATATCACAAGATAACTTCATAAACGGAACCCGGCCCTATGGCGAGGTCTCGGGAACCGTAACACAAGATAGCTCCGAATATATACATCATAATGCGCACGACAACAAACCGGCCGGAACCGGCGAACGATGTACCAACAAACCGCACGAGCGAGTCGTGAGTAACCATATGCATAAAATCATTATCATAAGTTCAAAAAAAGTAAGTAAAAGGATCATACTTGGGAATCGGGAAAATCGTCATACCAAACTCTTCCAAACGTCATCAGAAATGTACAAACGAAGGTCGCGGGACCCACGGACGAGTGTCAACCCGAGCCGGGCCCGCTTATGGAAATCATACTCATCACACGTCATACAACCTCCCACGACGATATCGAGGCAATCCGAGCCCTTAGTCGAAAGTTAGCGAGCATCGAAGTTTCAACATCGTTTAAGAGTAAAACTCTTTTGAAAACCAAGTTTTTATGCAACTTTAAAATCATTTTTTTTTCCAACAACATCAAAACCAATATTTTCCCACATCAACATACGAGTACCAAAAGACAAACGCGAATCATAGACATGATCGGATTATAAGAATGGAATTTCCTCGAGGCTCGTATTGTAGCCTATATTCAACTAAGACATGCCAAAAGAAAGAAGGGTTAAGCTTTACATACCTCGCTTGCACACAATGCTAGTCCAAATCAAACCTATATCTTGAACTCTCCAAGATCTACATAACATCAATAAATACCAACGTCAACCAAGCATTTAGAAGTTCATTTCCAACTAACACATAATCCTACGGAAAATTGGGCAGCACTTCCTTTATAAATGGACCAACCCCGAGAATTCAACTCGGCCAAATTCAACAACACAACAAACCAACAATCATTCCAACAATATCCATAATCAATTCAAACACATTCGAGCATTAACAATCTTTCTCCGCCACCCCAACCACATTCCAATTATGCTTATTACGACTACATACTTACAAACCAACATGAAATCAAACTAACACATATTCAAT
>NC_081352.1:10821649-10829802 GCF_029784015.1 Lycium ferocissimum
GTTGATGATAAAATGAGCCCTAAGTCATCCTCTAACACCGTTTCATAATAGCCAACTACGTGGCCATGGCCCACTCCTATGTGGCCGCCCACATGGCCATGTCTTACTCCCTCCATTTATTTCAATAATAGCCACCTTCCCTTAATTCCACTTTTGGTCCCGAAGTTTCTTTGATGATTCCATTCCAATAACGTCATACACACTTAGGTCTTACGACAAAATCGAAGGTCACACGTCCCGACTTCGCACCCCGGAATGGTCTTAATCCTAACTTTTCATAGTTAACCCGAATCGTCTCGTCGTTCAAAATACGGGATGTAACAGTAAGGGAGTGAGCTGTACATATGGATCATATCATGTAAAAATGTAACTGCGTACATGTGGATCATATCATGTAAAGTCGTAACCGGTACATAGGGATCATATACCGTAAGTGCCGTAACCCGTGCATAGGAATCATATCATGTAAAGCTGTGACCTGTGCATATGAGTGCCCCTGGGGGCGGATGCCATTCATGCTTGTTTGGTCATAGGGTATCATAGCGCCGAACAGGCCGGCTCACCCATATAGCGCCGAAATACGTCGGCTCGCCCATAAATCCCGCGTCCGGGCATCCCGCGCCCGGGATGATAACGCCACCGACCGGTGGCAATGAAACATGTTTCCCTTCCCATTCCCCACATATACATGTATCCCATCCCCCAACCCATATACGTATGGCATGCATGAGAGCCCAAAGAAAGTCATGTATCCGTCGGAGGGACGTAAGGTCGGAAACCTCCGATCGCAATATGGAACAACCATGGGCGCTTTGTCTCACCTTGAAGGAACGATAATTATAAGGCGAGACTAACAATAAAGGATAACATCACGGGAACATAAACCGAATCATGACATATCATTTCATATACTTTGAAACCTTGAAATAGTCATTATTCAAAAATAGCTTAACATTTCATATCGTCATATTCATGGTAAGAACGATCCTTGACATATTCGTCATATACGTTTTCCCATGTCTAGCATCATCATTGTCGTCATAAAGTCATAGTCGTTGTTTTAGTCATAAAACTTTCAAAATCGTAAAACTTGGATTTTTGAAGAAAAATGAATATTTTGGAAAACCTTTATAAGCTTTTAAGAAGGAAAAAATACCTTGGAACCATTACTTCTAACTTTTGGGAATGAGAGCGTTATGGAAGCATTTATAAAATCTTACACACGAATCATGCCATAGAAAGAAAAGGGACGAGCCTTAACATACACTGCGCCTTACTAGCCACGCTATCCATCCAAACTTGTTAGTTACATTCAAGAGAGTTGACATAATCATTAGACTCATCCCTATATACTTATCTCAATTCTTCAAACAAATTCATTTATATCCTGTGAAATTTCAAGAAAGATTCCTTCAGAATACACCATCTCCGAGATCTTACTTCGGCCCAAATCATCAACAACAAACCCGAGAATGGAACTCGGCCAAAGCAATAACAATGCTAGCAATTATTCTAGCAACACTTCAAGATTCAATTCAATTCCCAATTAATACATACTTCCACCCGAAATCTCACAACACCACCAAAGTCAACGACGCATTACTTTCCTTCCAAATTTATGAGTTATATCGACAATCCATATCAACAACCATGCATTAACAACATTACTCGTGCAATGTAAGAATTTAAGCTAATGCCGCATCGACTTCTTCAACATTCCGATAATGGTTACAACTTCACTTTAAGCCATCAAACCTTCATTTATCATTATGAAATTCACAATTCCACAACTAAAATATTAAACAAAGTCAATTCACTACCCGAATCCTTCCAATTTCAATGGAAACAACAACAATACATTTCTTTCTTCCAAATTCATAAACTATACCAACAACAATTCCAACAATACCAACATTAACCATAATATTTCCAACTTCAAAATACTTCATAAACATTCCATATGGTGTTTGTCCCATATTTCCATCACGAACCATTTTATAATGATTTTACGAAAATTTCTTCTCCGTAAATAAACCAATATTAACACAAATAGAAAGAAATTCATACCTTTCCCTCGATAATAATGCTATATATTTACTCCTCCACCTTGAACTTAAGCCACAAAGCCTCAATACGTAACTTTGAAGTCGCAACTATACGCTGTCCGGGACCGGAATTTGGGAATTATACGGTTTCGGGCTAAAAGTTGGTGGTGGAAGGTTGGGGAATTTTCTAGAATATTTGGAATATTTTTTGGTCTGATTTTTGGCTGAAAATGAGGGGTTAAGCCCCTTTATAAAGCCGTCCTTCACCGTAGCAAGATCTTAGCAGCCCGACTTCTATCAGAAAGGGGCATCGTTCATCCGCGGAAATTATTTCGAGACCTAAAACTTTTATACACCGATCTCTTTATTTGCATACCCGGATATGTCCAAAACTCCATACAAATCCGTATAACTTATTCAACATCCCAAACTTTTCCTTATTTCAAATTTACCCTTAACACTCCATACTAATGAAAAGGTGAATATGCAACTTGTGCATTAAAACAAAAACAAAATCGGAAATTAAAAGTCTTATCCCCAACTTGTCGCAATCCAACTTAAAATATTCCAACGTACAAAATACGGGATATAACGAAGCATTTAATATTGTACCGAGTATGTGAAGCATAAACAATAATGAAGCATCAATAAACGAGAGGCATAAAACAAGGAGCAATCTGTAACTGACTGAATCATAAGGAAGATCATATATATGCTTACTTACTCTCAAGCTTATCATCATCATATCATATGTACATAATCATATATGCTGCCCGACCATATAGGTGCGGTGTAATAATCAGTAACAATAACATCATCATTGGCCTGCGTCCAGGCATCCTGCGTCCAGGATATTATCTCATGCCGCCCACTAGTGGTGTCTGCCCATGCCATTTGGCCATGGTGTGTATAGCTGCCCGCCTTGGCGGTGACTGCCCGGCCATATAGGCGCGGTGTGATATCGTCATATACTCATTACATCATGCTTATCATAATATACTTATTATATTACATGCATAGAGACTCTTAGCTATTCATACTTGATCGGGGTGACGTAAGGTCGTGGACCCCCGAGATCGTTATGAGCACTCTTACGTATTCTGCCTCACCTTGAAGGGACAAGCATAAGGTGAGTGTACATAGTGATCAATATCATTAGATTACATATATTACATCATTCACTCCTTAGGAGCATCATATCGTAGGCTATGACATTTCTAGACCTTAGCTTACTATCATCATCATCGTATTCATCTTATATTCCTTATCTCGTATAGCTATTCATGAGAGAGGACTCTTAACTTTTTTGGAGGTGGAATATTTATAGTAAAAGAGGAATTTCATGCCATAGGACTCATGCCTTAGGAAGAAAAGGATTTGCCTCACATACCTTTGCCGCTTTACCATTCTATTGCTCGCTTGTGCTCCTTAAATGCACTCGTATACCTTCAATGGAATTCGTATCGACATTAGTTATATAATCGGGAAAACATGTTCTCTAAGCTATAGAAATTTGGGCAGCATCTCCTTTGTTTATACTACTTTCCGCCATATTTCATATCAACTCCCAACATTCCCAATAATCATCACAATATCGCTAACAACAATCGTCATTCATTCATATGATTCGCATTTCATAATTCACCTCAATTTCCCATAATTATGACTAAAAATCCATCGTCGCATTCTTTCGTATCCAATACTTGTTTCATGTTTTATCGGTCATTTATAACACATTTATATCATCAACATATTCATTTCCATGATTCAATTCACTACTAATCACTAATGACAATATTCATCCATTTAATGACCCATTTGTGGTGCTCTTCTACAATCCATGAATCTCAACTTAACAATACTTCAAATAGCATGTAAGGGTCATGAAACTTACCTTAAACAATAGAGGAACAAGCTTGGAGTGGTGATTCACCCTTAGCACCAAACCCTAGTTCATCTCTCCTTGGATTTCTTGACTTGGATGACTTTTAATGGGTTTCCTTCACTTGATTCTCTTGATTTCTTGTTGTTGATCTTAGATTTCTATGGTTTTCTCATGGATGAAATGTTTGGAACACTCTAGAGGCTTCTTGTGTTGTGGAGGAATGAAGGGAAAATGAAAAATGAAATGGAGGATGGTCCCTTATATAAAATGGAATTCGGCCGACGGAATATACGGACCAACATACGGTCCGTATAAAACATATCGACCGTATGTTGGACCGTATAATTGGTCCGATTGCCTCATGCCTTTCGGGTCAAATCTACGGCTGACATACGGCGCAGATTTTATACGGCCGCATGTCCGGCCGTATATTTGCCCGATTCTTCGAGTTTTGTTTCGTCGACTCGTTTGATCTCTCGATCCTTATGGAACCTTCTTAACACTTGTTCAACACTTCAATATCATTCGAAGGGATGTTATAACTCTTTCTTGGGACATCATTAGGACATCATTAACTCAATGCTCATAATTCTCGTCCGATACACTAACTTAAGTCTCGCTTCTCTTAACAACTTTCTTTCCTCAAGTCTAATGCCTTTGAAATTCTTAATTAGCATCATCACATACTAGTTCTTACTTGTCCAAACCTCATATACATCGTACCCCTCATTAGTCTATCCACTGTACGCTTAAGGGGAAATTTTCAAGGTGTAACATTAGGAACTCAAGAAAACTTCAATTCCAAGAGTGCTTTACCTTGAAGTATCCTCCAATACCACTACCACGAGGAGAAACAAGCCTTCATAATCACTTTAGAACCTCTAAACATTTGATCTTCTCTTTTGATCCTTGATTTTTCTTAGGAGTTGATTAGATATTATTAGAGAGGGTTTTATAGAAGGTTGGAGATCAGGGGAAGTGGAGGAAATGAGTTAAAAGGATAAGTATATCAAATATATATATAAAAAAAAAAGACAACTACAGCCGACTTAAAAATAAATATGGTCCGTATTTCTGGACCATAATTCCCAGTCCAAAAATCTCACTTTTTGCCTAAGGAAATACGATCCGTACTTGAAATCGTATATTTTTGTACGGGCCGTATTTTGCACCGTACTTCTCGGATTTATTATCTGTCAGTTGCATTGGAAAGAAAACTCTCTGAACTTGAATTTACATAGGTTATGCAGTTCGTAAATTCTTATATGCTAGAAGATATACCTCCCCAAAGTTGGACCAAAAATCCTGTCCAGAATTCTGCTAAATTTTCTCTAAGTTTCGAAAAATTTAATTTCTTCGATTCGCTTGATCCCGGAACCTTACAATACCTACTAAACATCATCTTAAACTCTTATACACTCAAGATAGACATGTCTAATCCCATATGACCTCGAAGGTCACTCCACTCTCTGAATCTATAGCAACCAACTCATGAGGAAACTTAACGTATAAAATTACGGGATGTAACATCCTCGCCCCCCCCCCCCTAGAAACATTCGTCTTCGAATGTTAGAACTCTTTGGAGTCTACGAAAATTTCGGCAGAGTCTCCTCTATATTTACACCACTACCAACCTGCCACACAGCCCAACAACACAGTACCATGCCATGTTGGGCTACAATCAATCAATAACAATAATGGTCCCACACGACCAACGAGAGTAACTAATAATTAATACATAGATGAAGAAGATGGTGTCGTAGTCTGCATCTGCTCTGGATCCGAAAACCAATGAGGGTATATAGACTTCATATTTTCCTCGGCTTCCTAAGTCATCTCTTCTACATTCTTATTTCTCTAAAGTACTTTTACAGAAGCAACATCTTTGGTTCGCAACCTACGAACCTGGCGATCTAAGATAGCAACAGTTACTTCCTCATAAAACAACTACTCTTAGACATCATCTACGGGCACAATCCTAGAAGGATCTCCAATGCACTTGCGTAGGATGGATACATGGTAAACCGGATGTACAGGCTCCAACTCTGAAGGTAAATCCAACTCATAGGCTACTTGTCCTACTCTACGTATAATTCTATAAGGACCAATGTATCTAGGGCTAAGCTTTCTCTTCTTACCGAATCTCATGACACCTTTCATAGGTGATACCTTCAGAAACACCTAGTCATCTTCCTGGAACTCCAAGTCTCGTCGTCTGTTATCTGCGTAAGACTTCTGGCGACTCTGAGCTGCTAGGAATCTCTCCTGAATGAGCTTAACCTTCTCCACCGCTTGCTGAACCAAATTAGGCCCTATTAACTTTGATTCTCCGATCTCGAACCATCCGATAGGGGATCTAGCTCGCCCATATAGGGCCTCGTACGGGCCCATCTGGATACTGGAATGATAGTTATTATTCTATGCAAACTCAATAAGTGGCAAATGATCATCCCAGCTACCTCCGAAGTCTATCACACATGCTTGTAGTATATCCTCGAGCGTCTGAATAGTACGCTTAGCCTGCCCGTCTATCTAGGGATGAAATGTTGTACTGAGGTTCACCTGTGTCCCCAAACCCTTCTGGAAGGATCTCCAGAAGTTAGCTGTAAACTGTGCACCTTTGTCTGAAATAATAGATACTGGAACACCATGAAGTCGCACTATCTCCTTAATATATAACTTCGCATAATCTTCGGCTAAATAAATAGTCCTGACATGTAGAAAATGTGCTGATTTCGTGAGTCTATCAACAATCACCCATATCGAATCAAACCTGCGTTGAGAACGAGGTAAGCATGTAATGAAATCCATATTAATCGCCTCCCATTTCCAAGTCGAAGTCTCTATATCCTGCAATAATCCACCATGCTTCTGATGTTCAACCTTTACCTACTGACAATTAGGGCATTGGGCCATGAACTCCACTATATCCTTGTTCATATCTGTTACACTCCGTATCTTCGAAGAAGCACTTATCAAATTTGAAACATAAGTACGTTGAGTTATGGTTAAGTAAAACCACTTTGGAATATAAGGAGCAAGCATTATTAAGTATATTTAAGGAGTAAAGGATGTATATAAGGTATACCGGAAGATTTTATAAGGAAATGAGCGGAAGAAATGGAGTAGTACGACTTTAGAGAAAGGATGGGTAAAGTTTCGTGTGAAAATTTTGGTCCAACTTGAAGGGCAGCATATCTCTTAGCATATGAAGTGTTTTAAGGTGTTTCAAAAGCCTAAAATGAAGTTCGTCGAGCCTAGTTTTCAACGCAATAAACTGTCGTTGATAGGACATCGGAGTAGAGAATTATGGACGTTAAAAGTTCGGCTGACAGAACAGAAACGCGCGCTACAGTACTGCTACAGTACCCCCGACCCGAATTTGAACCAATATAAAAGGGGCTTGTTCCCTCTTTTTTCAGCCCAACCTCTTCCAAATTATTCCAAAATCCTCTAGAAAGTTTCCCAACTCCCAAACCCAAATTTCAAGCCTAAATCAGTTATAATTCCTGAATTTCGGTCCAGGCAACGTATAGTTGCGAGTATAGAATCATATAGCGACGCGTGTGGTTCAAGTTTAAGGTGAAAAAAGTGAAGATATAGCGATATTATCAGGATTAAGGTATGAATCTCCTATTATTAATGTTAATTTTAGTTTATTTGTGGAGATAGAACCGTTAAATAGCTGTATAATAATACTATTGGTGGAGATGTAGATAAATATTATATGGGAGGTTTTATGGAGTATTTGGTATTGAGAATAACATGGTTGATGTTGGCCTTGTTGTTTTTATTGTTGGTTACTGAATTGTAATTTCGGGCTAGACATATACTTCAGGAGATCTTTGAATTTTGGCGAATTTAAAGGGATTAATTTTAAGGGATTAAGGTAAGCGTATGATAACGGTCCTTCTCCCAACGTAGTATTAATTTTCTTAAATATAGATTGACGAGCTTGGAAAGGCAAACGTGCGTGTAGTTAGAGTTAAGGCAACCGAAAAGGCATGTTAAGGCTTTCCCCCTTCCTTCATTTTGGCACGATCCTTTGATATGAGCAAACAACGAGTAATCGAGTCTCCATACTCTACTCTTAGAAGTATTAGGATTATCTCAGTTATTGATGATCCTGCACCCCTCTATGATGATTATTCCTTCTGTTCATGGGTCCTAAATGTTGTATCATGATAATGTTAGTTTGTGTTTATGCATTGCATTCATTTGCA
>NC_081352.1:10829902-10841796 GCF_029784015.1 Lycium ferocissimum
TGATACTTGCAAGCATGAAGCCATTTTCATCATAATCGTCATAGACACATTCTCATCTTTGACATCATCGTTGTCATTACAAAAAAATGTCCGTCGTTGTAGTCGTAAAAGCTTACAAAATCATAAACCTTTGTTTTGGAAAAATACGCACCTTTTGGAAAACATTTACGGTTATCAAGAAGGGAATCACGCCTTGGAATCATAGACTTTTTAACTTTTGATAACAAGGAAGATATGGAAACATTTATGAAATCATAACATAGGAATCACGCCTTTGAAAGAAAGAGACGAGCCTTAACATACCTTTTGGTCACCTTAGTCGTTCAACGTTTATTCTCCCAAGCTTGCAACTCTACACGTAAACCATCCATATTATCATTTGGCTCAATATCTTACACTTGTCTCAAGCATCCAATGAAATATTTTTAGAATCTACCGAAATTCAGGCAGCATTTCCCCTATATTCTGTACCTCCTCCAAATACCAAAACAACTCCCAAACAATACAACAACATCAACAACAATATCAATACCAATATATTCCATAAAACATCCCACACGATGTTTCTCCAGTATTCAAACCAACCATAACAACACCCATAATCCTATAATCAAAGAGTTATATTCAATTTAGTCTCAATTTAATCCAAAATTCTCTTTCAAGCTCACCTCATGGCCATCAACTTCAATTCAACTCTTTATGATTTTTCTCCTATGATTCTTTTCTCTCTAAGAATTTCTAAACCTTTATATCATCTTAATCATGTAAATAATAATAGGAAAAACATACCTTATATCAACTTCACTTCGTTCACCCCTTTCCCAGATCAAGTTCATCACCACCTTAAAGAGAAGCAAGAACAATTATCTTCCATGAATTTTCCTTGAGGTTTTGATGTTAATATTCTCTCTTGATGATTTGGAAGGGTTACGGAAGATTATGGAGCATTATGGAGGATTAGGAAATATTATAAAAAGTTATGGAGGGTTATGGAAAGTTGTAGAACTCTCAAGAGTTCTCTAGACGAGTGGAAGATGAGAAAATGGTGAAATATAATGAAAATTAGTGGGTTAGAGGGGTATTTATAAATGTGGTTCGGTCGGGTACTGTAGCACCTGGGTACTGTAGCACCCCCGGTACTGTAGCAGTACTGTAGCACGCGTTTTTGCTCTGTCAGCCAAACTTGTAATGTCCATAATTCTCTACTCCGATGTTCTATCGATGATCAGTTTATTGCGTTGGAAACTAGACTCGACGAACTTCATTTTAGGCTTTTGTTTCACTTTAAAACACTTCATATGCTAAGAGATATTCATCCCACAAGTTGAACAAAAATTTTCACACAAAACATTACCCATCCTTTCTCCAAAGTCGTACTACACCATTTCTTCCACTCATTTCATTATAAAATCTTCCGGTATATCTTATATATATCCTTCACTCATTAAATATACTTAATAATGCTTGCTCCTTATATTCCAAAGTGGTTTTACGTAACCCTAACTCAACGTACTTATATTTCAAATTTGATAAGTGCTCTTCGAATATACGGGGTGTAACAGTTAGTTTGTGTTTATGCATTGCATTCATTTGCATACATGCACATTGACCCATGACCAGAAGGCGTTATATATATATATATATATATTGGGCCGTACGTTCCTCGGCACTATGACCTATGCATTGCATATCATACGCCCTCAGAGGCATTTTTAGTAAATAGAGATATATAAATATGTTCAGATAGTCAGACATATAGATGCATTCATAGAGATATGTTCAGGCAGTCAGACATACAGATGTATTCAGTCAGTCAGTTTAGTTTATGACTTTCAGATTGTCTTCATGACTCCTATGTGTATGTTACTCTTATGCCTTACATACTCGGTACATTATCCGTACTGACTCCCCTATTGTTCGGGGGGCTACATTCATGCCCGCAGGTATAGATAGATAGAGGGGCGATCCAGCCCCAGAGAGCCTCTTCTCAGCTGTTGTTGGTGCGCTCCACTCAATCCGGAGCTGCTGTCTTTTTTGGTACGTTATGTTCAGATGTATATTTATTCGGGTACAGCGAGGCCCTGTCCTGCCATTTCTACAGTTTGGTACTCTAGTAGAGGTCTGTAGACAGATGTGTATAGTAGACTAGATATAGCCATGTCGGCTGTCGTTCTTTTGTGGTACAACATATGTAGCGGCCTTGTAGGCCTGCATGTTATTTCCAATATATATGCATACATGCTCAGACGACTGATAGTTCTTGATTTCGTTATTATATGAGTAAGCATAGCTAAACCATGAGTCTTATGCGCCACCCACTTAGCTAGGAATGTATAGGCAGGTACAGGGGTGCTTGGTCCGTAATGGTCAGGCACTCGTCACGACTCAGCGGTTAGGTCGTGACATATCATTCCACCAATAAATCTCTCTGATATCATGGTACATCTTCGTCGATCCTGGATGAATAGTAGCGGGAATAATGAGCTTCTGCCATAATCTACTGACGCAACCCTGCTATATTCGGAACACACAATCTGCCTCGATACCTCAGAACTCCATTTCTGGAAATCTCAAAAGGTGAATTCTTTTTTTGTGGGGCCGTCTCCCTGTACTGAATCAAAGAAGGATCCTCATACTGGTGTCCCTTAACCTTAGCTACTAAGGATGATGCTGCCGTATCCCGAACTGTAACTCTCGTATCACCTGAGTCCAATAATCGAACTCCTAGGCTAGCTAACTGATGAAGCTCACGCGCTAGCTCCCTTTTATCTGTTCGCAAGTAAGACAGACTACCTATGGATCTGCGGCTAAGGGCATCGGCTACTACATTCGCCTTCCCTGGATGGTATAAAATATCAACATCATATCCTTTAACATTTCCAACCATTGCCTTTGACACAAATTCAACTCTTTTTGCTTGAAGATGTACTGAAGGCTTTTATGATCTGTAAACATCAACGTGAACACCATATAAATAATGTCTCCAAACCTTAAGCACATAAATCATCGCAGCTAACACCAAATCATGTGTCGGATACTTCTTCTTATACTTCCTCAGCTGCCTCGAAGTATAAGTAATAACCTTACCGTGCTGCATCAACATGATACGCTTAAATTACACCTTTTAATGGCATAGCGCGGACGTTGTCAAATATAGTAACCCAACAAAGTTGGGGTCGAATCCCACAGAGAACAATATATAGATGTTTAAGTAGATTAAGAATTATCACCAATAATAGGTAGGCCGAACGCATCAATGGTGGTTTTTAAATATGATTTTGATAAAATACGAAAATATAAAATCTAATCTAGAAAGCAAGTAAATTGATCAATGGCCACAAGGATGGAATAAAGGAAACTACTTCTCAAGTAACGATCCAATATATTTCACGAATTACAGATAATGGTAATATTATGTTAATTAGCCTCGGATAATGACTCTAAATTAATTTCTCCCGAAGATTAATTAGACTACCTAATTGAATATCCCTAAAGCAATTAGGAGCATTAAGAACACCCAACTATGGCTACAAGTGGTATCGCTTATTCCTAGGTCAATTTCCATTAGATGAGGGTTAACGCCCCAAATTCATGTTAATTATTCTATCCCAACCCCGTTCTTCTTTTTTCGAGTTTCAAACAAAGTAAATGGGTGAGTCCTAGGGTTAGCTACTCCCTTGAGAAATGTTGAAGAACAAGAATAATTAAAATAACAATGACTTACTTGATTAAAAATAATGTCGATCAATAAATAAGCACAACAAGAGTTTCAATCTCAATTGTCACCAAGAAATTCCCATAAACAAGGTTTGAATAAAAGAAAGAAAGTATACGTAGGAACCCTAGCCTCCAAACTTGTGTTTTATGCCAAAGATGTCTAAGAATTGTGGCTTATGAAATATTTATAGGTGTAGGAAAAAGCCCAAATAAAATAACTGAATCCAAAATGAATTGGGAAATAATTTTGAGTCCGACAATAACATTAAGTGCTTCGCACCAATTGACGCAATAAAATTAGCCATGTTGACCAACGCGTTACGCCAAAGCTCTTTTGCAGTTTCTTTCGCTTCTTCCGCTACTGGCTGCCAGGTAAGTACTTCAAATTCTTATTTCTCTTCTTTTACATATAATATAACATAATGTTCTCTTCCCAATCATTACCCAATAATTTGGCCAATTTTATTTAAATCCATCAAGACAGTTTCCCATGCTGAACGTAGTGGAAATTCTGGTGCACTTTCGCTTGTAATTCTCTTTTCATACTTCGTCTTTTTTCCTGAGGATCGTATACGTCTACTCCAAATTTCATCTTCAATGTACCTTCAAAGCAAAAATATAATATTAAGCACAATGCACTATAATTAATACTCAAAAGGCGATTAAACGGCCAAGATGTGAGGCAAACAATGGCTAAATATATGCATTTTTGGCCGAACATCACAACACACAACCCAATTTGATGCCCGAAGCGTCACAATAAATAGCATAACCCTTTGATCCCTCTGGAAGTGTCAAAACTGGCGCTGAAGTCAGTCTGTTCTTCAACTCCTGAAAACTCCGCTCACAAGCGTATGTCCACTGGAACTTAGCTGCCTTTTGCGTCAATGGTACTGAAATAGAGGAGAAGCCCTCTATAAATATCCTGTAATATCCTGCCAACCCTAAAACACTACTAACCTCCATCGGTGTCATGGTTCTAGGCCAAGTCTTCACAGCCTCTATCTTCTGAGTGTCAACCCTGATGCCTTCATCTGATACAACATTTTCGAGAAAAGCCACGGAGTTCCTCCAGAACTCACATTTGGAGAACTTCGCATACATATTCTTATCCTTAAGAACCCTAAGCACAACACGCAAATGATCCGCATGCTTAGCCTCTGATCGAGAGTAGACTAGAATATCATCGATAAACACAATCGAAAATTGATCTAAGAGGATACGCGGTTCATCAAATCCACAAATACTGCTGGCGCATTAGTCAACCCAAAAGACATCACAAGAAACTCGAAATAACCATATATGGCCCTGAATGCTGTCTTCGGAATGTGTCACGACCCAACCGGAGGGCCATGATGGGCACCCGGTGCTAACCCCCCCGGGCACCTCTTATCGTACATTCACATTTACATCTAGGTGAGCCACATAGCTTAGTCATAATTTCTATCCGTCATTCATGCTAATCTCATTGGGCAACAACACACTCATATCATCATTAGCAACAATGCCCATATCCATATACACAAGCCGACGAGGCTATCAAAACAATATATAAAATATGAGCCAATAAGGTTACAAGACATCTAACCATACACAACTGTCTACGAGCCTCTAATAAGAGTATGTAATATCACATAGGCGGGACAGGACCCCGCCATGCCCATGTGTATGTACACAAAATAATAATACCAAAAAGCTGTAGCTCCGGATGAAATGGAGCTCCTCTATGTAGTCACTGAATAGGAAATCTATGGATCAAGCCTGTCTCTTTGTCCACCTGCGGGCATGATGCAACGTCCACAAACAAAAGGACGTCAGTAAGAATAATGTACTGAGTTGTTACACCTCAGAAAATTTTTCGTTAATGCACAGTGAATAGACTAACGAAGGGCACGAAGTATACGATATTTCAATAAGTAAGGAATGACATTTGATGACCCTAATTAAGATTTTAAAGGCATTCGAGGTAAGAGAAGAAAGTTTGCCAAGAGAAGGCAAGGCATACGATATGTATCGGGAAGGATTTACGAGTAACACGCTAATGATGATTATTGATGCTTTGGAGAAGAGTTATAACGTCCCTTAGATTGCTAATGAGGTGATAAACAAATGTTGAGAAGGTTCCATAAGGATTGAAGATCAAACGAGTCGATGAGAATGAGTTCGGAAAGAACCGGGCATTATACGGCCCAACATGCGTCGTATAAATTATATCGGCCGTATGTTTAGTCGTATAATCGGCCCGGATGGCCACCTCCGGACCAAAAGTACGACCAAACATACGGTCGAGTATAATTTATACGGACCGTACGTTGGTCCGTGAAATCCAAGAGGGACTGTATAAGTGTCTGTATAACATGATCGGGACAGTTTTTTTTCCAAGTATAAGGAAGAGATTCAAGATAAGAAGCCATCATCATAAGGTATGTAATACTTTCTTTTAATGCTTTTGGTCGTATATGGCCATATTTTCTGGCCATTTTATTATAGCCTTGTGAGGCGTTGTTATTGTGGGTTGTTGTGATAGGATGGTAGCGTCACATTATAGGAGAAACTCTGGTGAAATTTCTGTAGAATTCCAGAGAACTTAACATTCGAGGACGAATGTTTTTAAAGGGAGGAGAAAGTTCGTTGAGAAAGGCAAAGTATAAGTCGTGTTTTGGAAGGGTTTTGCTAAGTACCGAGCTAGTGTTGATTTAATAATGTCTTGAGGAAGAGTTATAATGCTCCTTATATTGCTAATAAAGTGTTAAACAAGTGTTAAGAAGGTTCCATAAGGATTGGAGATCAAACGAAACGACAAGATTAACTTTGGAAAATGGAGTTATACGACCACTTATACGGTCCGTATAACTTTATACGATCCGTATAAGGGTCCGTATAACCTTAACAGGAAGGGAAAATCCCTGATGCTGAAATACGGTCACTTATACGGACCGTATAAGTGTCCGTATAACATGATCGGGACAGTTTTTTTTCCAAGTATAAGTATAAGTCCCCACTTCTAATTTCTCATTTTTCCAACTTCTCCACTTCTCTCAAGGCCTCTAGAAGGTTCCATACATTTCATTAACACAACCCAAGGTAAATCCAAGATCAAACACCAATAATTAGTGGAACCAAGTGCAAGGAGGTTAACAAGGGTTCATGGAAACTAGAAATTTCCTTGGAATTGGAGTTAGGGTTTTCTCCAAGTGAAGTATTTTCATCCAAAGCTCATTCCTACCTAATCAAAGGTGAGTTTTATGTTCATTTCATGCTATTAAGAGTATTGAGTAGTTGAATGACTTAGATTAGGGAAGAAAGTGGAATATGGAGTTCAAATGTGGAAACAATGGTATTCTTGAAATGTAGTTTGATATAAATCATGATTCTTGATATGTTATGAGTGAAATCTTGTTGTAAATGATACAAATGATGTTAAAGAAGTATTATATGAGAACGAGTACGGTGTTATGTCATAGTTATGGTCATGAATCATTTTGGTAGGGAATTGTGGGAATTGGATAATGTTGAACTTGATGAAGTTATTGATCATGATATTATGAATGTTGTTATTGACGTTTGGGAGTTGTTATATTATATGGAGGAAGTTTTAGGAACAAAGGAAGTGCTGCCAATTTTCATTAGCTTTAGCGTAAGCTTAAGTATGCTTCCGGTTATCTAACCTTAGTACGAATTCTCTTGAATGTAGAATCGTGAACATTGGAGGGAAGCGTTTAATTGATAAAGTTAGAGAGACGTAAAGGTATGTGAGGCTAGTCCCTTCTTTTCCTAAGGCATGATTCCTATAATATGACTTTCTTTATCTTTCCATGACTCTCTTGTGCCCCGAAAACTATGAGTCTATGATTACCAAGAGCTTCTAATAAGACAAAAAAATAAAAGATGTGGTGTGAATATGATAATGATGATGATGAATCCACGTCTAGAGGTTCTAAAGCTTATGATATGATATTCTTATGAAGCTAATGATTCTTATATGATTCATCGATGTTATTCATTGTTGTTAGACTCACCTTATGTGCTAGTTCCTTCAAGCTGAGACATGATAATCATGACTACTCCATAATGGCATCGGGGGTTCTCGACCTTACGTCATCCCGATAGAGTTGTAGCTTTTACTTGAGTTTTTATGCATGCTTTATGATAAGTATATATATATATATGATTACACCGCGCCTAGATGGCCAGGCATGACACCGCTAAGGCGGGAGGCTTATGATTATACCGCGCTTAGATGGCCGGGCATGACACCGCTAAGGCGGGCTGCTTATGATAACACCGTGCCTATTTGGCCGGACATGACACCACTAGTGGGCGGCGTGACATGATTACCCAGGACGCGGGAAGCCCGGACGCGGGCTAATGATGCTATTGATTCAGACAAATTATTTATGTATATGTGATATGTTGAAAGGTAAAAGAGAGCATGCATGATTTCGCCTCAAGAGGCAAGCAGTTGCAATTATCCTTTCTTCTTATGCTTTCTATGTTTCCTCATTATGTTATCATATATGCCTTACATACTCGGTACATTATTCGTACTGACATCCTTTTCTTTATGGACGTTGTGTTCATACTTGTAGATAGGGAGACGGAGCGGTGACTTGGAGCTTACTCGAGTGAGTTTACGAATGAGCACTCCACTACTCCGGAGATGCAGTTTGATATATTATTTTGTATTCAAATTCGGGTATGACGGGGTCCTGTCCCGTCCTTATGTCTCAGTACTCTAGTAGAGGCTCGTAGATACGTATGCGTGGGTAGTATTTGTCTCATGGATACATCAGTGTATATTTTTGTAACCATTTTTGCAGCCGTGAGGGCTTGTGTATATATATGTATTGCATTGGAGGTTGTGTATGTTCAGGATGGGTATTA
Source organism: Lycium ferocissimum (assembly GCF_029784015.1). Taxonomy (NCBI): domain Eukaryota; kingdom Viridiplantae; phylum Streptophyta; class Magnoliopsida; order Solanales; family Solanaceae; genus Lycium; species Lycium ferocissimum. Next base: position 10,838,504 of record NC_081352.1, read on the forward strand.
CGATTAGCATAATGAGTGGTGCTCGGTAGTCAGCTCCGGGTACCCATCATGGCCCCTAGTAGGGTCGTGACAAAAGTGGTATCAGAGCAGTTCCGTCCTAGGGTGTGTCTACAAGCCGTGTCCAGTAGAGTCTTGTTTACGGGTGTGAAGTGCGCCACACTTATAACCAAGATGGTGCGAGACATTTAGGAATAATGACCGTCTTTCTTCTTCATAGATCGTGCGGTAAAGCTTTGTTATAAGATTTCCTTTCCGTAATTGTGCATTATAATTTCCGCAATACCGGTAAAGAGGAAAGCCACCGCCGCCCGGAAGGGCAAGGCTACGACAGCAAGGCGTTTGGACAGGGACCCACCAATGAATGTAGAAGAGGGTGAATCCCATAATGAAGGTCCATCCAATACCTCTCACTCTCCGCCTATTCTAGAAGAACAAGGAGGGGTCTCTACTCCAGCTCCTATGCCTCCAGTTCCTCCACCGGGTGCTTCGGGTCAACAGATGACCTAGGCCATTTAGTTATTGACTCAGTTGGTTGCCGCTCAGGCTCAACGGCAAAGTGTGGGTCCCGGTGATAGAGCCACTAGTGCGAGGGCCAGTGATTTCATAAGTTTAAATCCCCCAGAATTCTTTGGGTCGAAGCCGGATGAAGACCCGCAGGGTTTTATAGATGAGATGTTGAGGACGCTGAGGATTATACATACTTCTGCTACTGAGTAAGTGGAGTTAGCGTCTTATAGATTGCGGGATGTAGCGGTCCTTTGGTACAATAATTGGATTTCTTCATGAGGAGAGGATGCACCTCCCCCGGTTTGGCAAGAGTTCGTGAAAGCTTTTATTTGTCATTATTTGCCACCCGAGGGTACGTCGTGCCGTAGCCGATAAATTCTTGAATCTTAAGCAAGGGAATATGAGTGCCCGGGAGTATAGCCTTCACTTTAATTCATTGGCTAGATATGCTCTGACTATGGTGGCTGACGTAGGAGATAGTGTTCATAGATTTGTGAGTGGCTTAGGGCCATATTTGTTCAAGGATTTCTTTACAGCTTCACTACAGGAGAGGATGGACATTTCCCGTATTCAGGCCCATGCCCAGAACTTAGAAGAGCAGCAGAGACCGCACCAAGATGAACATAATGTTGACAGGGGCAGAGTAAGAGGGCCAAGTTTGTTGGTGCCAGCAGTGACTATAGGAGGGATCGAGGCAGTCATACTTTAGGTATTCAGGACAGTTGGCAACCAGTGCACCTCCTCGGTTCGCGAGTAGGAGATTTGATCGCCCCATTTATTCGGGTCCAGGTCAGAGTTCGAGGGTCTCAGGTTCCCATTTTGGAGGTGATTATAGTCAGAGGAGACCACCGGTTCCACGATGCAGCCAGTGTAGGAAATTACATTCAGGTCCGTGTCGTCAGGGCTCATATGCTTGCTATGCCTGTGGTCAGGTGGAGCACATGGTGCGTGATTGCCCGTCAATGGGTGGTAGAGTTGGGGCTCAGCCCACAGGATCCGCATCTAGTTCTTCCTCGTCTTTGCGCCGGCAGGCGTACCCCCAAACTCCGGCAGCTACGGCAAGAGCCGGAGGGGGAGCATCCGATTCGTGGCACCCCCATATTTATGCTTTAGCCGGACGACAAGATCTTGCGTCCTCCCCTGACGTGGTTACAGGTATATTATCCATATTCTCTCATGATGTCTATGAATTGATTGATCCGGGATCCACGTTGTCTTATATCACTCCTTATATTGCTGGTCGCATTGGGGTGAAACCCGAGCCAATCAAACCTTTTGAGGTATCTACTCCGGTTGGTGATCCAGTAATAGCCAGGCAAGTTTATAGAAATTGTATGATTGTGGTGTGTGATCGTCAGACTAAAGCTAATTTGATTCAACTAGAAATGTTAGATTTTGATGTGATTATGGGCATGGATTGGTTGGCCTCTTGTTATGCCAATGTAGATTGTAGAACCAAAGTGGTTCGATTCCAATTCCTCGGAGAGACAGTGTTTGAATGGAAAGGTAACACAGCGTCTCCAAGGGGTAGGTTTATTTCCTACCTTACGGCGAGATAGATGATTGCAAAAGGATATATTTATCATCTAGTCCGGGTTCGTCACAGCCCCAGGCTTGTACCGACTTTTCAATCGTCTCCCGTAGTAAATGAGTTTTCGGATGTATTTCCGGATGAACTTTGGTCTCCGACTCCGAACGGGAAATTGATTTTACTATTGACGTGTTGCTGGATACCGAACCCATATCTATTCCTCCTTACAGAATGGCTCCTGCAGAATTGAACGAGCTAAAGGCACAATTGAAGGATTTGCTTGAGAAGGGATTTATTAGATCCAGTTCACCGCCATGGGGAGCCCTTGTCTTGTTCGTAAGAAAGAAGGATGGATCTTTACGAATATTCATTGACTATAGGTAGTTGAACAAGGTGACGATAAATAATAAATATCCGCTTCCAAGAATCGACGATTTGTTTGATCAACTTCAGGGTGCTAAGTGGTTTTCAAAGATTGATATGAGATTGGGGTATCACCAAGTGAGAGTCAAGGAAAAAGACATTCCAAAAACAGCTTTCAGAACTAGATATGGCCATTATGAATTCGGGTGATGTCGTTCGGGTTAACTAATGCCCCGGCAGTGTTTATGAATTTGATGAATAATGTATTCAGGCCCTTCCTAGATTTATTCGTGATCGTGTTCATTGATGATATTCTAGTATATTCACGGTCAGAAGCAGAGTATGCGGATCATCTACGCACTGTCCTTGGAATTCTTCGGACTCGTGAATTGTATGCTAAGTTTTCAAAATGTGAATTTTGGCTGAATTCCGTGACTTTTCTGGGCCATATTATTTTGACTGATGGTATTGAGTTGATACTCAGAAGATTGTTGTGAACTTGGCAAGCCTCTGATATACAGTCTGGTTTTGGGATTAGCAGGTTACTATAGAAGATTTGTGGAAGGATTTTCTTCTATCTCAGCGCCATTGACGAATTTAACTCAGAAATCAGCAAAATTTCAATGGACTGATGCCTGTGAACGTAGTTTCCAGGAATTGAAAGATAGATTGACCTCAGCTCCAGTGCCGACACTTCCTGAAGGGTCATAAGGCTATGTTGTTTATTGTGATGCCTCTGGTGTTGGGTTAGGCTGTGTATTGATGCAGCATGGGAAGGTTATAGCCTATGCTTCTAGGCAACTACGAAAACATGAGGAGAATTACCCGACTCGTGATTTTGAATTCGGGATTTAGATTAAGATAGGGGACATTTTTTGGGGGGGAAATTGTA
>NC_081352.1:10841896-10960601 GCF_029784015.1 Lycium ferocissimum
GTGATTTTAAATTAATGTTTGGGCCTCCTCTAGCATTTTAAAATTTTTTTGTACTTGGGTTGAATATTTTCCCTTTCTTTCTGAATCTGGTTAAATAGCCCGTGTAGGCTTTGGTTTTCTTTATCATTTTGGCCCTTACACTGTTTCTGCCAAAAAAAAAAATTATGTTACCACTTAATGATCTGCTTGTTTAGCTTATGCACTTGTTTGTCTTGAATATAAATTGTTTTGTGACTCAGTATCCTTACTTGGACAAATACTAATTCTTGTCTTCTTGTATGCTTCATGGGAACCAATCTTGGGCCCTTCTGGCCGTCTCTTGCATCAATACTTATTGAGCCTAAGGCCCAACCTCCTTCTCTTTGATCGAGTCCACTAAGGAATGGAAAGGGCAGCAAATATTCGTGTTAGAAGGCCCAGCTAATGGGTGAAAATGGCACTGATGGGCTTGGGTAGGCCCATCAGTTTGAAGATCTACTTTCCTTCTCCTCTCTATTTTTTGACATGTATATGTGTTGTATATGTATCATACATGTAAATAATGAAACCCCTATGCTTGTGTAGAACTTAGGAAATCAACATTTAGTATTTTAGGAAGTCGCTCAAAATATTTTCAAACTCGGTTAATTCTAGTTTTACACGACTAAAATTGTTACTCAATCTGATTTTGCTAAAAGTTTTACAATTAACTCACATTGTTTTGGGATAAGGTAAATGGTTTTTCTCAAATGGATAAGTGGCAAATTTTGGACCTTTGGCAAGAAAATCTGGGAACAATTTACTCTAAAAGAGGTGCAAAATGATTTTGGGCCTTCAGCCCGTTGGCTTTGATTATTTGTGAGTTTGATGTTGGGCTAAGGAATGAATTTGGATGGAAAAATGGGAAATATGGCTTATTTTGATGGCAAACGGGTCTTGAGGCATTTTTAATATTTGAGCAAATTCTGGAAATGGTTTAAAAACTGAAAACTTGAGGTTTGAGAAAATTGGTTGGTAGAAATGGACTGTTTTTTTAACTCAAACATTTTTGACTGTTGGGCTGAACGTCCAAAACTTTATTGGACTGACATTTTGGACCAAGTATGAGGATAAGATGGATTTGGACTTAGAGTACTATTGACCTATGACTACAACAATAAAAAACGGAACTGATTTTTTATAATAAGCTTGTATTTTTCATATATAGATATGTATATATATAATTACCAAAAACGGAGATATACTCCATATTTTCATATACATGTATAAAAAACGTAGGTACTAAACCCATTTTGTTAGGACTAGAATAGTTGTGACTCTATTCGAGAGAAATCCCGAGTGTGTCCTAGTCCAGAAACAAAGTGAGTTGAACACTAATGCAGATTTTTAAAACCAAAACCCCTTTTTAAAGTACATTGATCTGCGTTGAACACTAATGTATATATAATAAGTACATTGATCACACATTGAAGCTCGTAGGTCAACCGTATCCTACGGATCTTTAATACTAGGGGGCATAAAACCTTCCCTAGGGGATCACCAGAACCCTTACCTCGAACTTTGATCCAAAAGATTTTACTTATTTAGGAAAAATCTTTAAACCCGATTTTTCTAGTTTTTCATAATAAATTAGGTGGCGACTCTAAAAATACTAAAATCCAATTAGAGCACCAACAACCTCGTTGTAACTTTTATGCCTTACCTGCATAAAAGCGACTCGTAACATTACCCATTGGGGTTATTTTATGGATCCATTCATGTCATGTACATGTCTCGTACCCCTGCAAGGTATGGCTTAGCTGCCTGGGCAGAGATCAGATGCCATGTGCTTACGTGATGGTCACATGTCGTTTATACTAAGGCTCTCCCACTTAAAATATTTTACTCATGTTATAGCTTGATCATGCCAGATTATGATCATGTTCAGGTTTCAATTAAAGTTTATAGTTTACAGTTGCAATTACAGTTTACAGCCTCAGTTACAGTCTACAATTACAGTTTCATTTTCGTATTCCTTCATGTATCCTTGTTATTGATTTGGGATGCCCATTCCTCGAGAACCCCACTTACTATTCTTTAATTAAGTTGATTTACATACAAGTACAATTCCAGAGTACTTACATCCCTATTGCCCGGGGCCTGAATTTCACTATGCAAGCATTGATTTGCAGGACCGCACGTTAGGATTCACGTGTATTAGCTATTTGGTGAGCCCCACTCCCTTCAGGGCATTATCTTTATTTTTAGTAGTCCTGTTATACTAGACAGTCATGTATGGTGGGGACCCTTGTCCCGTAACAATTCGATGTTACGGAGACTCACCGCAGGTTTCATAGAATGATCGGTCATGTCATGTCGGGTATTCGGTTATGTTCGGCCTTGGTGGCACTATCATGTTTTCGGACTATTTCCTCGCTTATGTTTTAAAATAATATTTTCAGTATTATTATGATGACTCATGATTTTTTTAGAATATTCATGTTTTTAAATTATATTCTGCATCAGTACATGTCCCATGTTGATTCAGCCAACCATGTGATTCGCTCGGTCACATGCAGTCAGGCACCGAGTGTTGTGTCGTGCTCTGGCCTTGGTTCGAGGTGCAACAAAGCGTGGTATTAGAGCACTAGGTTCAAGTGTCCCAGGGAGTGTATGAAACCATGTCTAGTAGAGTCCTACTTATGGGTGTGAAGCGCGCCACACTTATAATTGGGAGGTTACATGGAATTTGGAAAAAGTTATCATTCTTTCTACTCTAAATCGTGCCATGAAGCTCAGAGATATAGGTAACCTTCTCTTCGTATCGAATTTCGGACGTATCGAATGAACAAGCAACGAGTGGGAAATTCAAGGTTTAAGTGAGGATGATTGCCCATCGGGGTATAAGTGTGGAGTGCATGTTGTTAGATGAGACTTAAGATGATATTGAAAGCCGGACAAAATGCATAGTTACTACAGACTAGAGCATAATCCTTATCAGAAAGTATAAAAGCAGTTATCATGTTTTATGGTTATCAGTTTACCTCAGTTTTTGGTTATACAATCTTTCAGTTAGCAGGGTTATGGTTACCAGTACGCCAGTATTCAGTTATTTAGTTATCAGATCTCCAATTTTTAGTGTATCTAGATTCTTGTGACTTGTGAGTATACAGTGATACGTATGGGTGCTAAAAGGAAGTGTAAGTAACGATGACTATAGAAAAATATTAGTATGTTTTAAGTCTGAGTTAAGACCCAAGACTCGTCAAATAGCGCATGAAGTATTTTATCAGGTGATAGTACCCTCTGAAGGACAAGTTTTTGCATGGTAGTATACATATATTCCATACCTTATAGAATAAGTTTATTTGATTTTTAGCCCATGGAGCCACCAGTATAAGGATGATAGCTCAAATTTAAGACCCCACAGGGTAACATGTTAAGAAGTTAGCCGCAGCGGGCATAAACTGCTCACGATAGTTTTGAATAGAAAAGAGCCTAAGGGAAAAATACATAGGAGTCAGAAACGTTTGATGTTACAAAAGTGTTTTTTTTTTGTACAATTCAGGCACATGACTAAGAAGATATGATGTACGGAATGAGAACCAAGAACAGATGATATTGAATTTCAGGGAATAATTTTATTTTTATGTTGTCCAAGTTTATTCAGATCAGAACTAGAAAGTACTAAGTTAGTAAGTTGCTACAAGAGCAGTATGACTATAAGATAAGAAGATGTGACAGTTGTTGACACCTAATTTTTGACCTCCCCTAATATATTTTAATCAATCAGAGTCCCCGGGTAGTAAATAAATGAGCTGAGCATTTCTAAAGCCTTAAATGATTTTTTACAAATTGTCCAGGTTAATGTTTTCTTTCCCTTAAATTAATAAAAGAGACTTTCATGCATCATAAATTTATTTAGAAATTAATAGGTACTTCTATAAATATTTTATAAGATTTTTTTAAGCTTAATTGAATCAGAAAAAGAGAAAAAAAGGAGAAGGGTTTTTATTTAGTTAGTTATTTTAAAAATTATCAATTTTTTGCAAATACTTCATTCCCTTTTAATTTTAAAAATTATCAATTTTTTGCAAATACTTCATTCCCTTTTAATCTTTGAAATTCTGAATAATTTAAGTAAATTAGATAATTAACCATTTTTACCCTTTAAATTTCTGATTTTTTTATAATCTGCAGGATTTATCAAAAATAGGCATAATTACCCGTAAATGTTTCAATTAGGTTAATTAATTAAGTAAGTGGTGATTACTGCAAGTTGATATTTTTATAAATATATTTTGCCTTAGCCATAATTAAATTAGCCAAATCATGATTTACAGAAATTAGAGTTATTTTGCAAAATAAGTCTGTTAATGTTTTATTTCCAATAAACCAATTTAGTTTTTTTTTTATTTGCTAATTATATATTTTAATTATACTGGTTAATCCATTAAAGGCCTTTTTAGGCCCATAAATAATTAATACTTTCCTTTAACTATTTTAATAAAATAATTACGGCCTAATTTTTTATATAATTAATACTTTTTCAGTTTTAATGTTTTCTCTAAATTACTTGTTTTATATATGCATGTGTATACATATACATATACACAAGGTATATTCATATATACACTTGGTGTATACAAAAGGACCATTTGATAATTAAGACACGGATTTGGACCGAGTCCACTTCAAATCAAAGCGTGACCAAATTTTAAAATTCTTTAATTCCAAAAATATTAGGCGCACCCCCCTCCCCACCCCTCATTTCTCATTTTTCTTTTCTTTCTACCCTACCACGCCTCTCTCTCTCTCTCTCTTACCATTTCTGTGAAACCCTAGCCGCCGCCCCTTAGATCCTGACCTCCCTCATGCCAAAAATGGCGCGTCCACAGATCTGGGCTGACATGCGCAGTAAGTGCATGCCTATAATGGTGAAAGTTTAATGTTTACTCCATTTTCATGCTCTGCTTTACCCGAATATGGTAAAATCTTCCTTTTACTATATTGTTTTCCAATTTTTTGTCAAGATTGTCTTTATTTGTTGCTTTTACGATTATTTTCATTGGTATTTTGCTATTGGTCCATTTTCATTAGGCCAGATCGACCCAAGAGGGCCAGATCTAACCGTGCATTTACTTGTTTATGATCTAGATCGTTGGTTTGTTGGCAAATCTTTGTCCCACAGCGGTGTTTGTGGATTTTGTTTCAAACTTCGGGGTTCTATAAATGGAACCCCAGTCTTTGCACAAAGGAGAGGTCTAGTTTTTGAGAAAAAAGGTCAAAAACTGAAAAAACTAAGGAAAGAGATATAAAAAGAATTTTAGAAAAAAGAAGTGAAAAACTTAGATTTTTTCAAAAGACTTCCGAGTAAAAAGAATTTTAGAAAACCTAAACCAAAGAGTTGGGGTTTTAATTGAAATATTTGGTCCTCATTTGCTTTATTTTCTTCGTGTGTGGCTGAGTTTGTTGATTTGGAAGCACAGAGGCTCTCAAATCCATTCTTCCCTTGGCTGCGCGTGTAAAAGGTTAATTTAGTTTATTTCATTTTTTATTTAGCATTTAATATTCTTCTTATTCTGCTTAGTTTGGATATGTTTGTAGGTTGATTATGTTTATATGTTCATCTTGTGGGTTTCTGCGTTCAATGCGTCATCTATTTGGCAAAAACATAATAAGAGTAAACGAAAATGTCATGTCAAAGTTCTTTTAAAAAGGGAAGAATGGTTGTTGAACTGTGTTGGTCTTGTTTGTTCATAAAATCCTGAGACTTTGTGAAGTTGTGAGTGAGGGGCTGGGCAGGTCCCTTTCCCTTTCCCTTTGCCTTTTCCTCTTGAATTATTGATTGGCTTACTGAGCATGATCTTGAATAGAACACAGGTGACTAATCCAGCTTAACTTTAAAAAGGGGGTAAGGGAAGTGAACAGTCCATGTGTAGTGCAGTTGGACTTGGTTGAATTGATGATAGTGCGTGCTTGTGATTACAATTAAACATAACCATTTTCGAGTCAGCCATGAACTGCTCTATTTGTGAGGTGAAGCCTGTTGGCAAAAAATCTTAACTAGGTTGTTGGGATTTGACCAGTGCTTCTAGATATTGCCTCTGATGTTTTTTTTTTTTTTTTGAGATTAAATGAATAGAGGAAGGTTCAGATAAGAATATGCATTTTTGTGCTAAATCTCTAAGTGTGATAGTGGGGAGTCCCATGGCTCCTTCCCTCTTAACTAATCTTATGCCTAGAATAAAATAGGGCAAGACAAGCTGATTGTTGTTTGTTGTCTAATAATGGAACAAAAGTGAAGTAGGTTCATGCCCCAGGTTTATGGTTTGCTTGTTTCTTCATTTTTGTGATTGTCTTTGGTATCATCACCTAAGATAGTAGCTGTGTGATCACCTGTGACTTCTGAGAAGTGTGTGCTAAGTGTCCATGATTCATGACAGAGATCCTAGAAGCTGTTGTAAACATGATACCTAAAATGTCAATCTTGTTTTCCTTAATTTGCTCAAAGCTGTTTTATCTTGTGTGAATTTTTCTATTCATGCACATGGTATTCATAACTTGACTTAATAGTCTACATCATAGGCTCCACATCTAGTAGTAACTTATTTCCCTAAATGTGTAGAATCTAATGAGAAGGTAAAGGAAATAGGGGAAGTAATAGAAACTACAGGGTCAGGACTTCATCTGAAGCCAACTAGAATTGATATAGTTACCAAATAATTAGTAGAACAACTGCCAACTTTACCATCTAGTCATGTTGAAGCTCAAAAGAGTATGGAACAAGCATCTACGAGCCTTTAACTGGAATACTGAAGTCATAAGGACAGGACAAGACCCCACCATGTCCTAATATGTACACAAAAGAATATACCAGTAGGCTGCACCTCCGGAGTAGTGTGGTGCTCCTGTACAACTTTTGAGTGAGCTCCTAAACGTCTGTGCCGTCTCCCTGTCTACCTGTGGGCATGAACACAACGTCCATAAAAGGAATGGATGTCAGTATGAACAATGTACTGAGTATGTAAAGCATCTATGATAACATAATAAGGAAATATAAAAAGCATAAGAAGGAAAGATAACTGTAGCTTCTTGCCTCTTGAGGCGGAGTCATGCATGCTCACTTTCACCTTTAAACATATCGCATATACATGTATAAACTGTCTGAGTCAATAACATCATTAGCCCGCATCCGGGCCTCCCACGTCCAGGGTGACCATCTCACGCCGCCTACTAGTGGTGCTGCCCGTGCCATATAGAGACGGTGTAATCATCCATAAGCGCCCGCTCACGCTCACCGTGGTGGTGCTTTGCTGGCCCCGTGTAGGCGCGGTGTAATCTCACATATACATAAGCTAAAGCATGCATGGGAGCTCAAATAAAAGCTATCAATCTATGGGAGTGACCGTAAGGTCGGGAACCTCCGATTACATTATGAAACATCATCATCACTACGCCTCGCCTTGAAAGAACTAGTATCATGAGGTGAGGCAACAACAAAGTATAACATCAATGAATCATAAACCTAGGATCATCAGGCTCATGAAAGCATCATTATCATCATCATTATCATAGAACATATCTCATAAGAAGCTCTTAAGGATCTTTAATTTTCATCTTTAGGGATGTAAGAAGGTCATGGGAATATAGGGAAGAAATCACAATGTAAGAGTCATGTCTTTGAAGGAAGGGAAATAGCCTCACATACCTTTATATCTCTTTAACTCTACCGTCTAATTGCTTGCCTTTCAAGCTCGCGATTCTACCTTCAAGAGAATTTGTACTAAGATTAGACAACCGGAAACATACTTAAGCTTAAGCTAAAGCAACTAAGAGTAAATGACAGTTTGGTGACATTTCCTTTGTTTCGACAACTTCTTCCATAAAATAAGACAACTCCCAAACATCACTAAGGACATCCATAATATCATAATCAATAGATTTTTCAAGTTAAACATTATTTACTTCTCAAACCCACCTTTAAGTCATCCATAACCATAGCTATAATATAACACCCTACTCATTCTCATATAATACCCCTTTAACATCATTTGTATTATTCCCCACAAGATTGTACTCATAACATGTCAAGAACTATAATTCAAATCAAGTCATTATTCAAGAATACCACTATTTCCCTATTTGCACTCCATACTCTTCTTCCTTCCATAGTCCAAGTCTTTCAACCACTCAATATTCTCAATAACATGAATTGAACGTAAAATTCACCTTTGATGATGTAGAAATGGACTTTGGATGATAATACTTCCGTTGGAGAAGAATCCCACTTCAATACAATAGGATTTCTTGATCTCCACAAACCCTAGTGAGCATCCACACACTTGATTTTCTAATTCTTGGTGTTTAATCCTTGATTTCCCTTGGATATATGATAATATGATGTAAGGAATATTCTAGAGCTTTCAAGACTTAGAGAGAAAATGAAATCTGAAAATTATGGACAAGGGTCGTCTATTTATAGCTGAAATCAGAAAATTCCAGAGAGGCGGTTCGACGAGCGGGTCGACGACCCGTCGACATATCGACGATCCATCGACTCAAGCCTGCAAACACCTGATCGCAGAAACGCGGGGACGGTACACATCGACGGTCCGTCGACATGTCGACGGCCGGTCGAATGTGATTGGTGCCTGCAGACTTTTCCTGATTCAGTTCAGATTTCGCCGATTCGATCTGTTGGACTTATAGTCCTGTAAATTAACAGGAATACCTGCTGGTACACTTGTACACGGGGTAAGACACTGTCTGCCTTAACTTTCTCTAACGAGCTCTCCTCTCTCTCCTCAAGTGTCTTTGGAATCTTAATTAGGATCATTAAGTATCCCTTCTTACTTGTAGGGACACTATAACACCATAACTTGCGTTAGCCTGCCTATCACGTAACAACCCGAAATTACGAGGTGTAACGTTCTCCCCCCCTTAAGAACATTCGTCCTCGAATGTTAGGTTCTTGGGGATTCTACAGGAATTTCACCAGAGTTTCCCCTGTAATACGGCACTACCACCCTATCACAACAACCCACAATAACATCGCCTCACAGGGCTACAACACAATGGCAAGAAAATATGGCCACACACGACCAAAAACATTAAAAGAAAGCATTACATACCTTATGATAATGGCGTCTCATCTTGAATCTCTTTTGGGCGTGGAAACAATTGCGGATGTTTGGACTTCATGTCTTCTTCCGCTTCCCAAGTCAACTCCTCTCGATTATTGTTTTTCCACAAGACCGTAACCGAGGTTACCTCTTTATTTCTAAGTTTCCGCACTTGCCTATCTAGTATGGCAATGGGTACCTCTTCATAAGCTAACTTCTCCGTAACTTGAACATCATCTACCGGTATGATCCTGGAAAGATCTCCAATACATTTGTGGAGCATCGACACATGGAAAACGGGATGAACTGACTGAAGTTCTGAAGGTAGGTCCAGCTCATAAGCCACTTGGCCTACTTTGCGCACAATCTTATAAGGGCCAATATACCGGGGACTAAGCTTGCCCTTCTTGACGAACCTCATTACACCTTTCATGGGCAACACTTTCAAGAACACCCAATTATTGATTTGGAATTCCAAGTCTCGTCGGCGATTATCTGCATAAGATTTTTGGCGACTTTGAGCTGTCAACAATCGATCTCGGATAAGTTTGACCTTTTCCATCGCTTGCTGAATCAATCCTGGACCTATCAGTTGGGTCTTTCCAACTTCAAACCATCCAATTGGCGATCTACATTTCCTTTCATACAGAGCTTCATACGGAGCCATCTGGATGCTAGAATGGTAACTGTTGTTGTAAGCAAACTCAATAAGTGGCAAATGATCATCCCAATTGCCTCCAAAATCCAATACACATGCCCGCAACATATCTTCTAAGGTTTGAATAGTGCGTTCAGCTTGCCCATCGGCCTGTGGATGAAATGATGTCTTTGAGTCTCACTTGCGTTCCCAAACCATCTTGAAAGGATTTCCAGAATTTGGCTGTGAATTGCACTCCTCTGTCAGTGATAATGGATACAGGGATACCATGAAGTCACACTATTCCTTTAAGATACAGCCTTGCATAATCTTCTGTTGAATATGTAGTTTTGACCAGAAGGAAATGGGCTGATTTCGTAAGTCTATCAACAATTACCCATATGGAGTCATACTTGCGCCGAAAACGAGGCAAACTTACAATGAAATCCATGTGGATCACTTCCCATTTCTAGGTCAGAATTTCCATGGCTTGTAACAATCCTCCTGGCTTTTGATGCTCAATTTTCACTTGTTGGCAATTTGGACACTCGGCTACAAATTCAGCTATATCCTTCTTCATCCCATTCCACTAGTATATTAACTTAAGATCATGGTACATCTTTGTCGCTCCTGGGTGAATAGAATAACGGGAGTAATGAGCTTCTTCCAAAATCTGACGACGTAGTCCTGCCACCTCTGGCACACACAGTCTGCCTCGATACCTGAGAACCCCATATGCAGAGACTTCAAATGGTGACTTCTCTTCCTCAGAAAATGTATCTCTATAGTGACTCAACTGGGGATCTTCATATTGGCGCTCTCTCACCTCCATATCTAGGGATGAAACAGTTGGGCTATGAATAACAACCTCTGCACTACCCGAGTAGATTAAACGAACTCCTAGGCTGGCTAGCTGATGGAGCTCACGGACTAATTCTTTCTTCTCTGGTTGTATATCACATAAACTGTCACGACCCAACCCCGTAGGTCGTGACTAGTGTCGTCGGGCACCCAACCGCTTATACGATAATATCAAACACGTCCAGGTATATACGAGCGAGCAATTTCGTGTTTCAAATTTATATAATTTCGTAGAAAAAAATTTCGGCAGAGTTTCCTTTGTTTTACGGACTATCCAAAATACCTCGCACGCAAAAAATACCAACAAAGGCCACACGGGGCCAACAAAACAACATATATACATATGCGGGCCGACAAGGAACGCGCGCCGGCGAATGGAATCGCCCAAACACAACATATACAAACACTGTTTGTACGGAAGTAGGCACAACCCACAAACATGTCCACATGACCTCTAAACGGACGAGACGTAATCATATGACGGGACGGGGCCCCGCCGTACGCCCTCGAATAAGTACATACAATGCAACGAACGAATATATACCAAAAATATAAGCTCCGAATGAGAGGAGCACTCCAAATAGCGAAGAGGGTGTCCTAAACGGGTGGATCACCAAAGCGTGCGTCGTACCTGCGGGCATGAAACGCCCCCCCCGAAGAGCGGGGGTCGCACGAAATATGTACTGAGTATGCAAAGCAGAAAATGTAATATACAAATCTGAGTCACAATCGAAATAGAGGTACAGAAAGTAAATGCATTTCCAAAATATCAAAATTGTTACTTCAAAATATAAATCATGCATAGGGCACAGGAAATATGGTCGCCGCCGTCGATGGCGCCATAACACATAACACCGAAAGTTTCAAATCTCCGAATCTCCGTCACATATCATACACGCATATCGCCATACACGGCATCACACCAAATATAAGTGGAACCCGCCCTCGAGCGAGGAACTCGGTGAACCATGAACACTGACATAACAGGAGTACATCATAATGCGCACGACAACAGAACCGGCCCGGGACCCGGCGAAAGATATAACAGAACGCACGAGCGGAGTCGTGAGGAATCATATGCATAAAATCGTTGTTATAATCCAAAAGATAAGTAAAATAGTCACATTTGAAATCGGAATAATAATTACAACATTCTCTTTCAAAAGTTGTCAAAATTTCATAAAGGAACGTCGCGGGACCCACGAGAAGAGTGTAGACCCGGCGGGGCTCGCCTATGAAAAACATACTCATTCTATATCATACAATCTCCTACGAAGATCTCAAAGCAATCCGAGCTTTTCTGTGAAAGTTATGAGCGTTTGAAATTTTAGAATCGTTAAAGAATAAATTCTTCCAAAAAAATCAGCTTTCACATAACCTTTGCAACTTATGAATTCCAAGGATATAAGGATCAATGTTATGGCATATTAACACAAGAATGCCAAGGAACAAATGCGGATCATAAACATGCTCGGATTGCGGAAATAGAGTTTCCTCGAGGCTCGTATCATAGCCTATTTTAACTAAGGCATGCCAAAAGAAAAGGTTACTTTACATACCTCAAACGCTCTCCAATATAATCCAAACTTAAGATAAGTCCAACCTACGATTCGGGCTGCCCACGATCTATAAACAAGCCATAAAATGCCAAATATTAGCTAAAGAATTTTTGGGCATTAAATTCCAAATTTGCCCTTAATTCTACAGAAATTTGGGCAGCATTTCCCCTGTAAATAGGCCACCCAGAGAATTTAACTCGGCCAAAACAATCAACAACAACAACAATAACCAACCTAGCAACATCAACAACCAATCCGAAAGACAATACAACAATAATAACTCTCTTTTCCCTCATTCGACAACATTCATGAATTCGATTCAACGGCTTACCTTCAAGTCAAGATCGACGCTTATACATTCACATACTAACCCGAACCCATACTAACAATATTTAAAGACATTCTAAGCAATTCATACAACATTTTCAACAATCCAAATTTTTCTCCAATTTGGCCGAATTCAGCCCCAAACCCGAGATCCTCACTTAAACCATTCCTCATTTTCAAATCATGATTTGTATCCACAATTCACATTCTAACAATGCTATTATCACCAATATACAATTTACATTAAATGTACAATAATCTCCAAATCAGTCCGCAACAACCACAATATCAATTTGAGTCAATAAACATTCATTTCCAACATAGAATTCACAACGACGACGACTAAAACATTAAGCGATATCAATTCGTTCATTGTCATATAATATGACCCATTTCGACCAACACTACAATTATACATATATGGATGATTCTCAATCGTTCTTCACCCTACAATGATCATAATAAACTAACTAGGCATTAATTCATAATTTCAACACAACACCACAAACACCCATTTGCATTGCAGCACAAACACCACACACACAACTCACTTCCAACATTCCATATTTCATGATTTTCCTCCATTATAACATACTACAACAAGCATACAACCTTTATAACATACAAAACATAATCAAGTCTTACCTTTTCTCTTCAATTTCCTAATAGCCTAGGGTTTCCAAAGATGAAAAATAATGGGTTGATCGCTCCAACGACACCTCCACGCTACTTAGGGACCTCAATATAGTGGGTTTGCATCATCAAAATAATTTTAGAAGGACAAGAATGAAAGTTGATTTTCCTTGTTCCTAGCCGAGAACAAGCTTGTTGTTTTCTTCAACTTCCTTGTTTTTTTCTAAGTGTTGAAATGCAAATGAAGACTTGTGGTCATCTTTTAACTAATATAAGAAGTGTACAATTTCCTTGGCCCACATTAATGTGTTGTTCCAATTAAAATTGAACACAATTTGTGTGGACCATTCACCCCACTTACACGGCTAGCCATGGAAATGGATGATTTTTTTCAACTTCCAATTTTATCACTTTTGGTCCCAAATTCTCCTAATTATTCCATACCAACAAATTCATGAACAACTTATGTCTAAAAAAAAAAAAATTCAAAGGTCAAAAATCCCGACTTTGTATCCCGGGATAGTTTTGTCCTTAACTTATCATAATTAATCCGGATTGTTCCAATGTTCAAAAATACGGGATATAACATAAACTGCCCATGGATTTGCGGCTAAGAGCATCAGTCACCACATTTTCTTTTCCCAGATGATATAAGATACTCATATCATAATCTTTCAATAGCTCCAACCATCGCCTCTGCTGTAAATTCAACTCCTTTTGCTTGAAAATATATTGGAGACTCTTATGATCTGTATAGATATCAACATGAACACCGTACAAATAATGTCTCCATATCTTCAAAGCATGAATAACCACCGCTAATTCAAGATCGTGAGTCGAGTAGTTCTTCTCATGTTTCCTCAATTGTCTGGAGGCATAGGCTATAACCTTCCCGTGCTGGATTAACACACTGCCTAACCCAACACCGGAGGCATCGCAATAAACAACATAACCTTTTGATTATTCCGGAAGTGTCAGGATTGGGGCTGAAGTCAATCTATCCTTCAATTTCTGGAAACTGCGCTCACAAGCATCTATCCACTGAAATTTTGCTGACTTCTGCGTTAGCTTCGTCAAAGGTGCAGAAATAGAAGAAAATCCTTCCATGAACCTTCTATAATAACCTGCCAATCCTAGAAAGCTACGGACTTCTATAGGCATTGTAGGCCTTGGCCAAGTCTTCACGGCCTCGATCTTTTGAGTATCCACGCGAATACCATCAGCTGAGATAATATGGCCCAGAAAAGTCACATAATTCAGCCAGAACTCACATTTTGAAAATTTTGCATACAATTCACGAGTTCGAAGAATTCCAAGGACAATACGTAAATGATCCGCATGCTCTGCCTCTGATCGAGAATATACTAAAATGTCATCGATAAACACGATCACAAATAAATCTAGAAAGGGCCTGAATACATTATTCATCAAATTCATAAACAACGTTGGGCGTTATTCAACCCAAATAACATTATCCGAAATTCATAGTGACCATATCTGGTCCTGAAAGCCGTCTTTGGGATGTCTTCTTCCTTGACTCTCACTTGGTGATACCCCGATCTTAGATCAATCTTTGAAAACCACTTGGCACCTTGCAATTGATCAAACAAATCGTCGATTCTCCGAAGTGGATATTTTTTCTTAATTGTCACCTTGTTCAACTGTCGATAATCAATGCACATTTGTAGGGAGCCATCTTTCTTTCTTACAAACAAGATCAGTGCTCCCTATGGTAATGAACTTGGCCTAATAAATCTCTTCTCGAGCAAATCTTTCAGTTGTCGCTTTAGTTCTTTAAATTCTGCAGGAGCCATTCCTTAAAGAGGTATAGATATAGGCTCGGTGTCCGGCAGTACATCAATGGTAAAATCAATTTCCCGTTCTGGTGGAAGACCTGAAAGTTCATCTGAAAATACATCCGAAAACTCATTTACTACCGGGACGGATTGAAAAGTCGGCGGCTGTGCTTCGATGTCATATACTCGGACTAGATGATAAATATAACCTTTAGCGATCATCTTCCTTGCCTTAAGGTAGGAAATAAACTTACCTCTTGGGGATCTTTGTGTTACCCTTCCATTCAAGCATTGGTTCGCCCGAAAATTGGAACCAAACTATTTTTGTTCTACAATCCACATTAGCATAACAAGAGGCCAACCAATCCATGGCCATTATCACATCAAAATCCAACATTTCTAGTTCAATCAAATCAGTCGTAGTCTGACGATCACATACCACAACCACACAATTTTTGTATACTTGTCTATGTATTATTGGATCACCAACCGGAGTGATACCTCGAAAGGTTTAATTGGCTCGAGTTTCACCCTAATACGGCCAGCAATGTAAGGAGTGATATAAGACAACGTAGATCCCGGATCAATCAATGCATAAACATCAATATGGATAATATACCTGTGACAACGTCAGGGGAGAACTCAAGATCCTATCGTCCGGCTAAAGCATAAATACGGTCTTTGGGAGACTGGATGCTACCCCTCTGCCCCTACCACGACCTGCTGAAGTCTAGGGAGTCTGCCCTATGGGGCGCACGGATGAAGAAGAACCTATTGTTGATCCTGTAGGCTGGGTCCCAACTCTACAACCCATAGACGGACAATCACGCATCATATGCCCAACCTGACCACAGGCATAACAAGCATCTGAGCCTCGACGACACAGTCCTGAATGTAATCTACCGCACTGGCTACAGTGCGGTACCGGTGGTCTCTTCTAACTAGAGTCACCTCCAAACTGAGGACTCGAGACCTCGAACTCTAACCCTGTCCTGAATAAACGGGGCGATCAAATCTCCTACCCGCGAATCGAGGAGGTACACTAGTCACAGACTGGCCTGAATATCTGGAATAAGATTGCCTCTGACCCCCTCTATACTCGCTACTAGCACCGGCAGATCTGGCCTTCTTACTCTGCCCTCTATCCATATCGCGCTCACCCCTTTGCGGCGGCTGTTGCTCCTCTAAATTTTGGGCTTGGGCCTGAATACGGGAAATGTCCATCCCATCCTAAAGTGAAGCTGTCAAATAATACTTGAACAAATGTGTCCCTAAGCTACTCGTGAATCTATGCACCCGGTCTCCCATATTGGCTACCATGGTTGGAACATACCGGGCCAATGAATTGAAACAGAGACTATACTCCCAAGCACTCATATTCCCTCGCTTTAAATTCAAGAACCTATCAGCTAGAGCCCGACGGACCTCGGGTGGCAAATAATGACGGATGAAAGCATTTACGAACTCTTGCCACACCGGGGGAGGTGCATTTTCCCCTCTTGAAGAGATCCAATTATTATACCAAAGAACCGCCACATCACGGAGCTTATAAGATTCCAACTCCACGGACTCTGTATCGAAAGTATGGATAATCCTCAGTGTCCTCAACATCTCATCTATAAATCTCTATGGGCCTTCATCTGGCTTTGACCCGAAAAATTCTGGCAGGTTCAAACTCATAAAATCACGGGCTCTAGCACTAGTGGCTCTATCACCCGAACCCGCACTCTGCCACTGAGCCTGGGCGGCAATTAACTGTGTCAAAATCTAAATAGCCTCGGTCATCTGCTGACCCGAAGCAGCCGGTGGGGGAACTGGAGGCACTGGGGCTGGAGCTGGAGCCCCTTCATGCTCCTCCGAAATAGGCGGAGTGTGAGAGGTATGAGATGGAGCCTCATTGTGGGACTCACCCTCTTTTATATTTGTCGGTGGCTCCGGTTCAACCTGCCTCCCTGTCGCAGTCTTGCCTTTCTGGGCGGCTGTTGCTTTTCTCTTCACCGGCATCTCTAAAATCATAACGCACAATTAGGGAAAAAGAAAATCTTATAGCATAGCTCTATCGCACGGTCTATGAAGAAGAAAGACAGTCATTATTCCTAAATGCCCCGCGTGACTTCTTGTTTATAAGTGTGGCCTCGCTTCACACCCATAAACAAGATTCTCTTTGGACACGACTCGTAGACACACCCTAGGACAGAACTATTCTGATACCACTTTTATCACGACCCATCTAGGGACCATGACGGGTACCTAGAGCTGACTACCAAGCACCGCTTAATATACTTACTAACATACTCGACCTGGGCATATATCATTCTCAATATAAACTTATCGTGAAACAGTCACCAAACATCTCCCAAAACATATATAAGCATAGGCCCATAAGGCTGCAAATGATGTGCAAAACATATAATGGAGGAGTCACATAACACCTACAACCCACACATAAGTATCTACGAGCCTCTAACTGGAATACTGAAGTAATAAGGACGGGACAGGACCCAGCCATGCCCCAATATGTACACAAAAGAATATACCAAAAGGCCGTACCTCCGTGAGAGCGGGGTGCTCTCCGTAAAACCGCCGAGCGAGCTCCTAAACGTCGCGCCGTCTCCGTCTACCAGCGTAGGCATGAACACAACGTCCATAAAAGAAAAGGACGTCAGTACGAACAATGTACTGAGTATGTAAGGCATATATGATAACATAATAAGGAAATATAGAAAGCATAAGAAGGAAAGATAACTGTAGCTGCTTGCCTCTTGAGGCGAAGTCATGCATGCTCACTTTTACCTTTAAACATATCACATATACAAGCATAAACTGTCTGAGTCAATATAGTCATTAGCCCGCATCTGGGCCACCCACATCCGGGGTAACCATCTCATGCCGCCCACTAATGGTGCTGCCCGTGCCATATAGACACAGTGTAATCATCCATAAGCCGCCCACTACGCTCACCGTAGTGGTACTGCCCGGCCATATATGTGCGGTGTAATCTCACATATACATAAGCTAAAGCATGGATGGGAGCTCAAATACAAGCTATCAATCTATGGGAGTGACCGTAAGGTCGGGAACCTCCGAT
The DNA here is from genome assembly GCF_029784015.1 of Lycium ferocissimum. Taxonomy (NCBI): domain Eukaryota; kingdom Viridiplantae; phylum Streptophyta; class Magnoliopsida; order Solanales; family Solanaceae; genus Lycium; species Lycium ferocissimum. The sequence goes on from NC_081352.1 coordinate 10,859,881, forward strand.
TACATTATGAAAAATCATCATCGCTACGCCTCGCCTTGAAAGAACTAGTATCATGAGGTGAGGCAACAACAAAGTATAACATCAATGAATCATAAACCTACGATCATTAGGCTCATGAAAGCATCATTATCACATCACTATCATAGAACATATCTTATAAGAAGCTCTTAAGGATCTTTAACTTTCATATTTAGGGATGTAAGAAGGTCATGGGAATATAGGGAAGAAATCACAATGTAAGAGTCTTGCCTTTGAAGGAAGGGAAATAACCTCACATACCTTTATATCTCTTTAACTCTACCATCTAATTGTTTGCCTTTCAAGCTCGCGATTCAACCTTCAAGAGAATTTGTAATAAGATTAGACAACCGGAAACATACTTAAGCTTAAGCTAAAGCAACTAAGAGTAAATGACAATTTGGCGACATTTCCTTTGTTTTGACAACTTCTTCCATAAAATAAGACAACTCCCAAACATCGCTAAGGACATCCATAATATCATAATCAATAGATTCTTCAAGTTAAACATTGTTTACTTCTCAAACCCACCTTTAAGTCATCCATAACCATATCTATAATACAACACCCTATTCATTCCCATATAATACCCCTTTAACATCATTTGTATTATTCCCCACAAGATTGTACTCATAACACGTCAAGAACTATAATTCAAATCAAGTCATTATTCAAGAATACCACTATTTTCCTATTTGCACTCCATACTCTTCTTCCTTCCATAGTCCAAGTCTTTTAACCACTCAATATTCTTAATAACATCAATTGAACATAAAACTCACCTTTGATGATGTAGAAATGGACTTTGGATGATAATACTTCCCTTGGAGAAGAACCCCACTTCAATACAAAAGGACTTCTTGATCTCCACAAACCCTAGTGAGCATCCACACAGTTGATTTTTCTAATTCTTAGTGTTTAATCCTTGATTTCCATTGGATATATGATAATATGATGTGAGGAATATTCTAGAGCTTTCAAGACTTAGAGAGAAAATGAAATCCGAAAACTATGGACAAGGGTCGTCTATTTATAGCTGAAATCAGAAAATTCCAGAGAGGCGGGTCGACGACCCGTCAGCGTGTCGACGATCCGTCGACTAGCTCCGTCAACTCACGCCTGCAAACACCTGATCGCAGAAATGCAGGGACGGTACACATCGACGGCCCGTCGACCGTGACTGGTGCTTGCAGACTTTTCCTGATTCAGTTCAGATTTTGCCGATTCGATCCGTTCGACTTATAGTCCTGTAAATTACCAGGAATACCTACTGGTACACTTATACACGGGGTAAGACACTCTCTGCCTTAACTTTCTTTAATGAGCTCTCCTCTCTCTCCTCAAGTGTCTTTGGAATCTTAATTAGGATCACTAAGTATCCCTTCTTACTTGTAAGGACACCATAACACCATAACTTGCGTTAGTCTTCCTATCACGCAACAACCCAAAATTCTGAGGTGTAACAGTGATGACTTGACCTTCTACCACGTGATTTGAGATGTTTGAGTTTGAGGACATAGAACACATATGCTTCACATGGTCTCTCGGGTAAATGTGATATACTGTGCATATATATGTCGTATATTCACACATGGAGTAGGATTCATAAAGCAGTGGTATACTTTGCATATATGTGTATATATTATATGTGTGATAGGGCAGAAAAATATAAACTAACCAGGGTCCTTTATTCCCCACCCAACCCCTCCCCCCCTCACTACATGGCCACTCTGGCCGAGGTCTAGCCGCCTTATTAGGCTAGATGCCCAATAAGGAATATATCCTTCAAACGTCTTTGAGTCCAAAAAGAAGAAAGGGAAGCTAATATATTGAAGGCCCAATCATGGGTAAAAATGATACGAAGGCCCAGCCATGGGTGAAAATGGTTGGGGTTTGGTACACCCCATTTCATTCATTTTCATCATATTGCTGCTATATTTAGTTTCTTCTTGTATTTTGCTACTTGTAAACCCACAAATTTATTGGAACCCTTTATTATGAATTAGGCATCTTAGGAAAACGGTACATACGCCGTTTAGTTTGACTCTAGCACCTGATTTTCTTTAAACTTTTGGAACGCGTACTGATTTTGAAAAATATTTCAAAAATAGGAGATAGCCGCTACAATTTGAATAAGTAATAAACTGGAAAGATTTCAAACATGCGAAAAGTGGTAAATAACTTGTCCAAAAATTTAGAGGAAAAAATAGATTGAGCAAAAGTCCTTACTTCTAAAAAAAAAAAAAAACGATTTGAAAGCGTATTTTTCTGGTTCTGGGTTTTGGTAGAAAACTTTGATATTTTGGGCTGTAGCCCACTTGACCTTTTTAGAAAACGAATATTCTTTGAATTGTTTTGGGTTAAAATCCACCTGGCATGATATGTTGAAACAAAAATAATGAAAGGGTCCCCTTTGGACTCAAAACCCCATCTGATTTTTACACAACTCAAATAAACTTGGCCAAGGCCTATATTTCAAAACAGTTAGGAATAGGGAGTGATTTGGTTGATCATTCCATATAGTTTTTTTTTTTTTTTTTAGAAAAGCCAAACAAAGTCTTTTTAGTCGTGAAGCCCACTGGGCCCTTCTTTATAAAACCAGTCCATACTTCTGGGCAAAAGCCCACAAATTCAATAAACAGACCAGGCGTCTTGATAAAAAATGGTTTTTGAAATGAAGTGCTTATCCCTTAAAATAAAATTGGGACCTAGTTGTAGAATAAACTTATGAATGCAAGTATGTTATAAAAAAGGAGTATATATGGGATTCTTTGACCACGGGCATAATCCACCTTTTTTCCTAAAAAAAAAAAAACAATCACACGAAAACATGCAAAAAGTTCTTTTTCTTAAAGTCAAAACAAAATTGAATTATTCTTATATTATAATACTTTAGGTAAGGATACTCTGAAAGCAGATTAGACGGATTAACCCGGTCCACATGTGAGTAAAGCATGGATAAAATTGGGTTACTCAAAACCAACAAATAAATGAACTTTCTATTTTCCTATAAAAACTACTATCCTTAGATATAAAAGGAATTAATTATACCCGGATATCATAAATTCAAACCTAAATACCATGTATATAAAGGGGATATATTCAACTCTTTTCAAAATGATATGCAACATGACAAATCTTTTTGCGGGAAATAAACACTAAGTAAACAGTTCATGCAAATACTCACACATTGGAGCTCGAAGGTCAACCGTATAGTACAGATCCTTAATACTAGGGTGCCTATCACCTTCCCTAGGGGATCACCAGAACCCTTACCTAAAACTTTGGATTCAAAAGGATTTTTTCACGGTGTATGAATAAACCCTTCAAAATTGGTTTTCCTAATTTCTGAAAAATTAGGTGGCGACTCTTTTAAAATAAAGTCCGAAAGAGCACCAATGAGTTCGAAGTAGCTTTTCCGAGCGCTAACCCCGCCCGCAAAAATGCGAACCGTAATAGATAGTGACTCTGCTGGGGACTTAAAGGTTCTAACCATAAGGGTTCCAATATAATGTGGGTATATTTGCCTTAACTGTTTATGTGTTTACTTTCCCGCAAATATCAATTGTCATTATATGCATATCATAACTCCGCCACTCCTAGTATTTATTTTGCATTTTGTTCCACAGGCGACTTCATGGAGCACATGGTCGTACCTTCACTAAAAAACCAAATACTTCTTTTGGAACCGTTATAAGGGGGGGGGGGGGGTTGTGTTATACCCGCGTTTTTAGAGCATGAGTTTGACATGTACCTCATCATAGTATATGTGGAGTTTTAAGGTGTTTCAAACTCCTAAAATGAAGTTCGTCGAGTCTAGTTTGTAATGCAACAAACCGTTCATTGATAGGACATCGGAGTAGAGAATTATAGGCGTTACAAACCGAATTGTCGACGCGAAACGACTTTCCGCGGTACGGCTACGATCGGCTACGATCTGCTACAGATCGTAGCTACGGATAAAACCGACTTCAGCAGTCCGTTTTAAGGGACAAAAATCTCATTTTTTTTCAGCCAAAAGTTCCAAAACTTTCCAGAAAAATTCAGCAACAAAAAAGGGAGCAAATTTATGTTCTTCAAGTATTTATACCAATTCAAGTGTCCTCTTCAACATGGTATAATTATTGAGGCAAGAAAACCGTTCATTTTTGTAAGCTCACAATCATAGTCAAGTGGAAAAATTTGAAGAAAAGGTAAGAATTTCTCTTCTTTTTCATGTTATGGGTGCTTGCGTATGTTGTAGTATGTGAAAGTGGTTGAAATTCAAAAAAAATATGGAAGTTGAAGTTGTAGCCGTGCATGGTGTGTGTGTGTGTGGTGTGTGTGTGTGTGGTATTGTGTGGTGATGATGAACCAATTTTATTTAGCATTTTGGTTGTGGTTGTAATGTATAGAAGTGGATGAAAATGCATGAACACATGTATGAGGTTGTATGGCCGAATGGTAGGTTGTTTGGTAAGTTATGATGAATTGATTCTATTCAATATTCTAGTTGTTGTATTGTGAATCCTATGATGAAAAAAAAATGAATATGAGAATTGAATGATTAGAAGTGAAGTTGTGGTTGTTTGTGGATTATGGGAAAAAGTTAGAATGACATTGGTATGGTTCTTATGATTGTAGTAATGATATTGCTAATTTGTCGGGTGGAGTAGTATGTCGATGGAGTCATTTTGAATGTCATGCGAGTTGAATTGAATATGAATGGAGTATTGTTGAAAGGTTGTGCGGGTTGTTGGAGCGTTCTTGAATATTATTGAATGGTTTTGGGTTAGTATTTGAATATGCGAATTGCTTGAAATATTTTTGAATTGGTTGTTGAGGTTGTTATTATGTTTGTTGGTATTGTTGGTAATGATTTGGCCGAGTTAAATTCTCGGGGATGGCGCATTTACGGGGGAAATCTTTTTGCCAAATTTTTGTAGATAAATGTTAATTCAAGATTGAATTTCTAAAGGCTCTAATCAATGTTTGGTAAATGTGACCATTTATAGATTTTGGAGAGTTTTGAACTTGGATTTGGAGAAGCGTAAGAGACGGAAAAGGTATGTAAAGCCTTACCCTTCTTTCTTTTGGCATGTCTTAGGTGTGATAGGTTTGAATACGAACCCGAGGATGACTCTACTCTTAGGAATCTGCATCTAAAGTTGCCCTTTTTCATTCAGTAGAATTGAATTATACATGCTCTAAGTAGTTGGAAAAATGGCCTAAACATCCGAACTTTCACAATTGGAACACGATTGCCTTGAAACTTTCGTAGACGACTTCACAAGGCCTAATGTTCGTAATTTGTGTACGCCACTTCGGCTTGGCCCAAGGTGGGCCCACAATGTCTCTAACTTCCATAAACGGTCTCGAATTGCTTGGAAATGGTCGTAGATGTTTTATAATGAATGATGTCCATAACGATACTTGAAAAGCATTTAATTTCTCACCACTTTGCATGTGCATACGGTTGTTAACCTTTTTATGCTAACCAGATTTACTTGAAACGTGTTTGCGGTTTATAAATGATTTTAAGGAAGTTTGTTTTGTATTAAAGAAAATATAAAGTTGACTTTTCAAAACCACTCCGAAGGGGTGCGAGATTTTATTATTTAAACTTTTCAAAACCACTCCGAAGGGAGTGCGATATCTTATTATATTTAGACTTTCTAAAACCACTCCGAAGGGAGTGCGAGGTTTTACTATTTCATTTCGTTTGCTACTTATGTTTACATTACTATCACTACTATTATTACGCCCGAAGGGGCTAGGATTAGTATTATGTCACGAGTGGCATGCCGAAGGGCCGGGGTAGCCGTATGTCACGAGTGGCATGCCGAAGGGGCTAGGAATATTATGTCGGGCCAGCATGTCCGAAGGGGCCGGGATAGACGTATGTTGGACCGGCATGCCCGAAGGGCCATCATTTTATTTCGGGACCGGCATGCCGAAGGGCCATCATTTTATTTCGGGACCGGCATGCCGAAGGGGCCGGGATAGACGTATGTCGGGACCGGCGCACCCGAAGGGGATTATTATCATTATTATCATTGTTGTTGTCATTATTATTACTATTATTATTATTATTATTATTAGGGAAGCGGTGTCCGAAGGGCTTGTTGTGATACTATATTTAGATTGTGCATTCTAGAGCGGTGTATACGTATTTATATCGTGTATGCTTGAAGAACGTGTGTTCACTCGCATTATTTACTTAAGGATTGTTCTAAGACCCCATGTGTATATTTATGTTTCCTCCGGGGTACACGGGTAATGAGCTTGATTGTGGTTTCTTCTCTTCTAAATTAAGCTATGGTTATTATTTGTTATCGCTTTACATACTCGGTGCACTGTTCCATACCGACCCTCCTTCTTCGGGGGTGCGTTTCATGCCACGCGAGGTACACCCGGATGAAGAGAAGACTTTGCTAGAAGTTGTTCCGCGGGATTGGCGAGCTCCATTTCGGTTCGGAGTGTTGCGAGTCAAGTACTTATGTCATGGTAATTGTATATCCTAGAGACTTTGCAGACAGTGTCCTGTGGATTGGGTGTCGAGGAACGCGAATCGGTTATAGATGTTAAAAGGGTGTGTATTTTCAGATATTGTCAGATGGTAAAAGTTATGTGATTGACTGCAGGTTTTCATAATCTGTATAAAGACAGTGATCTCTATTTTGAAAAGTTTCATGTTTCTTAAAAAATTTCGAAATGACAGGTTTTAGTAACGCGAACGTTTAAGAGTTCGCTCGACTCTGAGGAGGGTCGGGTGCCCATCACACCCTAGTAAGGTCGGGGTGTGACAGGTTGGTTCGTGGTCGTCCAACATCCCTGACGGTTCAGCCCCAGTTGTCCGCTCGGATTCCAGGTCTTTTGTGAAAACCCACTCTAGTAAAACTAGGATAGAGCTAAAGCCAAATCCCTTCTGAACTAGAGCATTCATACCTAGAAGAGCTTTGGGTATCTCAGACCTACCTAAAGCTCATTAAGGAAGACCACCCTGTGTTCAGATGGTCTACGACCCAAAAAACCTCACATCTCATTTAAATGCTATATGGAAGCATGTTTAGTGCCTATGTGATGAACCATTGACCCTATGGGGGTAGAGGGAATCCTAACGGTGTTTTATTTTGTAGATGGAAGGCCGCATCCATTTTGACATACTCATCGAGGCTCCGGATTTGTTGAGGGTTTGGTGGGCATAGTTAGGGGATGCTTACAAGAAGACAATTAGCTGTATCTTGGGTCACTTACCAGCTATCATGACCATGAAAGGTCGTCCGAAACTGATAGAGGTATTAACCGGACACTGGACGATAAGGAGATGTTATTCCGCTTCGACGAAATTGAGATGACTCCAACCTTAGAAGAAATTAGAGATGTCATAGACACCAATGGAACTTGTCTTAGGAGATGACACAAACCAGATAACCACCTGTTATTTTTGCTAAGGCCCACAGTCGGCCAAATTATGAAGTTCCTTACACTAACTGAGGCGGCCTGGGCGCGAGGACCCACTGTAACTGTCATACCCCAAATCTGGAGGGCCGCGACCGGTACCCGGTGCCTACTTGGACCTGGCGAACCAACATTTAAACTTATATTTAGCTAAGAACGGGGATAGGCCTAAATTGGCCATCTGCACTCAGAAAAATCCCAACACAGATATATACATATAACTCTCTGCGGTTTGCCCGCCTCCTCAAGAAATAAAACGTAACTGTATGCAGTCTGGCCGCCTCATGGAATATATGCAAAACTGCTCAAACCACTGTACGAGCCGAAACGACTCTCATAAGTAACTATGCATCAAAGGATGGGCCACGGGGCCACGGACTGACTGACTGTACTGTACATGTGTCTACAAGCCTCTAAAGAAGCATAACTGAGTCATGGGCAGGACAGGGCTCCGGCTCACCCGTCGTTCATAAACACAAAAAAAAGACTCCGCATAGACCTGGCAACTCTGAACAAAAGGGAGCTTAGCACCAGCGGATGTCAAGTCGTCTCGAGGAGTTCCGTTAATCCGTCGATCCGTACTGGCAGTGAACGGCGCCCCCCAAAAGGGACGTCAGTACGAAAAATGTACCAAATATGTAGGGCAGAAGAGTAACATACACATAGGAGTCATGAATGAAATCTGAAAATCATAAGCTAACCGACCGATCGAATACATACGTATGTCCGATCGTTCGAACATATTTGTATGAATGCATCTATATGTCTGACTATCTGAACATACCTGTATGAATGCATCTGCTTACTGAAAATGCCTCTGAGGGCATATGATATGCATAGGTCATAGTGCCGAGGAACGTACGGCCCGATCCATATCCCATATAGGCCCCTTCGGGCATAATAACATAATGGCCCCTTCGGGCATCATAATCATCATTACTGTGCACCAGCTGATCAGGTGGTAATGCGTATATAACGCCTCGCCCATTTCCCCATACCCCATATATATATATACATACATATAATATACGCGTATATAACGCCTTCTGGTCACGGGTCAATATGCATATATGTAAATGAATGCAATGCGTGAATGTGAACTAACATAATCATGATATAAAACTCAGGACCCATGAACAGAAGGGAACAATCATAACAAGGGGTATAGGATCATCAAGAACTGAGATACTCCTAGTACTTCTAAGAGTAGATTAATATGGAAATTCGATTACTCGTTGTTCGCTCATGTCATAGGATCATGCCAAAATGAAAGAAAGGGAAAGCCTTAACATACCTGTAAGCTTACTTCTCGACTTTTCCAACTTACTTTTTGTCGTGCAATCTACATAAGATCATTCGTAGCTTCGTAATCTACATATAAAACCATTCATACTATTGTTAGGCTCATTATCATATGCTTGTCTTAAGCCCTTAAATTAAATCCTCTTAAATTTGCCGAAATTTGGGCAGCATCTCCCTTGTTTATATCCCTAGCCCGAAATCACAATACCAACAAAACAACAACAGCACTAACATCAACAACATCATCATCAATACCACTCGATAAAACATCCCACACGATGTTTACCCAATTTCTCAACCAATCAATCGACTTTACGAAGCTTTAACAACTAAATCTCCTTGATACAATTCGTAATATCAATAATAAGGAATATCCTTACCTCAATCAAGGTTGGAAGAACTTGAAATCTTATTTCTCTTCAATAGGCACCTTTGATCCGTCAAGATTTGATGTATAAAACAAGAACTACAAACTCTCTATGCTTCCCGAGCCTCGGATGTAGTCCCGTTACTTTAATCCGCTAAAAAAAATGATCCTTCAATGTTTCTTGGGTCTCTTGGAAGCTTTTTGGTGGAGAGGAGTGGAGAAAATGAAGCCAAAGACCAGATTTTGGTCTTAAATAGGAGCTCAAGGTCGGTATCGTAGCAAAGATCGTAGCAAGCCAATCATCGTAGTGCGATTCGTAGCATGCGGTTCTGCTCTGTCAGCCTAACTTGTAACGTCCATAGTTCTCTACTACGATGTCATATCGATGAGCAGTTTATTGCATTGGAAACTAGACTCGACAAACTGCATTTTAGGCTTTTGTTTCACCTCAAAACTCCTCATACTCTAAAAGATATTCCTTCCCCAAGTTGGACCAGAATTATCGTACGAAACCTTGCCCATCTTTTCTCCAAAGTCATACTACTCAATTTCTTCTACTCATTTCCTTATAGGATCTTCCGGTATTCCTTATATACATCCTTTACTCATAAAATATACTTAATAATGCTTCGCTTCATATATTCCAAAGTTATTTTACTTAGCCATAGCTCGACATACTTACGCTTAAATTTAACAAGTGCTTCTTCAGAAGTACGGGATGTAACAGTAACCTTTAGAGATTTGTATCGGAGATTCGGAGATGCCACGGGATATACTTTGTACCAAAGAGAATTCAAGAGTATGGAGGAGTGGGAAACTGTTAGACCCTTGGCATTTACCGTAGTTTTACTAGGCATTATGGTGTTCCCACAAGGCGATTCGATGGCCATAGACACCTGAGTGATCTATCTACTTAGCCCATGCCATCTTCCACGGTATAACCAAGGACCAAGAGATGAGGTACTTTGATTTGGCACCCATCGTTTTGGGGAACATCTTCAGGGCATTGTACAAATGCCGAAGTGGTTTCCGATACTTCCAATGATGTAGCAAGTTGTTACAATGGTGGATTATCAAACACATCAACAGGGCTAAGGAGGTCCAATACCTGAGCAACCACAACAGGGTAGACCGTCTCACAAACTATTGTCCAAACCTTGGTTACATGTCCAAAGGGGCATAGGCTGGTTTTCTTGAAGAACTAATTGAGGGTAGGATCCAGTGGATGTTCCCTGACTTCATATCAGAAAATATAGTGGTTCGAGGTAGGAATTGTCCTTTTGTGCCATTAGCCGGGGTTCAAGGAATCCGTCTTTATTTTTCGTCTCGGGTTTTGAGGTAATTCGGTAGGAGGAAAGTGATACCTCAGGTAGGAAATCCTGAGCAATTCATCATTGAGCACACGGGGCAAAAAAATCAATAACGCCAGGGTGATTCTTAGAGAGTGGAATGGTTGCGTGAGTTGGGGTCCAGACACTTTAGCCCCGGACAGGTTCGAAACAGGGTGCGACCCAGGGTATCACGAGTGGCTACAGGGACACCTCGCCCGGGTACCTATCCTAAGGCCCACACCTTCTCATGACACCCAAGAAGAAGATCGTTCGAAAGAATGCCTGGAAAACACAGACAAACACTTAGCCCGAATTCTAGAAGAAACAGATCCGGTAATAGTCAGGATGGAGATGTACCAAGCACGGCTACGGATTTAGACCACCCTTCGGAGAGTAAAGAAAGCTAAGACGAGCCAGGCCTTGACATCAGCCCATTTGGAGGAGAACCTTGCTGATTTTCTGCTTTATATATTGAGCCCTTTGTCGGCTTTTATCATCTTAGTAATCCCTTTGGGAAAGATATTTTATTGTTATTATTATATGATCATTTTTTGGGGCAATGGTTCACCTTCACAAATAACACTTGCATGCTTCAATCGATTAGGATAGCCTTAACTCAAAAGGTTTTAGGAACACGAGTAGTATAAATATCTGCTAAAATTACATGTATGCTTGCTACGTGTTTCACATGTCTACTTGCTATCACGTATTAAGGCTTGAATACATTTGATCCGATGATCTACAACTACATATCAAAAGGAAAACCAAAAGCTTAAACTTACCCTAATTCATCTCCATTAAAAGGTTGACTTGCCATGGCAAACCAAGGAGAACAAGAGACGTGGAATCTGGGAGAGATAGCATAAATGCTGACAGCCAAAGTATTACAAATGGAAAAGTATCTCCGAGAGATAGGGAGGAAAATTGAAGAGGTGGACCGACTGCTAGAGATGGTTGGGAACCCACTCGAGGGCATACCCCAAGAGCAGTACTATAGGAATGTCCCAGAGGAAGTAAGGGAGTTAGTGCTGAATTATGTACCTCTAGAGAGGAGGCCCATGACTCCTAGGGAAGGGACCCCTGGAGGAAGAGAGGAAAGCCAAGGAGCTGGATCAGATCATTAGGTGACAAACCCCAAGAGGAGTCCGAGCCTCAACAGGAGATCTCTGAACCAGTCGAGGAGGAAGAACCGGAAGAAGAGGAGGGAGAACCTCAGAATATAGAGGGAGAGGAATCAGAACCCGTTGACGTAGGAGCTGAAGGGGAAGAAGAATCATTCGGGATGTTCTCGGAGTTCGCAGAGTTTGAGAATGAGGAAAATGAAGAATCTGACTGCTATGCCCCGACCAACGAGGGGTCTGACTTCTATGCACCATCGCCCACAATGGTGCCAGCCACCTCCACTATGGCATCTGAAAATTTTGGAAGGGTGGGTCCCTCTGAACCAGCTTGGTGGGGAATCGCCTTCAAAGCCTGTTCCTCCCCATTCAGAGTAGCCCCACGGCCTGTTACCTGTAAGGAGGTGTATGAGAGGATGGTCGCCACAGGAGTGCCTTGCACCACCAGGGTTAGGTTGTCGCCACCCGAGTTAGTGTATGCGTACAAGAGATGTCCATTCCACCGCAACCAGGCTGGTCACACCCTAAATGAGTGCTTGGGGTTGAGAAGAAGAATTTGCAGTCTGATTGATGATAGGATCATCGGGACTCTGTGGGGGCCACACACCCTACTAGTCCATGATCCTATCACCCCTGGAGAGGGAGTCATCGCTACCACTCAGATCTGGCGGTATGATTTCATGATCTTCGAGGAATCGTACGCCCGTATATTCTCAACTCTAGCTAGTCTAAGAAAGGTTAGACCCGTGGAACCTGGCCACGAGCATACACCATTAGGGCCTAACAGGAGCAAGTTTTGCCTGTATCATACAGGAGCTCTGGGGCATGACATAGAAGAGTGTTATGCCTTCAAGCTTGAACTGGAACATAAGATCAGTACCGAAGAGATCTTGGTCATCCTACCACGACAATACTAAGAAGGAAAGAGGACGAGAGTGAGTGAGTTCGTAAGCACAGCAACTCACGGAACTGTATTTTTGGGTAGATAGTAGGTGTCCCCATTTTTGCACATAAAAAGTTACCCCCCTCCTCATAAATATTGTAAGGAGCCGCGCCGACCAGACGTCCCTATAGAGGGATACGCGGGAAGCCCCAGCCGGGCCTGGTCTAGGGATGTCTATAGCTAGGTTAGTTTAAAGGATACTTTGGATATGTATATCCTTCTTTTGTAAAACAAACTACGACAGGGCCTGATTTTCCTTGGTGGGATACGTAGGCAGTCTACGTAAGACTCAGCCCCTACATAATATAAATTAGAAATTCCCCCCATTCGTTTAAATTCTATAATAAGGGAAGGGTTGCCATGGTAAGTCAGCCATAAAGCCGATTAGACCAAGATCCATCCAAACATCAAAAGCCCACAAACACCCGAGCCTTTAAGACAGAGGATCAAAAGTGTTCAAGCCTAATATGTGACTTTATGTGCTATGTGCGCTTTAAATACCAATTTGTGATATCTTGTTTTTGTACTTTATGACCAGTAATTAACATTATCTACTGTTGAGTTATTCTTGTCTTATAGAACGAGGCTGATTAACGTAGCACTGAAAGCTGACATACTTTACAAGATCAAAAGCCGTGTTAGCATCCCTCGCAGACAAAGGCAAAGAGAAGATAACTGGTACTCTCGATAACGGAACTGAACTCGCTCTCCACGAAGGAGATGCCCAAGACCCACCGGAGGTGTCATCTCCAGAAGATGTGATTGCGACGGTACTGACTGTTGTGACGGAGCTCCAAAAAAAGGTAGCCACGAGTGAAGCCGCAAAAATAGGCAAGGACGCCTCGACAGAGGAAAGAAGGCCTCCTCCTCCATTCCCTTCCCTGAGCTTGCCAATACCCGATCATTTCCCCATATACCCACCAAGAACTGTCCCATCTCTACTAAGCTCCACTAACCCAAATCATATCGGAACTTCTTACCATACTCCTCCCCCAGCAAAATACACTCTTGTCCCAGGGACCACCCACTCAGTTCCTTCTTACCAGGTTCCCTATTTTGTTGGTCCGGTAGGCCAGTTGCGTGCTCCAGCTCTACCAACTGGGCAAACCACTACTGCATCGCTCAACCACACCACTAACCAGGTTTCGTTCTTCACTCCCAACATCCCCAGTGAATGCTCTCTGGGGCACAAGGAACTAGACCATTGCCAAGAAATGGAAAAAGCCTGGAGAACTGAACAGGATAAGCGGGAAAGAGATATAGAGAAAAAGATGGAAAAATTACTGGAGAAATCCAACAGATCTACAAGAAAGGCTACAGGCCTAAGATATGATGACCTATGCATGCACCTAGATTTAGACTTACCAGAGGGGTTTAAAATCCTGAAATTTGAAATGTTCGATGGAGCAGGTAATCCCAAGGCACATCTCCGATCCTACTGTGACCAATTAGTTGGAGTGAAGAAAAATGAACCGCTGATCATGCGACTATTCAGTCGTAGCCTAAATGGAGAGGCCGCTGAATGGTTCGCAACTCAAGATATACGACAATGGCATGTCTGGGAAGACATGGCGGAATCCTTCACGGAAAGGTTTCGCTTTAACGTCGAAACGGTGCCCGACCGCTATTATCTGGAAAAGGTCAAACATAAATCAATAGAAAACTATAGGGAATTTGCCAATAGGTAGAGGGCCGAGGCGACCCGTGTGCGCCCCTCCAATGTGTGAAAGAGAATTAGTCTTTGTGTTCATCAGGTCCCAAGAACTTGATTTCTACGACAGAATGTTGTCTATGGCCGGAAGACCATTTGCTGAATTGGTCAAAATGGGAGAGGCTATAGAAGATGGCCTCAAATCTGGGAAAATAGTTAGCATCTTCAATAAGGCATCGGGGCAAGCTGCTTTAGGAATCCTCTGCAAGAAGAAAGAGGACGTGGCCAGCGTATCCCACACCCCAAATCCAAGCCCAAAAGAACCGTAATCCACCCACATAGCTGCACCCCTCATAAATTATCCAACACCTGTGTACTACGCACATCCCAACTTTACCACCACTGTACCAGCTTACACGGCTCCGCCCAGTGTCCGTGTGTCCGCTCCCACCTACCAAGAACCACCCTAGCGGAATTATCGCCCAAATAACCCACTGCAGGCCTATCAACCGCCATAAAATTATCAAAACCAACCGCTACCCCCAACATACAATGCTCCACATCCTGATTTTGAGAGGAGGCCAGTAAGAGAGCTCACCACACTCCTCGAGCCCAGGGCTCGATTCTTCGTAAGGTTATTGGCCGCGGGTTTAATTCAGAAGGTTCCGTCGAAACCAGCACAGCCGGGAAATAGATTTTACCGGGCCGATCAGACCTGCGCCTATCATTCAAGAGGAAATGGGCACAACACTGAAGATTGTATAAATCTCAAGCACAAAATCCAAGATCTGATTGACAAGAGAGAAATCGTCTTGGAAACTACAGCTCCCAATGTGAACACAAACCCGTTGCCCAACCATGGAAACAATGGAGTCCACATGATTGAAAAGAATGAGGATTGGGAAGCTTGCAGAGCATTAATTCCCAAAGTGATCGAATCCTTAGGGCATAAAGTGGCCTCCCTCATACTCCAGGAGCCCCTGAATTTTAAGGTTCTGGTCCCAACACCGAAAACCACGGCAATGATGCCAAGATTCAAAGCCTTGATGCCAGCACCCATAGTGGCTCAGGTGGCACACCCAGACGTTCCCACAAAGCCAATTGCTGCACAAGCAGCCATGGCCTAAGGCATGACCCACTTCGAAAGATGTTACACTCTTGAGGAATTAGCTCAGAACACTGTAAGAAAGGAAAAAACCCAAAAGAGAGCAATGACTGAATGAGAAAATGAGGACTTCTGGAGGCGTATGCAGCCGAAAGATTACTCCATTATCGAACACTTAAAGAAAACACCAGTGCAAATATTGGTGCTTTCATTGCTAGCCAGCCCCCTATCACACAGGCAGGCCCTCATGAGAGTATTGAACGAAGCAGACGTACCAGCCGGTACAAGCAGTGAGGACCTGGTTGGGCTAGTAGCCCATATCATTGGAGAACACAAAATCTGCTTCTCCAAAGAGGATCTGTCGGTAGAAGGAACTACTCGTAACAGAGCCCTTAATATCACCGTGGAATGTCACGGCAAAGCAGTAGGGAGGGTGCTGGTAGATAATGGATCAGGCCTCAATATTTTCCCTGTCACCACATTAACCCAACTTGGCTGCGACGTAAGCATGGTTCGTCAAAGTGGAATGAACGTCAGAGGGTTTGACAGGTCTCTCAGTGATTCCCTTAGAGAGATAGACCTACAGATCCAAGTTAGGCCCGCATCCTTCATAGTAGAATTTCAGGTCATGGCAATCATTGCCAACTACAATATGCTCTTGGGAAGACCCTGGATACACTCCGCCGGTGCAATCCCGTCAACCCTGCACCAAGCCATGAAGTTTGAATGGCAAGGACGGGAAATTGTTGTGGCAGCTGAGAAGGATAATCAGAGATGCCCCTACAATATCGTTCCTATGATCGAAGGGAGCCCTCACTCGCCAAACTTTCATGTGATGGAATATGTTGGGGCCACTCATGCAGAGGAAGAGGCGGGAGGCCCATCCCAGCTGTCTACAGAATGATTGCCTCCACCATGCTGAAAAATGGCTTCGAAACAGGCAAAGGCCTAGGAAGGAACCTTAGAGGGATAACGAAGCCTGTCCCATTCCCAAAGGAAAACTACCACTTCGGTCTAGGGTATACTCCTAGTGAAAACGAGCTCACAAGGGCGATAAAAAGAGAGCCCAAAACGAGGAACTTACCTCGTCCAGTTTCGGGTCTGTACCAGTCGTTCCCCAGAAAGGTATCGACACTGAACAAAGAAGAAATGGATGGGAGTCTCGAGTCGCTATTTCAGGAAAAGGGATGCTACGCAATCATTGAAGAAGATCAAGAGGCGCCCGGCATACGCAGTCTAAGGCCAGGAGAGCGCCTGAACAATTGGACGTCCACCCCCTCTTGGTTCCTTAGTAGAGAGATGGATTTTTCCTTAAAACCTTTTGCAAAAAAATGGTGACATCGGCCGAGGCCTGAATGATCACCTTTTTTCTAAATTACTTCATAATGTATAAAAATGGAAATGGTCCGACGTTGTTCCGAACCAGGACCACAGTTGTAGCCAATTGCTTTTGAATTAATGAAAAGCCTCGATTTTCACGAAACGACTATCTTTATCAGATAATAATAATAATAATAATAATAATAATAATAATAATAATAATAATAATAATAATAATAATAATAATAATAATAATAATAAAGGTTTTCTAACTAAATGCACATAATAGGTAATAATAAACCTAACCTTACTCTGCCTCACCTTTTCAGTAGTAACTATAATAAAACAACCGAAAATGTCATGACGTGTCGTGAAACGAACGAGGAAAATGGGCCGTAATAAAATGAGGAGTACAATGAATCAACAATAATGCCAAAGGGATTGGCTGAAGAATTGGAAGAGTTGGAAGAAAAGAGAAAGCCAAATATGGATGAGACTGAGGTAATCAACCTCGGTGACGAGGAGGACGTTAAGGAGACGTGAATCAGTGCCCATTTAGGGGCTTCACAGAAGGAAGAGCTCATAGCTCTATTAAAGGAATATGTAGATATCTTTGCCTGGTCATACGCAGATATGCCGGGTTTGAGCACTGAAATCGTAGCTCACATATTGCCTATTAAGGAAGGTTTCGCACTAGTCAAGTAGAAGACTCGGACATTTAAGCCTGACTTGAGCATTAGGATAAAGGATGACGTGGAGAAACAAATCGAATCCGGGATAGTGAAAGTGACATCCTACCCGAATTGGGTGGCTAACATAGTACCAGTACCCAAAAAGGATGAAAAGATCCGAATCTGTGTGGACTACCGAGATCTCAACCGGGTCAGTCCAAAAGACAACTTCCCACTTCTAAACATCCACATCCTGATAGACAATTGCGCCAAGCATGAGCTGCAGTCATTCATGGATTGTTTCGCTGGGTACCACCAGATACTCATGAGTGAAGAAGATGTTGAAAAAATAGCCTTCATCACCCCTTGAGGAGTCTACCACTGCAGGGTGATGCCGTTTGGCCACAAAAACAACGGGGCCACGTACATGAGAGCCATGACTACCCTGTTCCATGATATGATGCATCGAGAGATTGAGGTCTATATGGACGATGTCATCATAAAATCAAGGGAAAGTTCGGAGCATACTATGCATTTGCATAAGTGCTTCAACAGACTTCGCAAATTCAATTTAAAATTGAATCCCGCAAAGTGCGCATTTAGAGTGCCTGCAGTGCTGGGATTTATATTTAGCCGCAGGGGCATCAAACTAGACCCTACCAAGATTAAAGCAATTCAAGAGCTACCGCTTCCCGAAACCAAGAAAGAGGTCATGAGTTTCTTGGGAAGGTTGAACTACATTGGATGATTCATAGCCCAGTCGACTGTGATTATAGAGCCAATCCACAAGTTGCTCAAGAAAGACGCTCCCACAAATTGGACAGAAAAATGCCAAGAGGCATTCAACAGGATCAAGAGATACCTTTCCAATCCTCCCGTCTTGGTGCCACCCAGGCCAGGGAGCCCTCTGTTACTGTACCTGTTAGTATCAGAGAAAGCTTTTTGGTGCATGCTCGCCCAGCATGATGAAGAGGGCAAAAAGGAACGTGCCATCTACTACTTGAGTAAGAAGTTTACCTCTTGCGAAGCGCGGTACACTCTCGTAGAGAAAACCTGTTGCACTTTGACCTGGATCGCCCAAAACTTAGGGCACAACCTAGCAGTGTTCACCACTCACTTCATCTCCCAAATGGATCCGCTAAGATACATCTTCCGGCAACCAATGCCCATAGGAAAATTAGCTAAGTGGCAAATGCTGCTGAGCGAATTCGACATCGTGTACGTAGCGCAAAAGGCGATCAAAGGACAGGCCTTAGCAGACTTCTTGGTGGAAAGTCCCGTGGATGATGAACTAGAACCATTACGGACTTTTTTTCTCGGACGAGGAGGTGATGGCCATGGAAGAAGAGGTAATAGAACTGTATTCGGGCTGGAGACTGTTCTTCGATGGAGCAGTCAATTACAAAGGATCAGGCATCGGAGCCGTATTGATATCAGAAACAGGTCAATATTATCCGATGGCCGCAAAGCTCAACTTTAGGTGTACCAACAATATGGCAGAATGCGAAGCATGTATCCTAGGCCTCAGGATGGCACTGGATATGAACATATAAGAATTGTTGGTAATCGGGGACTCCGATCTGCTCATCAATCAAGTAAAAGGAAATTGGGCAACCAAAAATGATAAAATACTCCCATATGTGAATCTGGCATAGAGATTGTGCGGAATATTCAAGAGTATTGACTTCAGGCATACGCCAAGGGCTCAAAACGAGTTCGCAGATGCATTAGCCACGATAGCGTCTATAATCCAACATCCTGAAAGCACCCACATTGATCCGTTGGAAATCACACTGAGGGAAGAGCAGGCACACTGCACCTATGTAGAGGCTGAGCCAAATGGCCAACCATAGTATGTCGACATCAAGACCTACCTGGAAAAGGAAGAATATCCACCGGAGAATTCGGCAATGTCAAGCCCCAAAGCCTACCTAAACGTGACCGGCATCTGACGTCATGAACAACATCGGAAGAACCTAAAAGATGCACAATGACATTTGAACCCGCCAGGTTCAATAATCACCTCCAATAGTTTATAAAATAAATTTAAACAAGTCATGATGTAAGAATAAAATCAGCGGAAGTCTTTATAATTTAAATAATTCAACCAAAACATGATAGCGTGCCCAAAAGAGTTAAACAACAACTCTTCTTCTACCCACATTCGAATGTATTCTAAGGAGCTTCTAAGAATAAGGAATAAACGTCTAACTCATTGGGATGCAGCACGGAAACTAATATAAATAAATGGAATCAATAAATGGGGTGTCCGACGAACAAGCATGTGGGCTCACTAAATTAGCAGCATCAGCAAGTTCTCCTAAATGTTTTGAATGTCACGAACCTACTCTTCTTCGTTACCTAACATACCATCAAAAACAACAATGGTATGCCTGAGTACTTCGTACTCAGTGAATGCCTCGGGGACAACAAGTGATATGAACATAAAGTGTAATAACATATAAAGAAATCAGTTCTGAGGATAGTGTGACACAATATGGAAACGATTATTGCCTTGTTTATCTCAATGAAAGACAATTATCAAAAACGAGTTATAAAGTCCTTGTCAAGTTCCAACCTCCAAATATGCAATTTAAGTTGATCATGATTATTAACAACAGTTCCATTAAAAGATAGGAATATCACACTTGCCAATACAGGCCCAAAAATCAATCATAACGAAGGGATGACCTTTGAGGTTCCCTAATCATAGCAGCGTATCACAACGAAATATGAAATTCAACGGTGGCTATCCTTCCTCCAGAACAGCTAGGCATAATCACACCCCAGGTAGGGAACCCGAAAATGGCCACTCTTCCTCTCGAATGGCTAGGCATTATCACACTAGGATCCATAGTAGCTACCCTTTCTCCCAAGTAGCTAGGCAAAACACAACAACCAATTTTTATAGCATAGAAGCCAATTCATAATTCATTTGTAATGTAGTCACATCATCAATTGTCATTAAGGTTCATTATGCCATATTGAAAGAATAAGTCATTTCAATCAATGTTTTGAAAACGTTTAACTTCTTTACGAAAGATTTCCATGTCCTAATTCATCAATGAGAATATCATTACCAACCCTCAACCATCATTATTAAGCATCTCTTATAGAGGAAAACGTTCATAATATCATATACATATATAGGGTTTGTTACAATCTAGGTTTAATGTGGGTTTGTCCCCTCACACACCTTAACCACCTTTTAGACATGAATTAGAGTTCAAGAAACATGAAAAGATTACTTTTCTTTTTATTCATTAAAGAACCTTGAATGAAATTTATACTTCCAACAATAGTTTCAAAAAGTGATTTTCATTCAAAATAAGTTTTCAAAAGAGAGACATACCTTATTATGTTAAACGAAGTTTAACAATTCACTTTTCTAATGAAGAACCCAAAACCCTAGTTTGAATCACTTTAGAAAGAATTATGTTGCAAACCCTTGTTGTGGGGAGGTTGATAGGAAAATAACACGTTGTTCTATGGTTTAGAGAATGAGGGAAATCTGATTTATCGAGTTAAGGGATGAATTTATATAAATCCTAGCTTGGCAAGGTCTGTGCTTGACACGAAAGTGGACTAGAAAAGCTGAAAGCTGATTTTTCCCCATCTCGCCACCATCCTCGCAAGGCACGGACTTGGGCGAGCCGAGAAACTCTCTCCCCGTTTTCTCGCCTTGGCCTCACTTTACTGGTATATGGCACTCAAAATAAGCCTAGCTCATCCCATTTCTCGAGCAGCAAGACCTAGAAACAAGCCCGAAAGTCTACCAACTTGTCTGGCTCGCTAAGGTTCGTGCTTGGCAAGACTTGAAGACGAGCCGGGACAAGCTTCCTTTATGAATTCCTATGCATGCGAAACCCTTAGTACGAACTCCATATCCACCATACGAATCAACATACTCACGAATCATGGACGTGGCTTAGCTTAGAGGTACGAGGAGTTATAAACTATTTATCACCAAAATCATCCAGAAAGGTTTCACATAACAAAAATATGATATGCTAACCCTCAGTTATTAATTCACATTTAACCCGAATCTATGGAATGTTACATTATTCCCCCCTTAGGATTATTCGTCCTCGAATTAAAGTAAGGCTTAAGGTTTTCACGAAGATCAAGAATAATCAACGACCCAAGGTTTTAACACGTACTTGAAATAGGGAATAAGTGAGGGTATCTCTTCTTCATGTCCTTCTCTACTTCCCAAGTCGCTCCTTCGGTATTATGGTTTCGCCACAACACTTTAACCGACGCTACATCCTTCGTTCTCAACCTTCTAACTTGGCGATCTAAAATCTGAACTTGTTCTTCTTCATAAGACAAGGATTCATCAATCTCAAATTCTTCATGGTTCAACACATGAGAAGGATCAGGTTTATACAACCTCAACATTGAAATGTGAAACCCCGGATGAACCATGGACATCTCAGCCAGTAATTTCAACTCATAAGCTACCTTCCCAACTCTTCTAGTAATCTCATAAGGGTCAATGAAAAGAGGACTAAGCTTGCCCTTTCTACCAAACCACATTACTCTCTTCATCGGCGACACTTTCAAGAATACGTTGCCACCAACAAGAACTGTAGCTCACGTCGCTTCATGTCCGTATAAGACTTTTGTCTACTCTGAGCTATCTTGAGTGGTTGCACAATAAGATTAACTTTCTCGATTGCTTCATGAACTGAGTCAGGATCCAACAATTCTACTTCAGTTGGCTCAAACCAACCAATTAGTGACCGGCAACGCCTCCCATAAAAAGCCTCATAAGGAGCCATCTGAATACTCGCTTGATAACTGCTGTTGTACGCGAATTCCATATGAGGTAAATGTTCATCCCAATTTCCTCCGAAATCTATAGCACAAGCTCGCAAAGATATCTTCCAAAGTACGAATAGTTCTCTGCCCTCGCCCGTCGAGTTTGAGGATGAAAGGCGATGCTCAATTTCACTTTAGTTCCCAAACCTTTCTGAAAGGATGTCCACAAATGAGCAGTGAATTGCGTACCTTTGTTAGATATGATGGATGTTGGAATCCCATGCAATCTAACTATCTCCTTTAGATACAGCTTGGTGTACATCGCCGCGGTATATGATGTCTTCACAGGAGAAAATGGGCAGACTTTGTGAGTCTATCCACTATTACCCAAATCGAATCAAACTTGGCCTTTGTACGGGGTAAACCCACAACGAAATCCATATTGATCTCTTCCCACTTCCACTGCGAAATTTCGATATTCTGAGCCAGGCCTCCAGGCCTTTGACGTTCAGCTTTCACCTACTGACAATTTAAACACTTAGCCACAAAGTTAGAAATATCAACTTTCATGCTTTTCCACCAATAGTGTTGCTTCAAGTCTTTATACATTTTGGTGGATCCCGGATGCATGAATACTTAGAACTATGAGCCTCCATCATTAATTCTTGTCGAAGACCATCAACATCAGGAACACACAATCGTCCTTGCAGCCTCAGAACACTATCACCAGTACCAACAGTAAATGAAGTGTACTCACCCCTTTCCACTCCATCTCTCAGCTTTACCAAAAGTTCATCATCATATTGCTTGGATTTTATCCTTTCCACCAAGTTAGACCGTAATGACGTGATTCCTACTAACTCCCCATCTTCAGTTTCATCAAGTCTGACCCCAAGACTAGTAAGTCTTCGAATTTCCCTCCCAATGGGCATGTCATGTGCACGCAAATAAGCTAACGTGCCCATAGACTTCCTACTCAAAGCATCAACAACCACATTAGCCTTACCAGGATGATACAAAATGTTCAAGTCATAATCTTTCAACCACTCCAACCACCTCATCTGCCTGACATTCAACTCTCGCTATTTGAAGATGTATTGCAAGCTCTTACGGTCAGTAAAAACATCACAATGCTCACCATACAAATAATGACGCCAAATTTTCAAGGCAAATACCAAGGCAGCCAACTCCAAGTCATGAGTCGGATAATTCTTCTCATGCTTCTTTAACTGTCGCGAAGCATAATCAATCACCTTACCATTCTGCATCAATACACAATCCAAACCAATTCTAGAAGCATCACAGTGCACCACATATCCCCTAGACCAAGAAGGTAAAGTCAAAATAGGAGCTGAAGTCAACTTTGTCTTAAGTTCTTGGAAACTCTTTTCACAAGCATCGGACCACTACAACACGCAGTCTTCTGCGTCAATTTAGTCAATGGAGAGGCTATTGACGAAAAGCCTTCCACAAACTTTCGATAATAATTTGCCAAACCCAAGAAACTACGAATTTTCGTCGCACTAGTTGGTCTAGGCCAATCCTTAATCGCTGAAATTTTATGAGGGTCTACTTTAATGCCGTCACCAGTCACCACATGACTAAAGAAAGCCACAGAATCAAGCCAGAATTCACACTTGCATAAAGCTCGTTTTCCTCAAGTGTTGTCAAAGTTATCCTCAAGTGATTTGCATGATCCTCATGACTTATAGAATACACCAAAATATCATCAATAAACACAATAATGAAGCGGTCTAGATAAGGCTTAAACACACGATTCATCAAATTCATGAATGCGGCGAGTACACATTAGTCAACCCAAAGGACATGACTAGAAACTCAAAGTGCCCATAACGAGTACGGAAAGCGGTTTTCGGGATATCCTTGTCCTTTATCTTCAATTGGTGATACCCAAACCTCAGGTCAATCTTTGAAAAGAACTTAGCACCCTGAAGTTGGTCAAATAGATCATCTATCTTAGGCAAAGGATATTTATTCTTAATGGTCTTTTTATTAAGTTGACGATAATCAACACACATCCTAAGGGAACCATCTTTCTTTCTAACAAACAAGACTGGAGCACCCCAAGGTGAGGAACTTGGTCGGATGAAACCTTTATCCAACAAGTCCTTCAACTGATCCTTTAACTCCCTTAGCTCCGCTGGAGCCACACGATAAGGTGGAATAGAAATACGTTGGGTGTCGGGAATAACATCAATCCTAAAATCAATAACCCTATTAGGAGGGATACCAGGGAGATCTTCGGGAAACACATTGGGATAATCACTAACTATGGGAACAAATGCATATTCAGGTACTAAGGCTTTTGTATCATTAACAGCAACCAAATGGTAAATACACCCCTTAGTAATCATTTTATGAGCCTTAAGATAAAAAATAAATTTACCCCTTGGCTTAGCAATTTCACCCTCCCACATGATAACAGGCTCATCGGGAAAGGCGAAACGAACTAACTTATAGCGACAATCCACATTCGCATAACACGCGGACAACCAGTCCATCCCCATAATTATATCAAAATCCACCATCTCAAGTTCATACAAATCAGCCACGGTCTCACGTCTCTTAATCATAACAACACAATTTCTATACACTCTAGAAGCAATAATAGGAACACCAGAAGGTGTATCAACAGCAAAAGGTTCCAACAAAGGTTCGGGTTTCATACCCATATCAAGAGAAAAATAAGGGGTCACATAGGATAAAGTTGAACTCGGATCAATCAATGAGTAAGCATCGCGAGAACGAGATGGTAAGGATACCGTAATCACACCGTCGAAGCCTTACCGCTCCCCTACGAGTCAACCCATAAAGTCGAGTTGTCCCTCCACCAGAAGTATTAGCAACTTCCTTTCCTTTGCCGTTATTACGAGCATTCTGATTATTATTGTTAGCATTACCAGCAGGCAGATTTTTAGCAGATGCAGAAGTAGGCGAATCATTCTTTTGGTTATTCATACCAACCAGTCAAGATAGGGTGCCTATAAGAGTCAAGCTCTTCTGTCAGGATTTAGAAAGCCATCCAGTCTCAGACTTAGCCACGACTTATCCTGTTTTGTCCTTTTTCACTAAAAAAAATCGCAACCGGTCAGATACACACCGAGAAGTCTGAAGATGTTCCCGCATAAGGGATACACTCTTCTCCAGTAGGTCGAACTACAGGTGACCTGATTCCCAAGAACCAGGGATATGTAGGAAAAACCAAGCCCCGAGAGTCGATCACATCCTAACAAGTCTTCTGGGGAAACCTGATCACAACATTCGGATCCCCGAAAAGTTTCTCTCCAAATCACTTGAAGGTCCTTAGTTGAGTCGAAATATAAGTGGCCTAAATTCTCACATGACATGAGATATGTAGGAATCCCAAAAACTAGGGTCCAGCCACATATGTGAAAATTGCATAGAGACAAAGGGTACAAGGAGCCGGGTCAGTCAAAAATTAGGGTTAGTCAAATTTCGTTGCTCAGGGATGGTCCTGCCATCCCCGAACACCGAAGGGGCAGTTGTTGACACCTAATTTTTGACCTCCCCTAATATATTTTAATCACTCAGAGTTCCCGGGTAGTAAATAAATGAGCTCAGCATTTCTAAAGCCTTAAATGATTTTTTACAAATTGTCCAGGTTAATGTTTTCTTTCCCTTAAATTAATAAATGAGACTTTCATGCATCATAAATTTATTTAGAAATTAATGAGTATTTTTATAAATATTTTATATGATTTTGTTAAACTTAATTGAATTAGAAAAAAAGAAAAAAAAAAAGAGAAGGATTTTTATTTAGTTAGTTATTTTAAAAATTATCAATTTTTTTACAAATACTTCGTTCCCTTTTAATCTTTTAAAGTCTGAATAATTTAAGTAAATTAGATAATTAACCATTTTTACCCTTTAAATTTCTGATTTTTTTAATAATCTGCAGGATTTATCAAAAATGGGCATAGTTACCCATAAATGTTTTAATTAGGTTAATTAATTAATTAAGTGGTGACTACTGTAAATTGATCATTTTTATAAATATATTTTTCCTTGGCCATAATTAAATTAGCAAAAAAATGATTTACAAAAATTAGAGTTATTTTGCAAAATAAGTCTGTTAATGTTTTATTTCAAATAAACTAGTTTAATTTTTTTTTAAATTGCTAATTATATAGTTTAATGTTTTAATTATACTGTCTAATCCATTAAGGCCATTTTAGGCCCATAAATAATTTGACAAACTTTTCTTTAATTATATTAATAAAATAATTACGGCCTAATTGTTTTAATAATTAATACTTTTTCAGTTTTAATGATTTTCTATAATTACTCGTTTTATGTATCGGATATGCGTATGTATACACCAAGTGTACATATATATACACAAGGTATATATATGTATACACTTGGTGTATACATAGGGCCATTTAATATTAAGACACGGATTTGGACCGAGTCCAGCCCAAACAAGGCTGTGACCTGGCCTAAACCCCTTTAATTCAAAAAATATCAAGCCCCCCCCCCCCTCCCACACCCCTCGTTTTTTATTTTCTTTTATTTTCTACCTGCCCCCTACCCCGCCTCTCTCTCTCTCTCTCTCTCTCTCTCTCTCTCTCTCCATGAAACCCTAGACGCCCCCCTAAAATCCTCACCTCTCTCATGTCAAAAATGGTATGTTCGCAGATATGGGTTGACATGCACAGTAGTTGCATGCCAATAATGGTGAAAGCTTTAATGTTTACTCGATTTCTAGGCTCAATCTTACCCGAATGTGGTAAAATCTTCACTTTACTATATTGTTTTCCAATTTTTTGTCAAAATCATTTTTGTTTGCTGTTTTTAAGATTATTTTCGTTGGTATTACTCTATTGGTTCATTTTCATTAGTCCAGATCGACCTAAGAGGGCCAGATCTGACCGTGTATTTACTTGTTTATGATCTGGATCGTTTGTTTGTTGGTTGATATTTGTCCCACACCGGTGTTTGTTGATTTCATTTTGAACTTCGAGGTTCTATAAATAGAACCCCAGTCTTTGCACAAAACAAGGTCTAGTTTTTGAGAAAAAAGTCGACAACTGGAAAAAAATAGTAAGGAAATAGATATAGAAAAGAATTTTAGAAAAGGAAGTGAAAAACTTAGATTTTTCAAAAAGACTTCCTAGTAAAAAAAATTTAGAAAAACCTAAACCAAAGAGTTGGGTTTTTTTTTTTTTTTTTTAGTCAAAATATTTGGTCCTCATTTGTTTGCTTTCTTCATGTGTGGCTGAGTTTGTTGATTTGGAAACACAGAGGCTCTCAAATCCATTCTTCCCTTGGCTGCGTGTTTAAAAGGTAAATCTTAATTTAGTTTATTTCATTTTTATCTAGTATTTAATATTTTGCTTAGTTTGAGTATGTTTGTAGGTTGATTATGTTTATATGTTCATGTCTTGTTGGGTTCTGTGTTTAATGTGTGATCTATTTGGTAAAAACAGAATAAAAATAGATGAAAATGTCATGTTAAAGTTCTTTTAAAGGGAAGGATGACTGTTGAACTGTTTTTGGTCTTGTTTATTCATGTAATCTTGAGACCTTGTGAAGTTGTAAGTAAGGTGTTGTGCCAATGCTTTTACCCTTCCCCTTGCCTTTTCTCTTGAACATTGCTGGTTTGCTGAGCATAATCTCAAGTGGATTGAATGTGATAAGTTCAGTGTAGTTTTTTTTTTGTTTAAAGAGAAAAAAAAAGGATGAGGGAGGTGAAACAGTCTATGTATAGTATAGTTGGACCTGGTTGAATTGATGATAGTGTGTGTTTGTGATCATAATTAAATATCACTATTTTTCTAGTCAGCCATGAACTACACTATTTGTGAAGTGATGCCTCTTGGAAAAAAAATGTTAACTAGGCTGTTGGGATTTGACCAGTGCTTCTAGATATGGCCTCTGATGTTTTCTTCCTTTTTTTTGGGATTGAATGAGTGGAGGAAGATAAAAATATGTATATTTTGTGTTGAATCTCTAAGTGTGATAATGGTGTGTCCCATTTCTCCTTTCCTCTTAAACAATCATACACCTAGAATAGGATAGGGCAAGATAAGCTAATTGTTGTTGGTTGTCTAATAATATAACTAAAGTGTAGTAGGATTATGCCCCCAGGTTTATGGTTTGCTGGTTTGTTCATGGTTGTGACTGTGCTTGTTCATCACCTAATGTAGATTGTGTGTCATCACCAATGACTTGTGATAAGTATGTGCTATGGGTCCATGATTCATGCCATAGTCCTAGAAACTATTGTTAACATGGTACCTAAAATGTCAACCCTGTTTTCCTTGATTTGCTTAAGCTTTATTTTTTAGCTTGTGTGAATTTGTCTGTTCATGCACATGGTATTCATAACTTGACTTAATAGTCTACATCATAGGCTCCACATCTAGTAGTAACTTATCTCCCTAAATGTGTAGAATCTAATGGGAATGTAAAGGAAATAGGGGAAGTAATAGAGACTACAGGGTCATGTCTTCATTTGAAGCCAACTAGAATTGATATAGTTACCAAATAATTCATGGATTAACTATCAACTTTGCCACCTAGTCATGTTGAAGCTAAAAAGGGTATAGAACAAATAATGAAATGAAGGTAATGCTTAAGGGGAGGTCTGTTTCTTTTGTTTGTGACTCTTTATCTGACAGTGCTTTGTCAATTGGTTTTACTTGAAGAGTGAAGTAATCTATCATGATAAGTAAAGGACTGATATATCTTGCTCTTGAACCTATGATTGTCTTCACCCATATGTGAGTCTGAATTTGGTAAAAGGCCGTGAATGTCAAATTTGTGAGTCTAAGTATTGAAAGAAAAAATGAAAAGAGGCAATTTGATTTTGATTTACTCAAGTTCTGAACAACTTAGATTAAGGTTTTACTCTGGAATATAACTGTCCTCTTTGTTCTCCTATTTGTGTAAAGCAATGGGTATAGTAGTGATAATCCATTGTTTGTAACTGTCTAGGCTTAAAAGGGTAGGTACAGATAGAAAGAAAGTCTTATGATAATAATTTAAGTAAGAGGAGTGTGAAGAAATGGAATAGAGGAAAATAGTATTTAAGAATAAAAAGGGGAAATAATTTGATTGCTGATTTGTAAACTGCCTAATGTCATTTAGTGTGTGATTGAAAAGAGGGGTGATAAAGGGACATGATTACATGATTTGAGGTTGGAGACCACTAGACTAGATAGGGAAGGTCTTTTAAAGACACCTTAGGAGAGAATTGAGAAAGGATAGTATCTTTTTTCCCAAATAAGAGGTTGTCATGGCCTCCCTCTCCAGTTATGGGGTATAGCCTCTGACTCTTTTACACTTTGGGATCATCTTGTCGCATTGTTGAACTTGTTGAGTCTTAAAGAAAATGGGTTGCTTATACATTTATAATGACCTGTTGGAACTGATTTGGCTTTGTCTGTTGTGTCTGTCTCATTATGCCTTAGGGAGATGTTTGGACTAGTTGGAAACTGTAAGTAAAACTGGAAAAGAAAGTTTTTTTTGGATACTGCCTGTCTTGATAAATAAAAATGGAGGAACCTTTCCCTTTATGAAAAGAATTTGATGGTGACACATAACAGCTTTTTGCCAATCAGGTTTATAATTTGAATACTATGTATATCCTGTGTATATTGTGATTGCAACCTGTGTTTTGAAAAGTGATTTACTTCTTCCCTTTCACCCTAAGCCTTAGTAATTGATTCTTTGAAGGGTAAGAAGACCCATGGTACTATTGTAATCAGGGCAGCAGGGTAGATTAATGGGGAGGGGTATATTTGGCCCCCTTTTTTCTATATGATTCTTCAAATCCCAAACCATGCTTTCTTTCTATCTTGTTTTCTGAATCAAGTCATATGGACCTTGATACAAAGGACCAATAATAGATAAAGTTGGTCTCATTCTAGACATGTTAAAATGAAGTTGTTTTCCTCCTGTGCATATAAAGTTTGAAATCTATTACACTTAGTCAATTTTAAAAGGAAGGTAAAGGTTAAGAATCCTGTCATAGCTAAGTGCATCCTTTAAGTCAACTTAAATTTCCCTGCCAATAAGATAATATCAAGAGAAGGGTTAGGACATTTAAAATGAAGAACATGAGATCCCTATGCATTTTGAGACTGCAACCTGCCTACTTGCTTATGCCATTTAAAAGGGTGTGACTGATTAGACTTAGGATTCATGTACCCTATATGAGAACTTAGTAGCTTAAAAGGTCTTGGACAGTTGGTGCTACGGATAATCCTAACTTGGTCTCTATTGTTGCATTTGTCTTGAATTGTATTCTGTGAGAAAGTACATACTAATGGAGAACTCTAGTATGTGCCTGTTTGGTTTTGGTTGTGCCATAGTTGTTAAGACTGTAATGTGCACCTACCTGCTCATTTTGCCTTCATAAGAAGAATCATTTAGATTTGGAATATAATAGAATCATTTAGATTTGGAATATAATGTCTTGAGGATAACCAAGTATTCCCTTGAAATGTCCATAAACTGTTAAAAACCATTTGGGAGTTAGGTTTACGCAGCTACAAATATACCTTATATATGCTGAATCTGTTATGATGATACTATACTTAGAGGATGATTTCCCTTTGTGTTCTTTATACTTTATCACGTACGTTTGATCCCATGTTGCTTGGAGCTACATTTGATTAATTTGTTGTGATTTGTTTGGATAAAGTTAAGTTTACGGCTATGTGATGTGCTCATAGAAACTTCTTATGTCTCATGCCTCAGTTGTGTTTTCTCTTCACGGGTCTCAGTTATGCTTTTAGGAGGATAGGTATTCCATACATATGTATATCAGGAATATTTCATTTTGCCCTCGGCCATGTGGGGTGCATG
The DNA here is from genome assembly GCF_029784015.1 of Lycium ferocissimum. NCBI lineage: Eukaryota > Viridiplantae > Streptophyta > Magnoliopsida > Solanales > Solanaceae > Lycium > Lycium ferocissimum. The sequence continues at coordinate 10,890,767 of NC_081352.1, forward strand.
TGAAGCTGTGTTTTCTTGGGTTGTGGTTTGAGGTGCATGTTAGGTAAAGAGAGGTCTAGTTTGAACCCTTCTCGGATGACCAGCCATGTCGGAGGTTCATGAAACCTCTCGGAACTTGTGCGGAATTAGGATTAAAGGGGGTGATGACTTGACCTCCCACTACCTAATTTGGGATGTTTGAGTTTGAGGACATAGAACACATATGATTCACATGGTCTCTTGAGTAAATATGATTTACTGCGTATATATGTTGAATATTCACACCTAGAGTAGGATTCGTAAAACAGTGGTATACTCTGCATATGTGTGTGTATATTATATGTGTGATAGGGACAGAAAAATATAAACTAACTGGGGTCTTTTATTTTTTCCCCCCTCTACTGCATGGCCACTCGGGCCGAGGTCCAACACTTTGTTGGGTTAGAAGCCCAATAAGGAATATATCCTTCAAAACGTCTTTGAGTCCAACAAGAAGAAAGGGAAGCTAATATATTGAAGACCCAATCATGGGTAAAAGTGATGTGAACGCCCAGCCATGGGTGAAAATGGTTTGGGGTACACCTCATTTCATTGATTTTCATCATATTTCTGTCAATATTTAGTTTTTTTTTTTTTCTTGTATTGTGTTTGTTATTTGTAAACCCACAAATTTATTGGAACCCTTTATTATGAATTAGGCATCTTAGGCAAATGGTACACATGCCATTTAGTTTGACTCTACAACACTTGAATTTTTTTTAAAACTTCGGGAACGCATACTGATTTTTGAAAATATTCCAAAAATAGGAAGTAGCCGCTACAATTTGAATAAGTAATAAACTGGAAAAGATTTCAAACATGCGAAAAATGGTAAATAACTTGTGTGAAAATTTAGAGGAAAAAATAGATTGAGCAAAAGTCCTTACTTCTCAAAAAAACGATTTGAAAGCATATTTTTTTGGTTCTGGGTTTTGGTAGCAAACTTTGATATTTTGGGTTGTAGCCCACTTGACCTTTTTAGAAAACAACTATTCTTTGAACTGTTTTGGGTTAAAACCCACCTGGCGTGATATGTTGAAACAAAAATAATGAGAGGGTCCCCCTTGGACTCAAAAACCGCATCTGATTTTTAGACAAATCAAATAAACTTGGCCAAGGCCTATATTTCAAAATAGTTAGGAATACGGAGTGATTTGGCTGATCAATCCATATAGTTTTTTTTTTTTTTTTTTAAAACCCAAACCAAAGTCTTTTTAGTCTTAAAGCCCATTGGGCCCTTCTTTATAAAACCAGTCCATACTTTCTGGGCAAAGGCCCACAAATTCAATAAACAAACTAGGTATCTTGATAAAAAATGATTTTTGAAATGAAGTGCTTATCCCTTAAAATAAAATTGGGACCTAGTTGTAGAATAAACATATGAATGCAAGTAGGTTTTAAAAAACGAGTATATATGGGATTCTTTGACCATGGACATAATCCACCTTTTTTCCTTAAAAAAAACCAATCACACGAAAACATGCAAAAAGTTCTTTTTCTTAAAGTCAAAACAAAATTGAATTACTCTTATATTATAATACTTTAGGTAAGGATATTCTGAAAGCATACTAGGCGGATTAACCCGGTCCACGTGTGAGTAACGCATGGATAAAATTGGGTTACTCAAAACCAACAAATAAATCAACTTTCTATTTTCCTATAAAAACTACTATCCTTATATATAAAAGGAATTAATTATACCCAGATATCATAAATCCGAACCTAAATACCCTGTATATAAAGGGGATATATTCAACTCTTTTCAAAATGATATGCAACATGACAAAACTTTTTGCTGGAAATAAACACTAAGTAAATAGTTCATGCAAATACTCACACATTGGAGCTCGAAGGTCGTCCGTATAGTACGGATCCTTAATACTAGGGTGCCTAACACCTTCCCTAGGGGATCACCAAAACCCTTACCTAGAACTTTGGATTAAGAAGGATTTTTTCACAGTGTATGAATAAACCCTTCAAAATTATTTTTCCTAATTTCTTAAAAATTAAGTGGCGACTCTTTTAAAACAAACTCCGAAAGAGCACCAACGAGTTTGAAGTAGCTTTTTCGAGTGCTAACCCCGCCCGCGTAAATGCGAAACCATAACAACAGTTCCCTCTTAGGTTATGTGATTAAGTGTTTACCCTAGATGTGTATAGTTTGACATGATTTTAAGTGTATAGAAAGTTTGGGGTTAGGTATTTCAATCTTTCATTTAAGAGAGACGTAATTGCCCAAAGTTTGATCCATGTCTATAGCTTAGAAAAAATTGTATACGACCGTAGAATAGAGTCGAATGATGAGGGAAGTTAGAAATAACCTTATGTTTCACTTTAGTATTCAGAGCAGAACAAGAGAACATGATGCTAGCAGGTGGTTAGTAGAAGAAGAGTAAGTAAGTTTTGAGTAGAAACAGTGAATTTACAATTTCAGCAGAGCTAGTAGAGGTAAGCTTTGATTTCCTTAATCAGGTTAACACTAGTGAGTAGGTATCAGTTTGAATATATCGAATGAGTGTTAGAACCCAAAGGGTTTAAGTTAAATTCAAAGTAAAGTGATAAGTTGCAGGAGAAATCAGTTAAGCAGTAAGTGAGCAAACGACAGAAGGATAGCCATTAAGAGTTATCAAAAAGGGTCTCCTAATATTGATAGTGTTAGTAGAGTTAAGTCGTTAGGACAGAATATGCCAATTAAAAATACATTAGTTCCCAGTGCATGTAAGTAATTCGAATTTTCCTAGTAAGGAAGATTGCTCAGAAGTGAGTCGAAAGATGAGTCATTGGTGACGTAAAGTGCAAAGAATTGTAGAAGATAAGCAAAGTTGGTTGGGTCCCAAGAAGAGAGAAGGATCCGCAAGTATAACACCTTAACCTTTGGTCTAAGGGAAAGATATGTACATCGTCAATAAGTCCAATTGAATATTTGAAAACTCAAAGGGTTAGCATGAGAAATGAAGAACCTCAGTTCAGTAATGAGGGCATAAGGAGATAGTCTCCATAAGGAATGTGCCTCGCGTGCACAAGAAGCACGAAGTGACTAGAATGATTGTCGATCAACTTGTGTCAAGCTTAGTTATTGTCGATTAGGAGATCACAGAAAAGTTATGAGATTATGCCAAGTCATGTGTTACGTGGATGATGCCATTGCATGAGGCTCCAACCTTCAGGGTGCTAGTCAAAGACTTAGCGCACAATAATACTGTGAGTATTTTCGTGAAGTACCTCAGAAAGAAATCAAGTATGGGAAGTTTAGCTCATGTTGAGGCAAGAGAATTATGATGAAAGAAGCACATCGCTTAGAAAATCTAGGAGTTCCACTTTTGGACCCCAATGATGGTAGATTTGTTGTACAAAACAAAGCCAAATCCTCTTTAGTAGCTGAGCACAAGAGGAAAATAGTTTCATGATCCCTATCTGTTGTAGCTAAAGGAAGGGATTCACAGGCACAAATGGCTTTCTGTTATGGGCTTTGCATCCACCAAACATAGTATGGAAGGACCTGGTTGAGTACCAGTTCCCCTGTGCAATGCAGTAAGTACAGAAGGTAAGATTTTACCATGAAAAACTCCTTGCTCAAGGGATTAGAAATCACGACTTACCCCAGTAGGATTTCAACTCCACTAACCAAGCAACTTCAGGTTACAACTCTATCGTAAGCTAGGAACTAACTCTCATAATCCCCCACCCTTACAATAACGCTTATGTAACCTAGGAACTAACTCCCGTAGTCCCTCAACCTTTGCAATACACCGATTGACAATACCTCCACTTGACTAACTCTAGCCAAGGAAACTAAGGATGACTACCTCTAGCCAAACCCAACTAATACACCAAAGCTAACTTAGCCAAGGGTACCGCTTAATAGATAAAAGGTAAATTGTCTAACAACTACTAAGAATTTGAGATACCTACAACAGCTTCCTTTTTGGGAAGAGTAGGTTTACAATTTGAGCACAACAGAACAAAGACTTAGTACAACAAAAAGAACTTAGACTAAATCTGTATCTGGATCTGGTTCTTCTGTTTTGCAAGTGACTTGTTCTTGTGATCACTTGAAATCATGTGATGGCGATTACTTTGAATGATACACAATATGTTGCAACATGTTGTATATATAGTGGGAAGCATGTGGGATGGATAGAGACCACTCATCCAATATTTGACCTAAAGCATGGGCCAGCTCATTTGTGTACTTTGTCTTTGTGAGTAGCTCGGCTTTACGGCTATATCGCTTACCGTGCAAGATGCACGGAGAGCGAGATCACGGACAGTCTCTATCGGTTACCGAATCAGTTTGACAATCATCAAAACACGAATGCACTTAGGCTTATCAATTTCCCCCTTTTTGATGATGACAAACTCATAGACAATGTTCCTCCTGAGTACCAGATCCTACTTGCTCCCCCAACGAAGTAGACGATCATTTTCAATGCACCTACAATATGTTAGCAACAAAATACACCGAAAACTAGTTCACCCACTAAAGGGTCCTTTCAATCACAACACAAATCAATCTTCTAGTTCTTCCCCCTCAATTTTAACCCATTTATTTCATCACTATATAATATCTCTCACTATCTTCCCCCCTTTTGGCATCATCAAAAAATATAAGGCACAGCCAATAGGATACCAGTTACACTAACACGAGTCACTGGATTAGTATATATAAAAATAAAATAAAAAATAAAAAAAAGGGCAAGTGAGAGCAAGCTAGCAAAAGATGCAGTAACATAGTAATCACAAGATAGATAGTAGTTTAAACAGTACAATCATATGTTAAACGAACTAATATTGTACCAACAGGAGAAGATAGGGAAACAGACCATCACACAGCAGCACAGAACTAGACAACAAAGAAGATGAAGGACAGAAACTGGGAAGGGTTTGCTTAGGAATGGGTTACTGGGAATGATTTAGATCGTGAAGATCCCATTAATTCTATCAATAATTTGACCCTGATCCTGAAGCATTTGGTGCCAGAGTTCTTCCACTCTTGCTTACAGCTGATCCTTCAGAAGAGTATTCTAAGCCTTTAGCTGTTCAATATCTGAATTTCTTTGCCTTTAGGGCTTCGGTTAGGACAGAGATGGTGGAACCCCTTCCTTCAGTGACACATTCGCAATCTTCTAGATTAGCCATAGAGAGTATGTCCTCTGTTGTTCCTAAGGTTGCTTTTCCAGTTCTTACGTTGAAATGCCCCAGTACCTTTGTCAGGAAGAAGCCATAGGGAAGACCACGTTCATTTTCCCTAATGCTCTCTACTTTGATCATGTGTCCGATCATGATGGCTGGTAGATTGATCGGTTTAAAGGCTGATAGAGCTTCCGTGAGAACCAAATGTATTGAAGTGACGATAACACTTCCTCCGATTCTTGGTATGAGCACTTTGTCCACAAATTCAAAAACCAGTTGATATACAGGCTCGATCTCTATTTTGAAGAGTTTTTCGGTGTAAGCTGATGATCCATTCTTAACAATCGCATTTTTGAAGGAGGTAGAAGCTCTTCCAGTCACATCCCTTACCCCTACAGCTGGTACTCCCAATTCTACGGCGAAGATCGATTCATTCAAAACAAAATCTGTCACATTCACTGTTAGGGCCAATGTGCTATTAACAAGGTGACATAGGCTTGCATATAGTTCAATCACTTCAGTTTCGTATATGCAAGGACCTGGTAGAGTAAAAAGATGAGTCCAATTTTGAAATTCCAACATTTCTAACTGTTCTTTCATGCTAGTCTCCTCCCTCAGGCTTGTATCGATCATCATTCCAAAAAGAACTTTCTGTTTCCATTGGTTTTTTGCCTTTTATTTCTCATCAGGTGAATTCATCTTCCTCTTAGAGGAACCTGGTTCCTTGCTCGTGCTGGCCCTCTTCCTCTTTTGAGCAGCAGATTGAATAGCCCGTTCCACTTCTCTCGTATTTTCTTTTATTTTTCCTTCTTCATTTTCATTTATCAGCATTCTGCTAGAGATTCGTTTATGCACAGAATATAGTTGTATATATCTATTGGAGTCAACTTTTGTATATTTCAATGCAGTCTCCTGAGGTGCCAGTGCTACCACTTTCCACATTTATCCCCTCATCTTTTTCACTCGATCCTTTTGACGAAGAGTTTGATGTTGATAGGTATGAATTTTCATCACTATCAATGGAGAAGTATTGTTGACTTGAGTAAAACAACTCGGACAGAGATGTGGATTTCCCCCAATGCTGCGATTACCAGCTCCAGAAGAAACAGAGTCGCTGGTATTTTGATCTGAGGAGGTTGGATTTTATGAGAATGATGACACAGGAACCATTTTGCTTTGGTTAGAGAGCGGTCTGTCACACTAGGCAGTATTTAGCAGTAGGAAAGAGGTGTGAACCAGAAAGGCGTTATGTAAGAGAGAGGATGACGGTCAAGTTTTTTTTTTTTTTTTTGAGAAAAATAAGAGAGCCTATAGTTGTTGTTAATGTGTCAGAGATGACTGTTCAGAGCGAATATAAGAGAGGGGGATTGGTTCAGAATTGAAGCGTCGATCCAAGGGATTCATTGTTTGAATTTTGAAGTGGGAGACGCTTGACCGACTTGGTACTATAAGCAGTTAAAAAAACATATGAAAGTGCTGAGAGAACTACTAACCTGAGTCACAGAGAGACCGGGTCTCTGGACAATTTGAGTCTTTGAGCGCAATTCCGAAAACTTGTTCATGCGTTGTACTGCATTTCCAATGTGTGCATACCCCCTTTTCTGTCACATCCACCTTTTGACCCAGCATTTTCACATTCTGCTTTGTCATCTTACTTATCTTTCTTCTTGCTTCCCTTGGAGTGATTGAATTTTGAATTGCAGCATCTGATATTGAGATGTGTCCTTCCCTTTAAATGACAAAGACAGACATACTGCCGGTGAAGGATTTGAGGAGAGACTTCTCATGTTAACTCAGGAGATTAATTAACTATTTCCTTTCTTCTCTCTCTTCTCAGCCTACACATGATGTCAGTGTTTGGATTTGGGAACCTAAACCAGCTAAGGTCCCTTATAATTATAGAAGGCATGGATCAGGTTCCTTTTCGTCCAAACAAGCAGCACATTCCCTTCCTCCTTCTGAGGTCCTTTCTTTTGAGAACCAGTTCCTTTTGTACCCAAACTTACTCTCCTTTCGATAAACTCTCTGTTCCTCTGAACCGATTCAATTCTTGCTTTGCAAGACTACTTGCACTGACCTGCTCGTCCACAATGGGTGCACAAATAATTTTCAGTGGTGAATACATACTTCTTTGTGGGGATTGTAGGAGGTTTTCTCCTTTACATAACCAATTCCTTTCTTATCAATTCCCTTACTCTTGTACATGGAAGTGATCACATCAGAAGACCAGGTCCACTTGAGAGCTCTATCAAGATCAAACTTGATTCTATTCAAGTCTTCCTTTAACTGCTTGCTTCTCTCAATATCGGTAGTGAGACTCGATTTTACTTTTTTGAGTTCATCTTCGAGCTCCAAGTGAGCTTTACTGGCTTCGCCCTTTCCTTTAAGATGCGCCCTTGTATCCCTTTTTAATTCCCCTTCCAGCATAATATTCAGCTAATTGGTCTCATCAACTTGTTCCCTCATCTCTCCAATTGACACCAATATATTATCTCTTTCGAGTTCAGAATCACTGATTTCATGAATGAGTGCACCTTTCTCAGCGATAAGGGCATGATATACATCAATTAGCATGTCTAACAGTGACCTTAGTTTATTCTGAGAGTAGTCTTTCAGGTTCTTCTTTACCTCAAGAAAATTTACCTCTGCATCTTCATTACTCTCATCACTATCATCTAAGCCTGATTTTGCCATGAGTGAAAAAATTGACTCATTTTTAGAGGCTTCATTTTCTATGACCACCATTAATGTGTCCCTTTTCTCATCTTCTTCTTCAGACTCACTGGAAGAGTCCCTCAACACAGTAAATGCTTGTTTTACTATAACATCGACAACTTCCTTTCTTCTGAGCTTTCTATCAGGAAACTGGTTCCTCCTTGCAGTTCTGTCATAGCTGTCCTACTTGTTTAGAGGGCACTCTTTATCAAAGTGACTAAGTCTTCCACACCTATGGCAAGAATATTCATTTTCTTTGAGATTTTTGCTGAAGCTTCCCATCTTCTAGATTCCACCATTTCTCCGAATCAATTTATGGAATCTCCGTGTGAGGTATGCCAACTCTGATTCGTCGTCACTTGAGTCTTCCCTAGCCGCTTTGAGAACTAAGCTCCTTTCCCTTTTGATTTCATTCTTTTCTTTCTTCTTCATAGACATCTTCATCTCATATGCCTTAAGGTTTCCGATGAGCTCATCGATAGTCAACGTGCTGAGAGTTTTGGCTCCAGAGATGGCATTTACCTTGCTATCCCAGGAATCAGGTAACACACCAAGCAACTTTCTTACCAGTTTGGTGGTTGTGATGACTTCTCCCAGAGAATGAAGCTCATTTATAATAGAGGTGAATCTAGTGTGCATATCATGAATAGATTCTCCCTCTTTCATTTTGAACATTTCATACTTTGTGGTGAGCATGTCGATCTTGGAGTTCTTCACCTATGTTGTTCCTTCATGGGCAGTTTGAAGAGCTTCCCAGATCTCTTTAGCAGTTGAGCACGCTGAGACTCGATTGTATTCATCAGGTCCTATTCCACACACAAGGATCTTCTTAGCTTTATAATTTTTCTCCACTACCTTCCTGTCAACATCATTGTATTCTTTCCTTGTTTGGCAGTGGTTTTTACACCATCTTCACTTGTGTGTACTGGAATATAGGGGCCATCACAGATGATATCCCACAGCTCTGAGTCTTCAGCCATGATGAAGTCGTGCATTCTAGTCTTCCACCACCCATAGTATTTTTCGTTAAATCTGGGTGGCCTGGTGAAAGATTGACCTTCTTCCATATTGGGTAGAGCAGCCATTCCACAGATTCTTTCTAGGTGTTAACCTTTTAGAAAGTACCCGCTCTGATACCAATTGATGTAGGCTATGTGTCCACCAAACAGTGTATGGAGGGACCTGGTTGAGAACCAGTTCCCTTATGCAATGTAGTAAGTAAAGAACACACTGTTTTTAACCGTGGAAAGCTCCTTGCTCAAGGGATTAAAAACCACGACCTACCCAAGTAGGATTTCAACTCCACTACACGAGCAACTTCAGATTACAACCTATCGTAAGCTAGGAACTAACTCCCATAATCCCTCAACCCTTACAATAATGCTTATGTAACCTAGGAACTAACTCCATAGTCCCTCAACTTTTGCAATACGCTGATTGCAAATACCTCCACTTGACTAACTCTAGCCAAAGAAACTAAGGATGACTACCTCTAGCCAAACCCAACTAATACGCCTAAGCTAACTTTATCCAAGGTTATCACTTAATAGATTGAAAGGTAAATTTCTTAACAACTACTAAGAATTTGAAATACCTACAACAGCTTCCTTTTTTGGAAGAGTAGGTTTACAATTTTAGCACAACAGAACAAAGACTTACAACAACATAAAGAACTTAGACTAAATCTGTATTTGGATCTTCTATTTTGCAAGTGACTTGTTCTTGTGATCACTTGAAATCTTTTGACGACAGCTTTTGCCCAATTTAGATTAGGTTTTTCGAGTGATACACAATATGTTGCAACATGTTGTATTTATAGTGAGACGCATGTGCGATGGATAGAGACCACTCATTCAATATTTGACCTAAAGCATGGGCTAGCTCAACTGCTGTATTTGTGTGCAGTGAGTAGCTCGGCTTTACAGCTGTCTCTGCTTACCGTGCAAGATGTACAGAGAGAAGATCACGACCAGGTCTCTCTCTGGTTCTGAATCAGTTTGACAATCATCAAAACACGAATGCACTTAAGCTTATCACTTTCAAACAAGAGTGATATGATGGTACTCTAAGGTACCAAGGAAAAATAATGTGTCCCAGATGTAGATAGACTTAAAGAGAGGACTATGATAGAGGCGCACATATTAAGATATTCTACCTACCCAAGCTCCACAAAAATGTATCATGATCGTGAGAAGATTGATTGGTGGATGGAAAAAAATGTAGCAGACTATTCAACTGAGTGTCCAATTATAAGCACATCAGAAGCCCTGTGGTTTAGCACAAAATACATTCTTGAGTAGGGATGATAAATATGGACTTAATAATAGGGTTATCTCGCTCATTTCAGAAACATGATTCGGTTTGGGTGATTGTGGACAGACTTACTAAGTCAGCACACTTTATGCCAGTAAGGACCACCGATTCAGTAGAAGTGTTATATCCCGTATTTTGAACAACGGGACAACTTGTGTGAATTATGAGAAGTTAGGGATAAGGCTATCCCGAGAGACCTTCGTTTGTTTTAAAGGCTTAAATTGTGTATGATTCCAATTTCTTGAAAATGTTAAAAGAACACTTGGAGGAATTTTCCATTTTTAGTAAGTGACCTATTTTGGGAAAGTTGAAAATTCAAAAAAATAAAAATAAAAGAGGGCAAGGGTGGCCGGCCACTTCATAAGTGGGCCAAGGCCACATGGAACATGTGATGTATTATAAGAGATGACTAAGTCATCTTCAACACTTAGCCAAAAATTCTAGAGAAATCAAGAAACCAAAGAGAAGAGAACTAGAGGGGTTCGGCCATAGAGAGGAAAAAGCAAGACCAATTTCTAGCCATCAAAAAAATAAATTCTTCAAGCAAATTTGCTAATTCAAGGGTTCTAAGTAACGTGGCGTTGTTATTTCGGAAGTTAGTTCGCTCGTTTTCTCTAACGACCAACTTTGGTTAAGTTAAGAAGTTGAAGAAGAAAGGTGAGTTTAATCTTGTTTTCTTGCGTTATAGATGGTGAATATGTGTTGTTGTATGCTAAAATGGAAGAAAATCATGTTAGGGGGAAGTTGAAGTTGGCCGTGTATAGTGGATGTGGCCATGTGTATGAGTGTTGTAGTATAAGTCATGTATTCATGTTAGTTGGCGTGTTTTAATTGTTGTAGTGTGAAGAAAAGAATGAAATCATCCTTAAGTGTGAAAATGGGTGTTGGCCGAATGGCCTCCCTTTATGTAGTCTTGAATGAACAAATTGTCGTTAGTGTTTTCGTCGTCGTCGTTATGGATTTTATAAGGAAAAATGCAAGTTTGATGACTTAGAATGATGTTATGTTGGTTATGGCATGACTTGAGAATTTATGTGAATTTTGTGCAATTTCTACATTTATGAATATTGCGTTGTTAGTGTGTGGATTAATGATGTAAATCATGAACTTGGAAAAGAAGAGTGTATTTGATGTTGTTCTCGGGTTTGGGGACCATTTCGGGTCCAATGGAACAATATTTGGATTGTTGGAAAAATTGTATGAATTGCTTAAAGTGTTATTGCATATGGTTTGAATGGGTTCGGACTAGTAGTTGAACGTATGAGCGTTAATATCGATTTGGTTGCATGAAGTTAGTGACTATATTGGAATGTCTCTAAGTATATAGCAATATGTGTTTAGTGTTGGAATATCTTGGGATTGAATATTAATGTTGGAACGTATTGTGAATCGACTTTTAATGTTGTAGTTTGGTTGTTGGTTTGGTTGTTGTTGATAATTGAGCCGAGTTAAACCTCGGGGATGTTGTATATATAGGGGAGATGCTGCCCAAATTTCTGTAGACAAGTATTGGTTAAGATCGAATTCTTAAAACCTTATGATTAATATTTGGTAAATATGACCAAATGTAGATTTTGGACGAAACGGGACTTGAAGTTGGACGAGCGTAAAGGACGAATAAGGTATGTAAAGCCCTCCCATTTCTTCTCTTGGCATGTCTTAGATGTACTAGGCTCGAATTCGGACCTTGGGGACAACTCCACTCTTCGGAATCTACGTCTAGAAACGCCCTTTTTCATTCAAGTAGAATTGAATGGTTATTGTGTGAATAGTTAGAAAAATTGTATTAACCTCTAAAACTTGTGCAAATAAAATCCGATTACCTAAAAATACTCATAAATGACGTTATGAAGTTTGACACGCGTAATTTACATACGCCACCTCATTTGATCGAGGTGGGCCCACTTTGTCCGGATTTTTCCTATTATTCCGTTTGAACTACTTTGGAAAACTAAGGAAAGTTTTTAGCTACCTTTCTAATTTCTACAGAATAACTGTTATATCTATTTATTTGAGTCTTATGATATACTTTGGAATTTGCAAATACTCCAGAAAGATTAGTCGGACATGAAATAATTCGACATCCGAAAGAATCATGCCCTGATTATTATTAAAGGTCCGCTATGAGATCTGTCATCTGTGTTACGCCTTCGAGTCTCTATAAAATGTTGTATGTCTTGTATTGCATATGGTTTTCTCACTACTCTGCTCGTGCAAGCTTAATACGTTTTTCACCGAGTCCCGGCCGGCATGAAATCGTGCACGGTCTCGTTGCATTGTTCACCGAGTCCCCACTAGAGGGCGGGTACGCTATATAAATACATATATGATGATCCGATGATGTGATGGTATGGGGATGGCGGCCAGGATGGCATTTGATAATCCTACTCACCGAGTCCCTCACTAGAGGGCCGGGTACGGCATATGCATATGATTACATGCTTACATGATTACTATACATGATGTTTACATGACTTTATTTACCGAGTCCCTCCCCGGAGGGCCGGGTACGTTATATGTGCATAATGACTTGATGATATGATATGGATATACATGATATACGATTCACAGGTAAGTTTTGATTTCCTAAGTTCTATACTTATTTCGATACAGCCTAGTTTTATGATCCTATTTATCGTGTTCTCGTGCTTTACATACTAGCATATATTCCGTACTGACCCCCTTTCTTCGGGGGCTGCGTTTCATGCCCGCAGGTACTGCCGCTCAGTTTGAGGATCCACCTGCCTAGGCCATCTATTCTGCTTTCTGGGAGTGCTCCTTCTTCCGGAGCTCATATATTTTGGTATATACACTTTCTGTTGCATATGTATGTATTAATTCAGGGGTACGGCGGGGCCCTGTCCCGTCATATGATTCCGCGTACGTTACGTAGAGGTACGTGGACATGTTTGTGGGTTAGGGTCATACTGTACAGATGCGTATGTATATGTTGTGTCTGGGCGACCCCATTCGCCGCGGCGGCCGGTCCGCATATATATATATATATATATATATATATATATATGTTGTGTTGTTGGCCCTGTGTGGCCTTTGTTGGTATTTTCTGCGTGCAGGGTTATTCTGGATAGTCCGTAAAACAAAGGAAGCTCTGCCGAAATTTTTCTGGAAATTATCCAAATTTGAAACATAGCCTTGTCGGCCCCGGTTGGATACTTGGACGCGTTTGATATAACTTGAGATAGCGTTCGATAGATGCGTTTGGGTGCCCAGATCGGGCACCAGTCACGGCCTACGGGGTTGGGTCGTGACAAGAAGATTACGCCAAATTGTATCTTCGGGAAATTGTCAGATTGCATGGGACTCCAGTGTCCATTGTTTCGGATTGAGGTGTCCAGTTCACAACAAATTTTTGGAAGTCCTTTAAAAAAGGATTAGGTACTAAGGTAAATCTCAGTACCGCTTTTCATCCTCAAACAAATGGTCAGGAAAAGTGCACTATCCATATGCTTGAAGATATGATGAAAGCATGTGTCTTAAACTTTAAAGGTAATTAGGATGATCATTTACCTCTTATTGAGTTTGTTTCTAATTATAGATATCATGCCAGTATCAAGATGGCACTGTTTGAAGCCTTGTATGGGCGAAGTTGTAGATCACCTATTGGTTGGTATGAAGATGGCAAAACAGAATTGCTAGGGCCAGACTTGGTCCATCAGGCTATGAAAAAAAAAAGTTAAATTGATTCAGGAGCATTTGAAAGCGGCTAAGAGTCGCCAGAAGTCCTATTCAGATGTGCGGTACAGAGATTCAGAGTTTCATGTTAACGATTGGGAGTTTGTTGAAAGTTTTGCCTATGAAAAGCATCATGAGATTTGAGAAAAAAAGAGAAGCTTAGTCCTATATAGATTAGACCATACAGGATCCTACGAAGGACCGGTCAAATGGCTTACGAGCTAAAATTTCCACCAGAGTTAGTCGCTATAACATTCACGTTTCCAGTATTCAGATCTCATGTCACGACAGTCACATTTCCAGTATTCAAATCTCATGTTATAACATTCATGTTTCCAATATTCAAATATTCATGTTATTTCAGCACTCAGATATTCATGTCATCTTTGTATTTAGATTTTAAGATATGATCTCTATGTCCCCAGTACTGAGTCAGTTTAGTGCTTATTCAGCTCATTATTCATTCAGCTCACTATTTTTTTAGTTTAATATTCATGTATTCATGACGGTTTAGTGACCACGCGTTTCCATCAGTCGCGTTTATGCTTCAGTTACCCTGTTATGCATGTTGCTCGTATTATAGTGCCCTGTGAGGCTTGTGTTGATACTATAGTTAGTTGATCGGTCATTGGGAAATGTTGAGGTAGCTTATTTACAGAGTAAACTCTGCCAAAGTTTTTGTAGAGTTCCAGAGTTAGCCATAGTTACAATCAGGTCAATCATTCAAGGACGAATAATCCCCAAAGGGAGATAATGTAACGCTCCGTAAATTCGGGTTTTGTATAAATGTGTTAAATGAGTGTTAACATGACATTTGAGCCATATGAAGCCCATCAGGATGAGTTTGGGTGGAAATATTTATCTTGGAATCAAGACGGATAGCGAGGTGCATAAGATTCGATAGAATCGGCTAAGTTTTCTATAGGTCTATCTTCCAGCCTGATTTCATAAACATTCGTTGGAAATTTGAGAAACCTTAAAACATAAAAGTTTTAGCAGTTTGAAATACCTTTTCAACAATATATAGTGCAGCTCAAATGGAGCTCTATTCTAGGAGTTATGCCCGTTTTACTGAACGCTTTCGACAAAGTAAAAAAAAATGTGAAATTTTGACTAAGTGTGAAATGGACCTAGGAGATCGCTGATCTCAACTCATAGCACAACATAGTCATGCCATAGGCTTAGCTCAGCAAGCTGGGGGGTCCAAAATTCCCCATCCTATAAATTCAACACTTAACTCGAAAATACATTTGTCACACATTCCAACTACGTTGAAAATCCCTCAAGGACGTTTTTCTCTCCTTTTAAACCCCCCACATCAAGGTAAGAACATCTCTATGATTCTTAATCAATCCTATAACTAAATACATGATTCTTAAATGAAAACATAGAATTTCCAAGGTAATCCATCTCAAGTGATTCAAGCTAGGGTTTTGGGTGCTCCTCGTCAGAAAGCAAATTGATCCGTTGGATTAGAGTATTTACAAGTATGTAGGGCATCTATCCACATTTGGAAACACCATTGTTTTTTCCCACACTACGTTTGATTTACGAACCACGTTTTTCCTCAGATTTCTAAGGTATTTGGTCTCAATTCATAATAACCCTAGATACATGTTCTTATGAAATTATATATAGTATATGTCAGGTTCAAACATGTTTCAGTATTTATATTCATGAACGTCATTTTGATTTCTATGAATCTGTCCGTAATCCATGTAAACTCAAGATTTGAAGTCCATGAGTTCTTAATTTCAAGTCACGACCCCATGTTACTCTACTCCAAGGATTTTACATGTTTTCCATGTCCCATGAAAATACATTTGATATATATATATATATATAAAACTTAGAGATATAACTACATGATAAGAAGATATTAAGGAGTGAGGAAGTGCCGAGTAGGATTGTTTAAAAAATTTGATACGAACAAACTACAGCACTACTCTTATCCTTAAGCATTCTAAAAGTCTGAAAAGATTTTTAATATCCCGTATATATATATATATATATATATATATATATATATATATATATATATATATATATATTCCGTGTTAAACTATATACAAGTCATGTTTATGAAATTCATGGGTTCTCAAATTCAAGTCCCGAACCAATATTACTCCATTCTATGAATTTATTTGTTTCCATGTTTCATACAGGCTATATTATATATCTATATACATGTTAGATTGTATATACAAATCATGTTTACAAGTTATGTTATACAAGTCATGGGCTTTCTAGCAAACCATGTTCATGTTTATGTTTTTGGGAGTAGCATAAATTACCGAGAAGGTTTAACACCTGAAACTACATATGCCAATGTAGGATAAGGATCGCTCCGCCCAATTAAGATGATTCCTTCATGTTACCCATTGTGGGTTATTATACTAAGGTTCTCCCACTTAAAATGTTTTACTAATATTACAGCTCGATCATGCCAGATCATGATCATGTTCAGGTTTCAGTTACAATTTGCAGTTTACAGTTTACAGTTTCAATTATAGTTTATAGCTTCGATTCATAATCTACATTACAGTTTGATTTTCGTATTACTTCATGTATCCTTGAAATTGATTTGGGATGCCCCTACCTCGAGCACCCCACTTACTATTCTTTCATTCAGTTGATTTTCATGCAAGTACAATTCCATAGTACTTATATCCCTATTGCCCGGGGCCTGCATTTTACGATGCACGTATTGATTTACATGACAACAGGATCGTACGTTAGGATTCACGCGTACCAGCTATTTGGTGAGCCCTACTTCGTTTAAGGCATTGTCTTTATTTTTAGCAGTCTTGTTATGTGAGACAGTCAGGTTTGTTGGGGGCTTTGTTCTAACAACAGTTTAGTGTTACAGACTCATGTCAGAGGTTTCTGTCACGACCCAAGCCCGTAGGCCGCGACTAGTGCCCGAGCTGGACACTCGTATACACACCTGTTAGCTATAATCAGCCCATAACTAGTATGATAAGGAACTTATATAAAAAGGCAAGACGTCGTCTCAAAAAAGCCGTCACATATATATACATATCACGAACTCCGTCTCCCGAGGGGTTACAACTCTCGACGGATAACATCGTACATAAGCGGCGAGGCTATCATAACATGTGGGAACGTCCCAACTATATACATGCAAGCGACAAGGCCGCCACTACTCAAGCATCCCAAAACACATATATATACGCAAGCCGACAAGGCTGCCACTACGAATGGGAACGTCCCAAAACATAAGTCATACAGACACGACTGAACAGCAACTATATACAACCCACACATATGTCTACAGACCTCTAAGAGTAACAACAAAAGATTCATATGACGGGACAGGGCCCCGCCGTACCCCTGGGTAAACACATATATACAATAAGAGGATTTGTACCAAAATCTAGGCTCCGGAACAATGGAGCACTCCAAGATAGCTGAATAGAAACCCTAAGCTGGCGGATCACCGAAGCGAGTATCTGTACCTGCGGGCATGAAACGCGACCCGAAGGGGTCGACGGAATATACCGAGCATGAAAGCATAAAATACAAGAAAGGATCATACCGAAATAAGGAGTATAGAAAACTAGTACAATAACCTTAAAACCACAAGGCTTGCCTTTGAAACATAAATCATGCGTGTCAATATCATACCTGACCCGTTATGGGACTTAGTGACATAATTAGATAATCATCCTGTACATATGTATATATAACGTGTCCCGGCCCTCTAATGAGGGACCCGGTGAATAATATCATCATATGCCATCCTGGCCGCCATCCCCGTATCATCATATCATCATGTCATCATATCATCATATACATATACATATAACGTGTCCCGCCCTCGAAGCGAGGGACTCGGTGAACAATGCGGTGGAAGTGTGCACGAAAACATACCCGGCCGGGACTCGGTGAAAGAAGTAATAACGACGATGCACGAAAGCGAGTAGTGAGCAACCATATGCATATAAATCATCTTTTGAGACTCAATAGATAAGTAGATTAATCAACGCTCGAGTATCAGGATGATAGCCATATTAAGTTCTCTCTAAATATCATTACGAACTATATTAAGGAAAGTCTCAAGGGTCATAGTCATGTATCAAACCAATACGAGACAGCTTATGAAAGTTAAGGACGTTATTCATTATAGAATCCTTTAAGAATAGGAACTCTTTATGCATCATTTACTATCCAATCATATAAAAGACTCGAGGGCAATAGCTCGACTACATTAAGAATTCTAATATCAAGAAGTGAATAAGAATCATAAATCATGCTCGGAACTTATGAATAAAGTTACCCCAA
This sequence comes from Lycium ferocissimum, assembly GCF_029784015.1. NCBI lineage: Eukaryota > Viridiplantae > Streptophyta > Magnoliopsida > Solanales > Solanaceae > Lycium > Lycium ferocissimum. The sequence goes on from NC_081352.1 coordinate 10,908,944, forward strand.
AGCTCATATCTTATCTTACTTACATCTAGGACATGCCAAAAGAAAGAAGGGATAGGCTTTACATACCTTTAGCGTTTACTCGCAACACAACACGTATACGCTGCCTAATAGTACCTCAACCTATATTAAGACGTCAAGAACTACGATTAAGCTACGGGGGAATTCAAAACGTATTCTAACGTTAGTAACTCCTTCCTAAATAATTTGATGACGTTTCCTTTACATTCAAACCAACCACTCTTAATACATGCAAAAGAAAGTTAAACCTTACCTTTAATACTTGACTTCTCAACTTGGCTAGAATTTGTGCCTTGAATTAATACTTGTTCTTGCTATCTAGGATCAATCCCACGTTGATATACATCTTCTAAAGAGTTGAAATACTTGAAGAAAATTGATTTTTGATCAACACTTCACAAGCTCAATCTCGGCCAGCCATGGCCGAGAGCTTTTTCTTTCCCTCTCTAGGTTTATATGTTTGTTGAAGATGATAATTGAAGTCCTTAGTCATCAACCTTCTATATATGGGATGTCCATGAGCTGGACACGTGGCCCACCCAACACTTGAGCCAATTACACTTGGCCATGTCACGGGTGGGGCCCATACGGCCACTAATGGCTAATTAGAGAAATAATTACATCTTAATCCCACTTAATAATCTAATCATGGTTAATTAATCCCTAATCTCCATTAATATTTCTATACCAAATAAAATTTATAAGCACTTGTGCATTAAAACAAAATCGGAGGTTAAAAGTCTCTACTTCGGATCCCAAAATAGTCTTGTCCTTAACTTGTCATGACTAGCTTAAAATATACCAATGTACAAAAATACGGGATATAATAGTTTCAGAGACTAGTAAGTCATGTCATGTTGGGTATTCAGTTATGTTTGGCCTTGTGGGCTACACTATCATGTTTTCAGACTATTTTCTCACTCATCTTTTAAAACAGTATTTTTAGTATTATTATGATGACTCGTGATTTATTCATAATATTCATGTTTTTAAATTATATTCTGCATCAGTACATGTCCCATGTTGATTCAGCCAGCCATATGGTTTGCTCAGTCACATGCAGTCAGACACCGAGTGTCATGTCGCACCCGGGCCATGGTTCGAGGTGTGACACTTCCCCTACTGGTTAGAAATGAATCTACAAGATTATAACATGATTTCACCCTTGGGAAGCTCGTAGTGATTCTATAGTTCATCTCCTCCGCTTAGTTGTTGTTTTGGAAGTTGTTCGAAGTTGAAGCAAGCTATTATCTGAGTTTTTTGGTTGTATTTAAGGTAAGAACTCTCTTCTATGTGTGTATGATCTTGTTGTGGATTTGTATTAGTTGTTTGAAGTAAGGACTTGCGGAATCGACTATCGAAAGTCATGTATGTGTTGTTGTAGTTGCTGGATTATTTTGAGTTCATATTTGTGATGTCTTATGGTTGGTAGTTGATTAAATAGCTTGAGTATGTAGTTGTTGTTGTTGCTATGTGTATTATGAAAGGAGGAAGATATATGGAGGAGTATTGACTTTTGTTGTGAGATGAGTGCACGACCCAATTTAGAATCGCGCGGGCACCTACCATTCCCACCTCGGTAGGCGAACCCTCAACCAAAACAAAACAATTGCAAGTAAAGAATGAGATTCATTATCCTTCAAGAAATATTATAATTAACAACGAAAATCAAACCAATCTATTAATCCAATTAGCGGAAGTGTTTACAATGATTTAATACATACACCGACTCAATTCCCCATGACCTGGTCTAGACTAATACAAGAGCAACTAAGGTTAAACCAGAATACAATAATAATTCTAAGACCCAACCTCCATCTCGAAATGGGAAAAGATGAAGGTCTTCAAGATAGGCACCGTGCATCTTCCGAAAAACTTCCACAATCAATAACCTGAAAAACTCTACACCCCAAAAGGGATATAGCAAGAGTAGTATCAGTACAATACTAGTACTGGTAATCATCGTAGGCCGACAATGGTTAGAAGAACATATCAGTAAAAGAGTTCACAAATAAGCATCATAGGTAAAACTAGGTCAAAAGTACACATTACCTACCGCTCGTCGCAACGACGAAGATTATTATTCTCACCAACTCTCCCCTAGTAATCTGTTTGCCTAACTTACATTATACTCGCTTTTATCTCCCTAGCATGCAATAGACAATTTCACACAAGTATCACTAGTCAACTACCATTACACTATTCAATCTTAGTATCGGAAGTCATTCCGTCATTCTGATATTCACTATTCACCTGATTTTAGGAAACCAACATATACAACTGAACCAACGAACAATCAACAAAGATAATCCAAGATCATGGCCTATGGTTATAGCAATAAGCCCAACTGTGCCAAGTCTCAATAATCAATCCGAAACCGTATATCACAAATACGTCACAAGAATATCACAATAGAAGCCATAGTGCAATGCAATGCAATAATGTATAAAATGGGAATGCAATGCAATGCTGTGTACACATGTACTCCGGACAGAAATCTCTACGTCTCGGTAGCACAACCATGGGGGACCCGCGAAGTCCATGTACCTCACGGCTTCGGTAACAACCTCGGATACCGCTACCTCACGATTCCAGCAAAAACCTCGGCAATCGCTACGTACAACCTCAATTCCGGGACAACCATCGGATATCGGTCTTCACGTCACTCTCATCCAACTGAGCCCAGCTCATCACAGTGGTTCTTCAAGTATCATTAATGTATCAACAGTATATCATGAAGGATAAGAATGTGTGCAATGTATGAGTTCAATGTCAACAATCAAATCAATATCACAAGTACCACACATGGGCACACCAACAATATCATGAAAAAGGTTACACAATAAGCCACAATAGAACGCTATCCTCGTATCGAACGTCAACAAGTAAGATACTACCATATCATAGTCAGGATATATCAATAGTCTCCAATAGCCAACATGGACAAGTCACATAACAATATAACCTCATTCCTTTACTGCCTAACAACATCAATACATGACAATTACGCTTTCTACTTACAAAGTCACCACTAACATCCAGTCTAGAATCATTTCACGTTCTTTGGCACATTTTATCCATTTTAATACCAAATAAGGTTCAATATTAGATAGCACAGGACATGTTATACACATCATACAGGAACTCCTCATCAAAGGGGCCTAGTAAAGTAAGTACCGAACAACTAATCTTCCAAGTCACATAAAGTCCACCAATACTCACGGAAAAACCAACACATGAACCTAGGGAATCTACAGGCCACAAGCCCGAACACACAAATCTCATAACAGTACCATCCTAAGAATCCATCCCAATCGCTAAAATCCTATACATGCATTCTTCGTTTCATCTAATACACGAATATGTAAATCTAACCGGAGTCTACTGAAGAAAGGAAGTCGTAACCTACCTCGAGGTCGAGCGGGTACCACGAACATCCGTTGATCTTCAATTCATTCATCACGTTGTAACCCGCACGAAGGAACTTGAGACAATCATGAGTCCCAAGAATAAGTATCACCATTAGAGCATTTATAAGAGATTCAGACTGATAAAGAAAATTGGGAATTTAGACTAGATTTTCTAGGCCTCCATTACTAAAAGAACTCTTTTCCCAAACATAATAAAAACTAAGTGGTTACTTTCCTTAACACCATAATTAATACTAACCACAAAGAGTTATTGCAAGATCAAGTTACCATTTTTAGCTCTTTCCTTGAGAAAAGCCATTTTCAAAATCAATGGAAGAACTCACTTACTAGTTGAGGAAGGTAAGAGAATTCTAAGTTAATAATCATGCTAGTCTTATCGACAAGAGAGATTAGATCTATGTAATCCATATTAAAACATGCTAACAATTTTTCCACCTAAGTTCATGAATTGGTGACATCCATTTTTGTAGTTTCTAGATGAAGGACTTTAAGAAGCATCACTAATGTGAAGAAATGAATGGAGGAAGTTAAAAGGATTACCTTTCCCAAGAAGATATCATTTTAAGCTCCAAGGGCAGCTAAACTTTTTAGGGTATTGAGAAATGAGGTCAAATCCCGAAATGTCACTTAAATAGGGGAAAATCACCGCTCGTCACCATTATTGCTGTTTGAAACACCGCTTCAGCGGTACCGCTTCTACGCCAAAGTCCTTCACTTGAAGCTGCTAGGGAAGACTCAAATGACGATGAATTTGAGTTGGCATATCTCACACGGAGATTCCATAAAATGATTTGGAGAAATGGTAGAATCCGGAAGATGGAAGCTCAACAAAAAATCTCAAAGGAAATGAATATTCTTGCCATAGGTGTGGAAGACCCGGTCACTTTGCTAAAGAGTGCCCTCTAAACAAGCAGGACAGCTATGACAGAACTGCAAGGAGGAACCAGTTTCCTGATAGAAAGTTCAGAAGAAAGGAAGCTGCCGATGTTACAGTAAAACAAGCACTTTCTGCGTTGAGGGACTGATCTGTGATCCGCTCTCTGTACACCTTGTATGGTAAGAAGAGATACTGTATGAAAGAACTACTACACGCACACAAGTACGGTAGGTTGAGTTGGCCCATGCTTTAGGTCAAATATGGAATGAGTGGTCTTTATCCATCCCACATGCTTCCCACTATATATACAACATGTTGCAACATATTGTCTATCACTTGGAAAATCTAAAAATCACCAAAAAGTGCAGCCGTCACAAGACTCTCCAAGTGTTCAACAAAGCTAATCACAATTTGAAGGACTTTTTTCCAACACTGAAGATGCTTTATTCTCTTAGTTTGTTTTAAGCTTTGTTTCATTTGCTTTAACTTGTAAACCTTCTCTTCTCCTATAAGAAGTTGTTGTAGGTATTTCAAATTCTTAGTAGTTATTAGGCAATTTACCTTTCAATCTATTTAGTGGTACCCTTGGCAAGTTTAGTCTAAGGTGTATTAGTTGGGTTTCGCTAGAGGTAGTCAACCTTAGTTTCCTTGGCTAGAGTTAGTCAAGTGGGGGTGTTTGCTATCGGTGTTTTGCAAAGATTGAGGGACTACGGGAGTTAGTTCCTAGGTTGCAATCATTGTAAGGATTGAGGGATTATGGGAGTTAGTTCCTAGCTTACGATAGGTTGTAATATGAAGTTGCTCGTGTAGTGGAGTTGAAATCCTACTGGGGTAGGTCGTGGTTTTAATCCCTTGAGCAAGGAACTTTCCACGGTAAAAACAGTGCCTTCTTTACTTACTACATTGCATAAGGGAACTGGTTCTCAACCACGTCCCTCCATACACTGTTCGGTGTAGGTTATTGGTATCAGAGCGGGTACTTTCTAAAAGGTTAACACCTAAAAAGAATCTGTGAAATGGCTGCTTTGCCCAATATGGAAGAAGGTCAATCTTTCACCAGGCCACCCAGATTTAATGAAAAATACTATGGGTGGTGGAAGACTAGAATGCATGACTTCATCATGGTTGAAGACTCAGAGATGTGAGATATCATCTGTGATGGCCCCTATATTCCAGTGCACACAAGTGAAGATGGTGTAAAAACCACTGCCAAACAAGGAAAGAATACAATGATGTTGACAAGAAGGCAGTGGAGAAAAAATATAAAACCAGAAGACCCTTGTGTGGAATAGGACCTCGTTGAATACAATCGAGTCTCGGTGTGCTCAAGTTCCAAGCTAAAGAGATCGGGAAGCTCTTCAAAGCGCCCATGAAGGAACAACACGGGTGAAGAACTCCAAGATCAAGATGCTCACCAAAGTATGAAATGTTCAAAACAAAATAGGGAGAATCTGTTCATGATATGCACACTAGATTCACCTCTATTATAAGTGAGCTTCATTCTCTGGGAGAAGTCATCATAACCACCAAACTGGTAAGAAAGTTGCTTGGTGTGTTACCTGATTCCTGGGATAGCAAGGTAAATGCCATCTCCGAAGCCAAAGATCTCAGCACGTTGACTGTCGATGAGCTCATCGGAAACCTTAAGACATATGAGATGAAGATGTCTATGAAGAAGGAAGAAAAGAATGAAATCAAAAGGGAAAGGAGCCTAGTTCTTAAAGCTGCTAGGGAAGACTCAAATGACGATGAATTTGAGTTGGCATATCTCACACGGAGATTCCATAAATTGATTTGGAGAAATGGTGGAATCCAGAAGATGGGAAGCTCCAACAAAAATCTCAAAGGAAATGAATATTCTTGCCATAGGTGTGGAAGACCCGGTCACTTTGTTAAAGAGTTCCCTCTAAACAAGCAGGACAGTTATGACAGAACTGCAAGGAGGAACCAGTTTCCTGATAGAAAGTTCAGAAGAAAGAAAGTTGCCGATGTTATAGTAAAACAAGCACTTTCTGCGTTGAGGGACTGGTCTTTGATCTGCTCTCTGTACATCTTGCATGGTAAGAAGAGACAGCTGTAAAGCTGAGCTACTCACTGCACACAAGTACAGCAGTTGAGTTGGCCCATGCTTTAGGTCAAATATGGAATGAGTGGTCTTTATCCATCCCACATGCTTCCCACTATATATCCAACACGTTGCAACATATTGTCTATCACTTGGAAAATCTAAAAATCACCAAAAAGTGCAGCCGTCACAGGACTCTCCAAGTGTTCAACAAAGCTAATCACAATTTGAAGGACTTTTTTTCCAACACCGAAGATGCTTTATTCTCTTAGTTTGTTTTAAGCTTTGTTTCATTTGCTTTAACTTGTAAACCTTCTCTTCTCTATAAGAAATGCTCGCTCGTAGGTATTTCAAATTCTTAGTAGTTATTAGGCAATTTACCTTTCAATCTATTTAGTGGTACCATGGCCGCTTTAGTCTAAGGTGTATTAGTTGGGTTTCGCTAGAGGTAGTCAACCTTAGTTTCCTTGGCTAGAGTTAGTCAAATGGGGGTGTTTGCTATCGGTGTTTTGCAAAGATTGAGGGACTACGGGAGTTAGTTCCTAGGTTGCAATCATTGTAAGGATTGAGGGATTATGGGAGTTAGTTCCTAGCTTATGATAGGTTGTAATATGAAGTTGCTCGTGTAGTGGAGTTGAAATCCTACTGGGGTAGGTCGTGGTTTTAATCCCTTGAGCAAGGAGCTTTCCACGGTAAAAACAGTGCCTTCTTTACTTACTACATTGCATAAGGGAACTGGTTCTCAACCACGCCCCTCCATACACTGTTCGGTGTAGGTTATTGGTATCAGAGCGGGTACTTTCTAAATGGTTAACACCTAAAAAGAATCTGTGAAATGGCTGCTTTGCCCAATATGGAAGAAGGTCAATCTTTCACCAGGCCACCCGTATTTAATGGAAAATACTATGGGTGGTGGAAGACTAGAATGCATGACTTCATCATGGTTGAAGACTCAGAGATGTGGGATATCATCTGTGATGGCCCCTATATTCCAGTACACACAAGTGAAGATGGTGTAAAAACCACTGCCAAACAAGGAAAGAATACAATGATGTTGACAGGAAGGCAGTGGAGAAAAATTATAAAGCCAAGAAGACCCTTGTGTGTGGAATAGGACCTGTTGAATACAATCGAGTCTCAGTGTGCTCAACTGCTAAAGAGATCGGGGAAGCTCTTCAAACTGCCCATGAAGGAACAACACAGGTGAAGAACTCCAAGATCAAGATGCTCACCACAAAGTATGAAATGTTCAAAACAAAATAGGGAGAATCTGTTCATGATATGCACACTAGATTCACCTCTATTATAAGTGAGCTTCATTATCTGGAGAAGTCATCATAACCCACCGGTAAGAAAGTTGCTTGGTGTGTTACACGATTCTGGGATAGCAAGGTAAATGCCATATCCGAAGCCAAAGATCTCAGCACGTTGACTGTGGATGAGCTCATCGGAAACCTTAAGACATATGAGATAAAGATGTCTATGAAGAAGGAAGAAAAGAATGAAATCAAAAGGGAAAGGAGCCTAGTTCTTAAAGCTGCTAGGGAAGACTCAAATGACGATGAATTTGAGTTGGCATATCTCACACGGAGATTCCATAAATTGATTTGGAGAAATGGTGGAATCCGAGAAGATGGGAAGCTCAACAAAAATCTCAAAGGAAATGAATATTCTTGCCATAGGTGTGGAGAAGACCGGTCGCTTTGTTAAAGAGTGCCCTCTAAACAAAGCGGGACGGTTATGACGAGCTGAGGAGGAACCCGTTTCGATAGAAAGTTCAGAAGAAAGAAAGTTGCCGATGTTATAGTAAAACAAGCACTTTCTGCGTTGAGGGACTGGTCTTTGATCTGCTCTCTGTACACCTTGCATGGTAAGAAGAAGGTAAAGCCGAGCTACTCATCTTTGCACACGCAAGTACGACGATTGAGTTGGCCCATGCTTTAGGTCAAATATGGAATGAGTGGTCTTTATCCATCCCATGCTTCCCACTATATATCCAACATGTTGCAACATATTGTCTATCACTTGGAAAATCTAAAAATCACCAAAAAGTGCAGCCGTCACAAGACTCTCCAAGTGTTCAACAAAGCTAATCACAATTTGAAGGACTTTTTTCCAACATTGAAGATGCTTTATTCTCTTAGTTTGTTTTAAGCTTTGTTTCATTTGCTTTAACTTGTAAACCTTCTCTTCTCTTATAAGAAAATTTGTTGTAGGTATTTCAAATTCTTAGTAGTTGTTAGGCAATTTACCTTTCAATATATTTAGCGGTACCCTTGGCCAGTTTAGTCTAAGGTGTATTAGTTGGGTTTCGCTAGAGGTAGTCAACCTTAGTTTCCTTGGCTAGAGTTAGTCAAGTGGGGTGTTTGCTATCGGTGTTTTGTAAAGATTGAGGGACTACGGGAGTTAGTTCCTAGGTTGCAATCATTGTAAGGGTTGAGGGATTATGGGAGTTAGTTCCTAGCTTATGATAGGTTGTAATATGAAGTTGCTCGTGTAGTGGAGTTGAAATCCTACTGGGGTAGGTCGTGGTGATTTTTCATCCCTTGAGCAAGGAGCTTTTCACGGTAAAAACAGTGCCTTCTTTACTTACTACATTGCATAAGGGAACTGGTTCTCAACCATGTCCCTCCATACACTGTTTGGTGTAGGTTTTTGGTATCAGAGCGGGTACTTTCTAAAAGATTAACACCTAGAAAGAATCTGTGAAATGGCTGCTTTGCCCAATATGGAAGAAGGTCAATCTTTCACCAGGCCGCCCAGATTTAACGGAAAATACTATGGGTGGTGGAAGACTAGAATGCATGACTTCATCATAGTTGAAGACTCAGGGACGTGGGATATCATCTGTGATGGCCCCTATATTCAAGTACACACAAGTGAAGATGGCATAAAAACCACTGCAAAACAAGGAAAGAATACAATGATGTTGATAGGAAGGCAGTGGAGAAAAATTATAAAGCCAAGAAGACCCTTGTGTGTGAAATAGGACCTGATGAATACAATCGAGTCTCAGCGTGCTCAACTGCTAAAGAGATCTGGGAAGCTCTTCAAACTGCCCATGAAGGAACAACACAGGTGAAGAACTCCAAGATCAAGATGCTCACCACAAAGTATGAAATGTTCAAAATAAAAGAGGGAGAATCTATTCATGATATGCACACTAGATTCACCTCCATTATAAGTGAGCTTCATTCTCTGGGAGAAGTCATCATAACCACCAAACTGGTAAGAAAGCTGCTTGGTGTGTTACCTGATTCCTGAGATAGCAATGTAAATGCCATCTCCGAAGCCAAAGATCTCAGCACGTTGACTGTCGATAAGCTCATCGGAAACCTTAAGACATATGAGATGAAGATGTCTATGAAGTAGGAAGAAAAGAATGAAATCAAAAGGGAAAGGAGCCTAGTTCTTAAAGCCGCTAGGGAAGACTCAAATGACGATGACGAATTTGAGTTGGCATATCTCACACGGAGATTCCATAAATTGATTTGGAGAAATGGTGGAATCCGAGAAGATGGGAAGCTCAACAAAAATCTCAAAGGAAATGAATATTCTTGCCATAGATGTGGAAGACCGGTCACTTTGCAAAAAGAGTGCCCTCTAAACAAGCGAAACATGACGATGACCGAGCAAGGAGGAACCAGTTTCCTGATAGAAAGTTCAGAAGAAAGGAAGCTGCCGATGTTACAGTAAAAACAAGCACTTTCTGCGTTGAGGGACTGGTCTGTGATCTTCTCTATGTACACCTTGCATGGTAAGAAGAGACAGCTGTAAAGCCGAGCTACTCACTGCACACAAGTACAGCAGTTGAGTTGGCCCATGCTTTAGGTCAAATATGGAATGAGTGGTCTATATACATCCCACATGCTTCCCACTATATATACAACATGTTGCAACATATTGTCTATCACTTGGAAAATCTAAAAATCACCAAAAAGTGCAGCCGTCACAAGACTCTCCAAGTGTTCAACAAAGCTAATCACAATTTGAAGGACTTTTTTCCAACACTGAAGATGCTTTATTCTCTTAGTTTGTTTTAAGCTTTGTTTCATTTGCTTTAACTTGTAAACCTTCTCTTCTCTTATAAGAAGCTGTTGTAGGTATTTCAAATTCTTAGTAGTTGTTAGGCAATTTACCTTTCAATATATTTAGCGGTACCCTTGGCCAGTTTAGTCTAAGGTGTATTAGTTGGGTTTCGCTAGAGGTAGTCAACCTTAGTTTCCTTGGCTAGAGTTAGTCGGTTTGGGGTGTTTGCTATCGGTGTTTTTCAAAGATTGAGGGACTACGGGAGTTAGTTCCTAGGTTGCAATCATTGTAAGGGTTGAGGGATTATGGGAGTTAGTTCTTAGCTTACGATAGGTTGTAATATGAAGTTGCTCGTGTAGTGGAGTTGAAATCCTACTGGGGTAAGTCGTGGTGATTTTTAATCCCTTGAGCAAGGAGCTTTTCACGATAAAAACAGTGACTTCTTTGCTTACTATATTGCATAAGGGAACTGGTTCTTAACCACGTCCCTCCATACATTGTTTGGTGTAGGTTATTGGTATCAGAGCAGGTACTTTCTAAAAGGTTAACACCTTGAAAGAATCTATGAAATGGCTGCTTTGCCCAATATGGAAGAAGGTCAATCTTTCACCAGGCCACCCAGATTTAACGAAAAATACTATGGGTGGTGGAAGACTAGAATGCATGACTTCATCATGGTTGAAGACTCAGAGATGTGGGATATCATCTGTGATGGCCCCTATATTCAAGTACACACAAGTGAAGATGGTGTAAAAACCACTGCCAAACAAGGAAAGAATACAGTGATGTTGACAGTAAGGCAGTGGAGAAAAATTATAAAGCTAAGAAGACCCTTGTGTGTGGAATAGGACCTGATGAATACAATCGAGTCTCAGCTAAAGAGATGCGGGCGAGGTGAAGAACTCCAAGATCAAGATGCTCACCACAAAGTATGAAATGTTCAAAATAAAAGAGGGAGAATCTATTCATGATATGACACTAAATTCACCTCCATTATAATGATTCCAGTTCTGGGAGAAGTCATCATAACCACCAACTGGTAAGAAAGTTGCTTGGTGTGTTAAAGAGATAGCAAGGTAAATGCCATCTCGAAGGGAAGCTCTTCAATTTGTCGTTGAGCCATCTAAAACCTTAAGACATATGAAGGAACAACACAAGTGAAGAGTTGGCTCCGGAGATTCGAGAAATTGATTTGGAGAAAGATCAAGATGCTCACAAAAATCACAAAGTATGAAATCTTGCCAAAATAAAAGAGGGAGAATCTATTCATGATATGCACACTAGATTCACCTCTATTATAAGTGAGCTTCATTTACGATAAAAAAGTCATCATAACCACCAAACTTGCATGGTAAGAAAGTTGCTTGGCGTGTTACCCGATTCCCGGGATAGCAAGGTAAATGCCATCTCCGAAGCCAAAGAAAATCTAAAAATCAAAAAAGACAAGACTCTCCAAGTGTTCAACGCTAATCACGATTTGAAGGACTTTTTTGAGCTTTATTCTCATCGGAAACCTTCTCTTCTCTTATAAGACATATGAGATGAAGATGTCTATGAAGAAGGAAGTAAAGAATGAAATCAAAAGGGAAAGGAGCCTAGCAATCATTGTAAGGGTTGAGGGATTATAGTTAGCTTACGATAGGTTGAAGACTCAAATGACAACGTGGTTTTAATTTGAGTTGGTAAAAATATGCCTCACTACATTGCATAAGAGATTCCATAAATTGATTTGGAGAAATGGTGGAATCCCTTTGCCCAATATGGGAAGGTCAATCTTTCCAACAAAAATCTCAGAAGGAAATGAATATTCTTGTCATGTGTGGAGGAAGACCCTTGGAATACAATCACTTTGCTAAAGAGTGCCCTCGTATGAAGGAAAACAAGTGAAGAACTCAAGATCAAGATGCTCACCACAAAGTATGAAATGTTCAAAATAAAAGAGGGAGAATCTATTCATGATATGCACTAGGAGGAATTCTGGGGAAAAGTCATCGATAGAAAGTTGTTGGTGTGTTCGAAGATAGCAAAAGGATGAGCTCATCGGAAACCTTAAGACGATGTTGAAGAAGGAAGTAAAGAATGAAACAAGCACTTAAAGCTACTAGGAAGACTCAAATGACAACTAATTTGAGTTGGCATATCTCACACGGGATTCCATAAATTGATTTGGAGAAATGGTGGATCTTCTCTCAAAGGAAATGAATATTCCGTACACCTTGCATGGTAAGAAAGGAAGCCGCCGATGTTACGAAGAAACAAGCACTCGTTGACCGCACACAAGTAAGAAGAGCAATTTGAGTTGGCCCATGCTTTAGGTCAAATATGGAATGAGTGGTCTTTATCCATCCTACATGCTTCCCACTATATATACAACTTGTTGCAACATATTGTCTATCACTTGGAAAATCTAAAAATCACCAAAAAGTGCAGCCGTCACAAGACTCTCCAAGTGTTCAACAAAGCTAATCACAATTTGAAGGACTTTTTTCCAACACTAAAGATGTTTTATTCTCTTAGTTTGTTTTAAGCTTTGTTTCATTTGCTTTAACTTGTAAACCTTCTCTTCTCTTATAAGAAGCTGTTGTAGGTATTTCAAATTCTTAGTAGTTGTTAGACAATTAACCTTTCAATATATGTAGCGGTACCCTTGGCCAGTTTAGTCTAAGGTGTATTAGTTGGGTTTCGCTAGAGGTAGTCAACCTTAGTTTCCTTGGCTAGAGTTAGTCAAGTGGGGGTGTTTGCTATCGGTGTTTTGCAAAGATTGAGGGACTACGGGAGTTAGTTCCTAGGTTGCAATCATTGTAAGGGTTGAGGGATTATGGGAGTTAGTTCCTAGCTTACGATAGGTTGTAATATGAAGTTGCTCGTGTAGTGGAGTTGAAATCCTACTGGGGTAGGTGGTTATTTTTAATCCCTTGAGTAAGGAGTTTTCCACGGTAAAAACAGTGCCTTCTTTACTTACTACATTGCATAAGGGAACTGGTTCTCAACCAGGTCCCTTTATACACTGTTTGGTGGACGCATAGCCTATATCAATTTGCCTTTGGGGCTATACACTTGCCATCGGGACTATTCACTTAGAAACCGAGTCCTACATGAGGCCGGATAATTAATTTCAGTATTACTTATTTGATATGAGTTAGAGACAGGTAAGTATACCTCAGATTATCATTGACTCCTCAGATTACATTCAGTATATCATGTATATCAGTTCAGTTCAGTTTCAGTTATTCAGTTGCCTTATATACTCGGTACATTATTTCATACTGACGTCCCTTTTGCCAGAGGCGCTGTTTCATTTTATCTGGAGTTACCAGGTCTAGAGTTTGGAGTCATTTTGTGTATATATAGAGATGATGGGTAGGCTGGGGCATGTCCCGACCACAGTACAATTATGTTCTCTTAGAGACTTGTAGACATGTCTTGTACATTCAGTATATCAACATGGCAGCCTTGTTGGCCTTTGTATATATTTCTTTTGGATTTGATTTTCTAAACACTCGTGGTGACCTTATCAGCCCGCATAGATGTATATATATCTTTTGGGGTGATCTCATTTCAGTTGAGACAGTTGTTATTTACAGATTATTCTGAGCATGGCCTTATCAGCCTGAGATGGTAATGATTGTCTTTCAGCTTGGCCTTGTTAGCCTAGACAGATTAGTAAGCTGGGGTCAAGTAAGGCATTGGGTGCCGGCCACGCCTCTCCAGGTTTGGGGCATGACAAACTTGATATCAGAGCATGTCTATCCTAGGGAGTCTACAAGCCGTGTCTAGTAGAGTCTTGTTTATAAGTGTGTTGTGCACCACATTATATAAACACGGGGCTATAGGGAATTTAGGAGTTGTTTACCCTTCTTTCAGATCCAAATCGTTATGTAGAGCTGAGTCATAGGAGTTGAGTTTGAACTTACGTGTTTGTATTTCTATAGGGAGATGCCTGTGACCAGAAATACTACATCTAACCAGAGGGCTAATACAACAGCGGGTGAGGGTACTAGTCGAGTACCACCAGTTGATGTGGCCGAGTCTGAGGCCTAGGATGAGACACCCTCCCAGCCATCTTCAACTCTTCCACCACCTGATGAGCTTCCGAAAGACACAACACCTCCAGTCCCCCTTCATGTTCTGTCTTATCAGGATATCAGGAGTGCAGTATATTTATTGACACGGTTGGTGGCTACAGAGCGACAGCCGAGAGCACCGGTTAGTGCTGGGCCTTCTGAGGGATCCGGGAGTTTGAGGGTTTGTGAATTAATAACTTTGAGTCCTCTAGAGTTTACAGGGACAGAACAGAGAGAGGATCCACATAACTTTATTGATCAGCTTCATAGGATCTTTAGAGTGATGCACGTTTCGAAGATTGAGGCGGTAGAGTTGGCATCTTTCCGATGACGAGATATAGTTGTCCTTTGGGTACGAGGGATGAGAGAGGTCCAGGGTACAAAATGCACCTCAAGCTGAGTGGGGGGATTTCTCAGATGCCTTTCTGTACCATTATTTGCCACTAGAGATTCAGGAGGCCCAGGTTGATAAGTTCTTAGCCCTCCAGCAGGGCAATATGAGCGTTCGAGAGAATAGTCTCTGATTTGATTCTTTAGCCAGGTGTGCCCCATCACTTGTTGATTCGATGCGTGCCAAGATGCACCGGTCCATAGCAGGACTTGTACCAGAGTTGGTAGAGGCTTGTACTATAGCCTCGTTGCATGATAATATGGACATCTCTGGATTTAGCCTTCCTCTAGAATCTAAAGGAGAATAGACGCCAGCAGTGGGTCACTGCGAGGATTAAGAGAGAGCATCATAAGAGGGAGAGGTCCGCCGGTCATCAGGGAGAGATACAGGGTGGCTCCAGGCCATGATACTTTGGCAGGCCACCTAAGCCTCCACCACCCCAGTTCTAGGGTTATAGATCCGATCGCTATGTTCCATCGGGACCGGATGAGAGGTCACGAGCGTCAGGCTCCTAGCAGCAGATGAGATCAGCTTCCCTGCGTTGTAATACTTACGACGGGGGGCATTTCTAGATGTGCATATTAGGTTCGACCGCTTGCTATATGTTTGGTCGCGAGGGTCACATGATCATAGAATGCCCAACTAAAGAGCAAGGTGGTATGTCTCTACCGACTGAGTTGGTAGCAGGGTCATCTTCTTCAGTGCGTCCTACAGGGTGCGGATTGATGTGCTGTGAAATTATGGCATATTCGATACTTTTTGGCAATAAGTTTTACTTGTTTCTGAGCAAGTCTTGGTCTTTTTGATGTGTTTGTGACATGTTGCAGATATTTAACGTATTTCGGGAGCAAGTCATGGAAATGGAGTGAAAAAGATGTTCAAAGAAAGAAATTAACTGAAGCCTGAGTTATACGGAGGAACATACAGACTGTAGAATATTCACGGTCCGTAAATACCATCGTGAATGCTTAACAGAATGGGGCTTGACATGAAGTGGAAGTCCTGGCAGAAGTACGGACCGTATAATATTTACGGTCCGTAAAACTCATCGTATGTTGGTTCCAGAGGAGTCTTAAAGAGAAGAGGATTTACAGGCAAGTTATACGAACTGTATAATATTTACGGTCCGTAAAAGTGGATCGTACATCTGACAACTGGAGGAGATTTCACGGAAGACTTTCACTGATTCTACGGACCGTATAAAATGTACGGTCCGTACATTGGTCCGTCGAGGGCAATTTTGTCAATCCAATTTTGCATGGCTTTGACTCTTATAAATACCGGATTTTAGGTTTCCTGTAGGGTATTCAACACAGAACTCAGTTTTATTTTCCTTAGTATTAGCTACTCATAGTTTTGAAGTCTTTTGGGAGATTACAAACAATTGCAATTAAATTCTCTTCAATTCCAAGCAATCAATTGTAAGCATTATGATTTCTATTACTTCTTATTGTTCTTCTCCTTCTATGAGTAGCTAATTTCCCTTACTAGGGTTGTGAACCCAATTGATGGGTGTTTTGTGATTGATATACATATAATGGATTATTAGGGTTTATTTATTCTTCATTCTTCATTCATAATTAATGGTTGCAAACATTGATTAAAGCCATAAACTTTGATTTATTTGGGAAAATAATTAGGGTTGGTAAGAATAAATAACAAGAACTCAAAGCTTTAAACTTTGTTTAATAAATTCACTTAGGAATAAGAAGAATTTACTTGGCACGATTAATCGTTCTTCATAGTTACTTTCTTATATTTGGGAAAATCATAGAAAGAGATAATCTTTATTTATTGGGAAATAGTAGAGATTCATATAGAGATTAAGTGCATTCATATAATGATCCATTAGAAGTATATCAAGATCAATACCCATGATCAGACACTCAATCTAACGGGGACACAACCTTAGTTTCTTTTACCATAAATTCACAACCAAAGCAATAGTTAGCAATTAGTCACTAAAAACCCGACTTTTATCAAAATCATCGGATTAAGACATTAGACCTAAACATAGCATCCTACGATTTTAGTAACCTTTTCACACCATATTCCCTGTGGGATTCGACCCCAACCTTGTTGGTTTACTATATTTGACAACGTCCGCGTTATACCATTAATAGGTGTAATTTGAGCGTATCAAATTTTGGCGCCGTTGCCGGGGAATACGATTTTGAAATTACTAAATAGTGTTTTCTTTATTGAAGTCTTTTGCTTATTCCATCACACCTTGTTTTCTACTCTGTGTAAACCAGGTGAACATGAATCAGAATCAGCAAAATCAACGTGCTGGTAACCAGGGGAATCGGTTGAACAATCAGGCGAATGATTCAGATGATGAGAATATTTTCGCTGATCTTGTTCCAGAGGAGGACTATGCATCTGCTATTGTTTAGCCTCGAGTTAGAGCTTCTACCGTGAAAATTGACTCCTCTCTATACCGCTTGTTGAAGCTTGAGGGATACTTTCGAAACTCTACTGAGAACGACCCTCAACGTCATTTGCAGAATTTTGTGGATGTGTGTGCTAATCACATCCAGAACAACGTTCCACAAGATGCTATTCGATTGAGGTTATTCAAATATTCCTTAACTGGAGAGGCAAGAACATGGTTTGAGAAGCTGCCCCGAAATTCGATTACTTCATGGGCAGAGATGGTGGCTGCTTTTCTCACAAAATGGTACCCCCCTAGCAAGAAGGTCTGAAATTCGTGACAAGATCTATGAATTTAAGCAACGACCGGGGAACAATTATATGAAGCACCGGGAGAGATTCAAGAGTATTTGCGAAGAGCCCAAATCATGGTTTTTCGGATCATATACTAATGGAGAAGTTCTACCGAGGGCTAGATCCAAGGACGCGATCGATTGCTAATAATGCAGCTGATGGTTATTTCATGAACAAATCTTATAGACGGGTGACCACCATACGTAACAAGCTGACGACTCATAATCAGGCTTGGCACTCAAACAATCGATGTGGTACCATTTGGTAGTGCTATGATGAAAATATAGTAAAGGAGAACCAAGATACCCAAAGCAAACATTGGCGTTAACTTGCAACAAATATTTCCTTGCTAACAAAGAAGTTTGATGAGTCCCGATCAAAAAGGTAAATGTTTGTGAGGATGATACGGATTTTTGCCAAAAGGGATGTACCATACTCAAGATGGTCTGTTCCATGATGGGCCCCCTATGCAGGTTGAAGATGCTAATTATGTGAATAACTCTCAAGGGGGTTACCAAAGACAGAATTACCAAGGTGGTTACTAGAATAAGAATCAATGGAGACCTCCGCAAGGTCAAGGTGCTTATAATAATTCAGGGAACTACAATAATAATTATGGTGGTGCGAACCAAGGGAGCTACAACAACAGTAATAATTTTGGTAACAAGAGTTCCAATCCTTATATACCACCGAAAGGGCAGTCAACAGAGTAAGGTAGTTCGAAGGTTGAATCAATGCTTGAGAAGATTCTGGCCAATCAGTCTAAGTCTGAGAGGACTTTATTTAGGCTGGCAGAGATGGGTTCCCATACAACAGCTATTCAGAAGCTTGAATCACAGATGAGGGATATTTCTAGAGAGCAGCACCCTCCTAAAAAGGGAGGACTTCCGAGTGACACTATTCCAAATCCAAAGAATGGGGGAGGTGGTGTAAACCGTGTGTTTGCCATCACTACTACGAGTAGTAAAATACTCGAAGGGGCTGATAAGAAGATGGTTGATCTTGAGACAATAGATGAAGAGGATGAGGTGCAGTCTGAAGCACCTATTATTGTTGATGAGAATCCTGATGACAAGAAAGTTGTTGATATTCCAGAGATAGTGAAGGATGCTGATAACACGAGAAATCAAACCATGAAAGGGTCTCTCTGCCCTTTGACTTAGAATTTCAAGTCTAAACCTCCCGTTCCTCATAGGTTGGTAAAGAAGAAGGAGGATGCTAAGTTCGAGAAATTTTATGATCAGTTGAAGCAGTTGTCTCTTAATTTCCCCTTCTTGGAAGCTGTCAAGGAGATGCTCGATTTTGCTAAATATTTGAAGGAATTACTGACCAAGAAGAAAACGGTTCAACATGAAACCGTAAGTTTGACTCACACTGTGAGTTCCATCATCTCAACTACTACTGTTCAGAAAAAGGGAGATCCTGGGGCGTTCACCATTCCTTGTTCTGTGGGACACTATGATTTTGCTCGTGCTTTGTGTGATAATGGGGCGAGTATTAATTTGATGCCCCTTGCTATATACAAACAATCAGATTTAGGGATGCCAAGGCCGACTACTATGAGGTTACAAATGGCTGATAGGTCTATCAAAAGACCTGTTGGGGTGGTTGATGATGTACTTATGCTGGTTAGTGATTTTATGTTGCCCGTTGATTTTGTGATTATTGACTGTGCTATTGATCGGGACATTCCTATTATTCTGGGGAGACCTTTCCTTGCTACAGGGAGAGCTCTGATGGATTCGGAGAAAAATGAAATCAAGTTCTAAGTCAACGATGAAGAAGTGACTTTTCAGGCTAGCAAGGGGATGAAGTTACCAAGTGCTTATGAGAGCATTTCGGTAATTGATTCGTTTGATGTTATTGATGAATCAGTAGAGTTCAAGATAGAAGAAGAAAGTTTGGGTGAAGCTCTAGCTGGTATTCTCATTAATTTTGATACTGAGGACATGGAAGGTTATGTGGAGACAGTAAATTCACTTGTTGGGTTGAGATCATATTCCTACCAACCAAAGAAGCTGAATCTTGATCTGGAAAATAGAACAACTCCTCCAAAGAAAGCCTTGATCATTGAGCCACCTAAGTTGGAGCTTAAACAGCTTCCATCACATCTGAAGTATGTGTTCCTTGGTCCGGACAATACATTGCCAATGATTGTTTCAGCTCTACTGACTGAGGAGCAGATTTTACAGCTTTTGGAGCTATTGAGGGAGTATAGGCGTGCTATTGATTGGACCATAGCAGACATTCGAGGTATTCCATCTGGGATCTATGAGCACAAAATTCAATTGGAGGAAAATAGCAAACCGAGTGTAGAGCATCAGAGGCGACTGAACGAGAATATGCAAGAGGTAGTCAAGAAAGAGATCATCAAATGGTTGGATGCGGGAGTGGTTTACCTAATCGCGATAGTAAATGGGTGAGCCCGATCCCAATGTGTTCCCTATGGCGGCATCACCGTGGTGCCAAATGCAAAGAATGAGTTGATCCCAACTAGAACCGGATGGAGAGTTTGCGGACTATCGCAAGCTCAACACGCCACATGCAAGGACCATTTCCCCATGCCTTTTATTGATCAAATGCTTGATCGGCTAGCGGGGCGTTCCTACTATTGCTTCCTTGATGGTTATTCGGGCTACAATCAGATCAACATTGCTTTGGAAGATCAGGAGAAGACTATTTTTACTTGTCCTTATGGGACGTTTGCATTTAGCCGGATGCCTTTTGGTTTGTGTAATGCACCAACCACTTTTCAAAGGTGCATGATGTCAATCTTCTCTGACATGGTAGAGGATTTCTTGGAGGTGTTCATGGATGACTTCTCTATTGTGGGGGATTCATTTGAAGATTGTCTTGGCCATCTGGGTCAAGTGCTGAAAAGATGTGAGGAGACAAATCTCATGCTAAATTGGGAGAAGTACCATTTTATGATGAAGGAAGGAATCGTCCTCGGTCACAAAATCTCCGAAAAGGGAATCGAGGTCGATCAAGCAAAAATTGATGTAATTGCAAAACTTCCACCACCTATCTCAGTCAAAGGTGTCCGAAGTTTCTTGGGACATGCTGGGTTCTATAGGCGCTTCATCAAAGATTTCTCCAAGATTGCTAACCCGATATGCAAGCTTCTTGAAAAAGAGGCTAAGTTTGTGTTTGATGATAAGTGCTGGAAGGCGTTTGATGAGTTAAAAGAGCGTCTCTCATCGCTCCGATTATTGTTGCTCCTGACTGGTCCTTGCCATTTGAACTGATGTGTGATGCTAGTGGTTTTGCAATAGGTGTTGTGCTTGGGCAGAGGCACAATAAAATTATGCACCCGATCTATTATGCAAGCAAAACACTGAATGTTGCCCAGATGAATTACATAGTGACGGAGCAAGAGCTGCTTGCCATTGTGTTTGCTTTTGAGAAGTTTTGGGCCTATTTGTTGGGGTCCAAACTCGTGGTATACACTGATCATGCAGCACTGCGATACCTTATAGCAAAGAAGGAAGCAAAGCCGCGACTGATCCGATGGGTACTATTGCTGCAAGAGTTTGATTTTGAGGTGAAAGATCGCAAGGGCACCGAGAATCAAGTTGCTGACCATCTATCTCGGCTTGAAGAGGCTAGGAGACCTTCTGATGAGCTTGACATAGATGATGCTTTTTCGGGTGAGAGGGTATTGGCTGTGTCAATGGAGGTAGCACCGTCGTATGCCGACATTGCCAATTATTTGGTAACAGGCATAGTTCCAGAAGATATCAAAGCTTACCAAAAGAAGAATTTCTTGCGGGATTCTCGACAGTACTACCGGGTCGAGCCTTATTTGTTTAGAACATGCACTAACAACATCATTCGGCATTGTGTTCCTGATAGTGAAGTGACATCGATTCTAAAGGCGTGCCATGACTCTCCTATTGGGGTCATCATAGCGGTAACCGGACTGTGGCAAAGGTACTTGAATGCAGTTATTACTGGCTAACCATATTTCATGATGCTAATCTATTGGTGCGGTCTTACGATCAATGTCAGGGGCAAGGGAATATAGGCAGAAGGCAAGAGATGCCTATGAATTTTGTTATGGAGGTAGAAGTGTTCGATGTCCGGGGGATTGACTTTAGGACCCTTTGTGAGTTCAGGTGGCATGAAATACATCTTGGTTGCTGTGGATTATGTGTCAAAATAGGTAGAAGCTGTTTCTTTACCTAATAACGAGGCCAAAAGTGTCATGGGGTTCCTCAAGAAGAACATATTTACTCGCTTTGGTACTCCGAGAGCTATAATCAGCGATGGTGGATCCTACTTTTGCAATAGAGCTTTCGCGGGTTTGATGGAGAAATATGGTGTAAAACATAGGGTGGAAACACCTTACCATCCTCAGACAAGTGGGCAGGTTGAAGTATCCAATAGGGAGACCAAGAGTATTCTAGCAAAAACTGTAAATGCAAATAGAATTGATTGGGCCCGCAAGCTCGATGATGCTCTATGGGCATACGGATCGCTTTCAAAACTCCGATTGGGACTTTACCCTTCAAGCTTGTGTTCGGAAAAGCTTGTCACTTACCGGTTGAACTTGAGCACAAGGCTATGTGGGCTTTGAAGAAACTGAATATGGATTGGGAGGAAGCAACCAAGCTCAAAGTTGTTTCAACTAAATGAGATGGATGAGTTTCGGTACCGTGCATACGAGAGTGCAAAGACTATATAAAGAAAGGATGAAGCAATACCATGACAAGAAGATCTTAAAGCGAGAGTTCTATAAGGGTGATCTGTTTTTGTTTTTGTTGAACTAAGCTTAAATCAGGTGGTCCGGTCCATTTGGGTGGTAGGTGTTTCACCCCATGGAGCGATTGAGTTAAAGTCCGAAGATGGAACTCGAACATTTAAGGTGAATGGGCAGAGATTGAAGTACTATCACGAGATGGTTTCAGATGATAGAATTATTGACCGATACTGGTTGAAGCACCTCGGAACGAACAATGATATGGTGTACTCAGATAAGGAGTGAATGGTTATCACCGTCGTGCCGCGACGTTAAATCAAGCGCTTCTTGGGAGGCAACCCAAGTGTAATGTTTATTTATTTATTTTTTTCATTTGCAGCATATAGGGTAATGTTTGTTTTGGTGCAGGATGCAAAGGATAGACACGGGAGATGATCTATGCCAGAATCTACGGTCCGTATGAAATGTACGGTCCGTAGATGGAAGCGTAGATTGAAGAAGAAAAAAATGGTTCTCTGTTAATGATCTATGCCATAATATACGGTTCGTTTAAAACATACGGGTCCGTATATGGAAGCGTAGAACATGAGTCAGATAAAAGCTCTTTCTGTCCTTGATTTACGCCAAAACATACGGATCGTAAAATTTATACGGACCGTGAAAATAAGCGTAAAACAAGGATCCATGAACAAGCATGTCATTCTGTCATAAATCTACGGTCTGTTTTACGGACCGTATGTTTTTCACGGCCTGTACATAAAAAAAAAATTATCATCCTTGTCTACATGTTCATTATTATAGATACTAATATGTAGTCCACAGGTATGGCTGTCACAAGAGGTCGTGCCCAGGGCACAGGACAGGGCCGAGGGCGAGGCCGAACCCAAGTCAGAACTAGGCTCCGTGATGAAGACCAGGCTCCTGTCGCACGAAACACAAGGCCGCGAAGAGCAGCCCAAACTCCGGCAAATCCCCCATCTGATAAGGGGACCAGCAGTGATGGGGAGCACTCATCAAGCTCTCCTGACCTGTCTAGTCGAGAGGAGGCGACTAATGCGCCGGAAGAGTCTGATGCTGAAGAGGCGGCATGCCTAAATGAGAACAGAATGAAGGAGAGGTCTGAACATGCTATTAGGTTCACGATCCAAGGCTCAAAAGAAATATATGCTAAAGGGCTAGAGCCAAAGGAAAGAGGACAGGGTTTCCGCCGGAATATCTACTAGGAGAGGCGGATCAGTTTTGAAGGGTTAGAACACTTCCCAACCATACAGGCTATCATTGATCACCATAGATGAGGATTCCTTAGCTAGCCACTCGGCACATATGTACCATCTATTGTGAGAGAGTTCAACGCCAACTATGCGGCGGAGATAAACAACAGGTACAAGCTATCCCAACAAGCAAGGACAGTGATACGCCTCCAAAAGGTGACTATTAGAGGTGTAAGGATTGATTTCTCCAGCAAGGCCATAAACCGATTCTACTTCGAGGACAACTATGAACCGCCAGCAAACACGGATGAGTTAGACTATAGATTGGTGGGGAACAGGACTGACGAGATGAAAGAAGTACCATGGGTGGCCTCGGTGATTGCTAGAGGGAATCTAATTTGGCGTACAAATTCTAGCGCACCGATAAAAAAGAAAGATCTTTCAGTGGAGGCACAATTCTGGTGGAGTGTCCCAATGCACAGACTGTAACCAACTCAGACAGATAATCAGCTCACTATAAGCTAGGCGATTTTAGTAGCTTCCATCATGTCTCGGTATGCAGTTGATATAGGGCAATTAATAGCCGATGAGGTTCGAATGCGGGCAACTCAGCTTGGCCTTTCGTTGGTTGTCCCGTGCTTGATTACAGCCCTTTTTCTGAAGCCTGACATCCAGAAGTTTCCTTACTGGGACTATAAGTTTGAGGCAAAACACATCTACAGTTTGCTAAAGAGCAAAGATAGAGAGGTTAAGGATAGGTTGGCAGCAGCCCGAGGCGGTGTGACAGCCCCAGAATTTATGCAATATGAGTCTGATCAGAATGAGGATGAGGGCACGACATTAGAGGAGACCACAGAGGGTTTTGAGACTGCCGCCACGATAGTACCAGCTCCTACAGCGGTTCCAGAGTCATCGTCGGGCCCCACCTCATCCGCAGCCCCTGAGGTTGCCACTGAGCCGGTCCCCACGACTGCCCCACCTGCTACCAGAGTCACCTCCACATCTACAGCACTTCCTGGAGGTATAATGATTCCATTTAACAGACAGAACTTCCATGACTCATATGTAAAGGCAGACAGAGCCGATCGACAGATCACTAGCCTATTAGGGGAGTTAAAGAAAGTTATACACGGGCAGTTCGGAAGGAGATGGAGTCGCTACAGGAGTCATTTACCCAGTCACACCATCAAATTCACTCCAGAATTGGTGGTATTGAGAGGCGAGTACTTGAGTTGGAGAAGGTATCGTAGTCAGTAGACCTGAAAGCAGTGAAGAAAGATATTACGCAGCTGAAGGACGATGTCATTGCACTTCAGGTAAAGGAGGGGGGAGTGTTTGAAAATCCCCCTCAATTAGCTAGCCGATTGATTTGGCATTTTTTGTGCCAGTGGTGCGACTTTCTGAGGAGGAGTCCTCAGCCCAAGATAGAGGCAAGAGGCTGAGATCAGAGGAAGATAATGAAGGGGTCGACATAGTGGAGTTAGAAGAGCGCCAGCTGAGGCATGCCACGCGGCGATCTATGGTTGATTTCCACTACACAGGGGCATCGAGCAGTTTGGATCCCCCTGTTGAGCAGATGGTACCTAGCATTAAGGTACTAGAGGAGGCCGGGACTTCTGTTCCACCAGCGGACCCACTTTCGCAGACTCAGACCGAGCCTCCCAAAGAGCATAATTGACCAAAGACCCCATCGATACGGGGGCGATGCGGTGGAGGCTCGGTGAGGAGCATCGCACATAGTCTGCCTCAGGTAGTCGTGTCCCTTGTCTTGTCTATCCTTACGCTGATGCACTGGGGGCAGTGCATCATTCTTTAGTTGGGGGTGGGACTATTTGGTAGTATTGTAGTGTAAATATGTGTTTAGGAACCCCCTCGGCTTTTCTTTGCCAGAGTTCTTTTCCTGAGGGGGGTTTTATTTTGTTGAAACTGGCATGTTTAGGATGTTGCTTAGGTTGAGTAGAGTAATTTTGACTTATTTGGTGTTACTCTGTAAATGATGGCATGTTGTTATGGTTTGTGCGAAATGTTGGACCCCTCGAAATAAAACAAAAATGCTTACTTAGAATAGTATTGGTTGACATGATTGATTCTTTATATGACATTACAATTGTTGGGGTATTGTGTGTGATGAATGACTACTTAGGAGGGCATAAGTGTAAAAGTAATTGTCCTTATGCCAATGTGTGTGTGAGTTCCTAGTTTGATTTTGTTTATGCATGTATAATCCAGAACTTGCCCAGTTGGTCGTGTTTGAAATACGAAAGTTAGTTTGGTTGTGAGATGATCTTAGGCTTTCTTTGTGTAAATAAGTCACTTTGCCTAAATAAGGCTTACCAAAAAGTTGAAAGTATCCCTAGTTTCCTTTTTTGAGACTTTTGACCTTTTTCTTGGCTAGCCAATTATGAAACCTTATCCATTGTCAAATTAATCCATCTTCGCACCCGTTCCCTTCTTGATGTTACTAGATAGATGAGGCAAAACGCCTAAGTTAGGGGTGAATTAAATGTGGAGTAAATGTTAAAAACATAAGTTTGGGGGTGGTGGAGTTTGCTAGTAGAGATTCGATGTGGTAGTTGCTTATATAAAACAAAAAAAAAAAAAGAGAGAGACAGAGAAAAGCATAGAAAAAAATCAGAAAATTGTAACACAAAAAGAATTGTAAGTTAGTTAGGAATAAAACCACATCGAGGTTGAAAACTTGAAAGAAAGCAAAGGGGTTGGAAAGAAAAGAGGTGAATTAAGGTGAAAAGATATTGTAGTGTTCAAGGAGGGTGAGTCACTAATATCCAAAAAGTATCCTACCCGTCCCTAAGCCTACATTACAAGCCAAAACAAGTCCTAATGTGATCATAACCGAACGAGCCTGGGATGAAAACATAGAAAATAAGGGCAAGCCTATGGTATTTGCATGTGTAGATATGAATTTCTTTGTGAGTGTGAGTGTTTTTCTCTTCTCCTTCGTCTTAGTCCCATTCTTGTTGTATATAAGTGTGTTGGGACATTCTTTGGTCTATGTGAGGGCATAAGGATGAAAATTGAGCAAAATAAAGTGACCGCCTAAAGTAGCATTTGTGTGCATCATAATATATTCGATAATGTAATGTCATGCATTGAAGCTTCATTGTTAGTCATAACGTTCTTGGGTTGTGCATATGGTTTAAAATAGAAAAATTGGGTGGTCCTTGGAAGAAAAACGTGCATGCCAGGAGTTCAGAGTCAAAACCAATGTAGACAACAGTACTCTGCAATATCTAAGTGGTAGATTGAGACATTGTGTTGTGCGACTTGCTTGAGGACAAGCAAATACTTTAAGTTGGGGGTGTTGATGTGCCGTGAAATTATGGCACATTCGATGCTCTTTGGCTATAACTTTTACTTGTTTTTGAGCAAGTCTTGGTCTTTTTTATGTGTTTGTGAAATGTTGCAGATGTTTAATGTATTTCGGGAGCAAGTCGTGGAAAGGGAGTAAAAAGATGTTCAAAGAAAGAAAAATAACTGGAGCTTGATTTATACGGAGGTACATACGGACCGTAAAATATTCACGGTCTGTAAATACCATCGTGGATGCTTAACAGAAAGGGCTCAGACATGAAGTGAAAGTCCAGGCAGAAGTACGGACCGTATATTATTTACGGTCCGTAAATATCACCGTAGGTTGGTTCCAGAAGAGTCTTAAAGAGAAGAGGATCTACGGGCAGGTTATACAGATCGTATAATATTTACGGTCTGTAAAAGTGGATCGTACATCTGACGACTGGAGAAGATTTTACGGAGAACTGTCACTGATTCTACGGACCGTATAAAATGTACGGTCTGTACATTGGTCCGCCGGGGGAAATTTTTTCAATCTTATTTTGCACGGCTTTGACTCTTATAAATACCTTATTTAGGTTTCTTGTACCTGACAATTACTACAGAACTCAGTTTTAGTTTCCTTAGCATTAGTTACTCATAGTTTTGGAAGTCATTTGGGGATTACAAACAATTGCAATTAATTTCTCTTCAATTCCAAGCAATCAATTGTAAGCATTATAATTCCCATTATTTCTTATTGTTCTTCTTTCTGTATGAGTAGCTAGTTTCCCTTACTAGGGTTGTGAACCCAAGTGATGGGTGTTTTGTGATTGGATTTGTGATTGATATATGCATAATGGATTGTTAGGGTTTATTTATTCTTCACTCTTCATGCATAGTTAATGGTTGCAAACATTGATTGACGCCATAAACCTTGATTTATTTGGGAGAATAATTAGGGTCGGTAAGAATAAATAACAAGAACTCAAAGCTTTGAACTTTGTTTAACGGATTCAGTTAGGAATAAGACGAATCTACTTGGTATAATTAACCGTTCTTCATATCACTTTCTTATATTTGGGAAAATCATAGAAAGAAATAATATTTATTTATTGGAAAATAGTAGAGATTCACATAGAGCTTAAGTGCATTCATATAGCAATCCATTAGAAGTATATCAAGATCAACACCTATGATCATACACCTCATCTAAAAGGGACACAACCTTAGCTTCTTTTACCATAAATTTTCACAAAAGCAAGTAGTTAGAAATTAGTCATAAAAAACCAACTTTTACCAAAATCATCTGATTAAGACATCAGACCTAAATTTAGCATCCTACGACTTTAGTAAACTTTTCACACCATATTCCCTGTGGGATTCGGCTCCAACCTTGTTGGGTTACTATATTTGACAACGTCCGCATTATACCATTAATAGGTGTAATTTGAACGTATCAGTGATGAAGAGAAACAGACTTCAGAAGAAGGAAATGTACAAAAAGGTAATTCTCTCTCTAATCTCAAAAAAGGATCAGATAAGTCAGCAGACGAGTCTCCCACAAAAGTGGGTGGACCCATCTCAGGGATTATTCAAGGACAGTTTGGTAGACTGAATAGTGATGCAGCCCTAATGGAAGAAATCGACAAACCATGAGCATTATAGGTGATCTAGGGCGTCAAAGGAACTCAGAAAAAATTAGGGAGAGACCTGATCCCTCAGTACAAAGAACAACTGAAACTGAATCCAGGACATCTCCTGTGTGGAACAAGACACCAGGGTCACCCAGAAGGAACTTAGATCTGATTCTAAGCCCTGAACTTGCTCCTCATGATGTCGCACCTCTTGCTGAGTTTTCACCAGAAAAGAGTCATGGTCAAAATGCTTGTGCTGATGAATTTGATGAAGATAAGATACTTCTTACCCTTAAAATGAAGAAGAATTCTGGACTTAAAGGAACCACAGGATCTGGAGTTACTGAGAAAATCACGTTTGGTCATACGACACCTCAAAACAAACAAAGTAAGAATACTGCAAAGGCAGCTTTAGAATCAGCTCTCCAGGCCAACATAGCAAACGGTAGAAAAAGGATTAGAAGTTCTCAGGTAAACAGCCGCTTGACTGATGAAATTGGGCTAGTCGATATGGAGACTGCAGTCCTCAATGATGATGCGACAGTGGAAAGGGAAGGAATGAAAGATGCCCCGATTGTGAAGAAAATTCAAAGAAAAGAAAGAGCAAAAACAATAAAGAGCCAAGTTCCCTGAAAAAGAAAAGTGTGAGTAAAGCAGTTGCTCTAAGTGAAAATGAGAGGAGAAAAAATATGAGGATACAAAAGGTTTTCTTTGAGAAGGGTTCTTGATCCGGAAATTGCTGAAAATTATGGGATGAAAGAACTAATTAAAATAATTAGATTTCAGAGTTGGAATCATTTGTTGGCTCCACCAGTGCCAAGTGCCTATGAGGAACAAGTGTCTGAATTCTTTGCAAACCTCGACTACTCCGATGATCTAAGCACCCGCATTTCATCAGTTGGCCAGACTGATTTTATGCTAACTGAAGAGACACTGGGAAACATCTTGGGAGTTCCCACTTAAGGAATAAGAACCGTTGATGGACACATAAAAGCTTCATGTGACTCCAAAGCCATGATAGCTAAAAAGGGGGTAAAATATGCGGGCACAAGGTCAAGACATAACAAGAAGGAGCTCAAACCAGAATATCAACTCACTTTTTAAATGGTCAACAAAGTGCTTCTTCCAAGGGCTGAGGATAGTAATATTGCCTCCATTGCAAACCTGGTGCTCATGAAAGCCCTGATCAACTACTAACCCATAAATCTTCCTAGTATCATCATCAAGCACATCATCAAGGTAGTGGATACACCAGACGGGAAACATGGGTTTCCTTATGGGTTCTTTCTAACCAAAGTATTTGAGCATTTCAAGATCAAGACTGGAAAGGCTATCAAAGGATCTAAAAAGCAAATGTTCTCCTTGGCCACTTTAGAAGATTGTGAATGCTTACCTAGGAAAGGTGGAAGTACTTCCATAATCTCCAATCTGCTTGCGGCAAAAGAAATTGCCACTGCTAAACTGGAAAGGGTCAAAGCTGAGAATGCTGCCTTTCAAGCTCGGCTATCTATGAAGGAGAAAAAGGTTGGCTCTCAAAGTGCTCTATAGGCTGCAAAAATTGAAATTGGGAAACTTAAAGCTGAAAATGAGAGGCTGACACAGAAGGTGGACGAGCTCAAGGACAAGATGCTTCAAGATCACTGAGTGGAAAAATTACTCATAGTGCTAACTCAAAATCCCCAGAAGCCTCAAATTTCTTGAGTGTCCAACCGAAAAATCCTTTCCTATGCCTTCCCTTGATTTTCTTTTTCTCCTGTTTTTGGGTTACAATGTTTTGACACGAATGACAATTTCTTCTCTTTTATGCACTTTTGATTTGACTACTATGTTTTTTTATTATTGTATT
Organism: Lycium ferocissimum; assembly: GCF_029784015.1. Classification (NCBI taxonomy): domain Eukaryota; kingdom Viridiplantae; phylum Streptophyta; class Magnoliopsida; order Solanales; family Solanaceae; genus Lycium; species Lycium ferocissimum. The sequence continues at coordinate 10,939,233 of NC_081352.1, forward strand.
AATCTTTTGGGCATCTACTCTGTCTTTTACCAAACTATGTGCTTGCTTGTCTCTCTCACATCCATGGTTGTGTTTCCCGTATGGATCTGAGTTAATATATCTGAACTTGTTATTGGCTGTGTTTTAATCTTTTTGATGATGCCAAAAGGGGGAAGATATAATTGTGAGGTGAAAGTGAAAGTGAACTGAACTGAACATGTGCGAAGATGTGCTGAGCAAGGAGGAAGAACTAGAAGAGTAATATGTGATGATATTGTGTCAATTTTTGTCTTCCAGTTGAAAATGGTATTATGTTGCTAACATGTTGTAGGTGCCTTGAAAATGATGGGTTGATTCGCAGGGGGAACAAGTGGGAAGCTTGTTCTCTGGGGGAACATCAGTCTATGAGTTTGTTATCATAAAAAAGGGGGGAAACTAATAGTTCCAAGTGCAATCGTGTTTTGATGATTGTCAAACTGTTTCAGAAACAGATAGAGACCTGGTCTGTACTCTCTTTGCGCCTTGCACTCAGAGGTAGAGATAGCTGTAAAGCCGAGCCAATTGCTGCACACAAGTGTACAGTTGTGAGTTGGCCCATGATTTAGCTTAAAGTGAATGAGTGGTCTCTATCTATCCCACATGCTCCCACTATATATACAACATGATGGCAACATATTAAGTGTCTTGAAAAAACTAAATTCAAAACAAAATCTTAGCCTTCACAAGGTTATTCAAGTACCGTCCAAGACAAAGATACAATAGATTGAAGGACTTGCCCGTTAGAAAGGAAGATACTTCAAGTTCTCAAGCTGTTGAGCTTTGTCATTTGTGCTAAAACTGTAAACCTACTTTCCTCTTAAAAGAAAGTTGTTTGTAGGTGTCTTAAAGTCTAAAGGTTGCTTCCATAAGCTCTTGAGTGGTACACTAGGTTAGATTTAGTCCAAGTGTATTAGTATATGGGTGGCTAGAATTACTCACGGGTTGAATTCTCAAAGGGTGCCTTTGAGTGGTACATTAGGCTAGAGTGAGTCTAGGTGTATTAGTTTCCTTGGTTAGAGTTAGTCAAGTGGAGGTGTTCACAATTGGTGTATTACAAAGGTTGAGAGACTATGGGAGTTAGTTCATAAGTTGCATAAGCGTTATTATAAGGGTGAGCGATTATGGGAGTTAATTCCTAGCTTATGATAGAGTTGTAACGTGAAGTTGCTCGTGTAGTGGAGTTGAAATCCTTTTGGTGTAGGTCATGGTTTTAAATCCCTTGAGCAAGGAGTTTTCTATAGTAAAATCTTCCCTTCTTTCCTTACTACATTGCATAAGGGAACTGGTACTTAACCAGGTCCGTCCATACTGTGTGTGGTGGACGCATAGCCTCATAACAAATTTCTAATATGTTTGTTTATTTTCCCTCTTCTCCTCTATTGCATGGGCCACTTGGGCTGGTCAAAACCAAGCCTGTTAGGCCAAGGCCCAACAGGTCAGTTCTTTGGCATCGAATAATCCGCAAAGGCGAGTAATGGAACCTAATATATATGAACGAGCATTAAAGGCCCAACCATGGGTGAAAATGGTTAACTAGGGGCTTGGTACGCCCCTAGCTTAACTTTCCTTCCTTATTTATTTCATTTCTCATATTTTAAGGCGTTGAATCTGTATTACTTGCAAAAAACACATTATTATTGGAATAGATTATGATTAGAGCTAGTCGCCTTAGGATAACAATGCTTATGCCATTTAGTAGACTTTAAGTCCCCGAACGATTTTCAAAACCCCGAAATAATGTGACAGCTTTTAAAAACTTGAAAACAAAACGATTTAGCAATACAAGCTTAATTTGAATAGGCCAAATGGTTTTTTCGGAAACGATCCATGTAAATATAATGAATGTTATTTTCAAACAAGATTTTCAACAAAAGAAAAGATTACAAGTCGATATAAAATTTGGGCTATATTTAAACGGAGACAAGACTTTGAATGAAAATTATGCAAAACAAGTCAGATTTTGGGCCAAGCCCAATGGAAATATTTTAAGGATTTTGGGCCAAGTCCCGCTGATTTTTTCGTAAAAACTTAAATGGAGATTTGGGGCCAAGCCCAAACTAAAATATTCTTTTTATAGAACACGCATTTTGAGGCCTAAACCCAACTTAAACTAAAAGCAATTTTATATGTGTATAACATATACGAATCCACAAGTAAAATCATTTCTATAAATCGGATTTATTCAAATGTATGAAATGCATTTGTAAATATGAGGTTCTAGAATAGGATGTTCCGGAGTGTTATACGACTTGACCAAGAACAAGATGTATGGGTTATGCATGGACATAAGATGATAAATACATATACTTTTATATATTTACAAAAGCCAAAACAATTTGGCAATATTATAAGAAAAATTTACCATCCTTATACATAAAAGGAGACTACTTTTATCCGGATATTATAAACCAAAGCCTGAAGTACCCTATATTTAAAGGGATTATATTCAACTCTTTCCAAAACCCAAATGATATGCCAAACGACAGTGTTTTTATGAATGCGAGAAAATAAACACGAAATAAACAGTTTATGCATAATTCACACATTAGAATTCGAAGGACAACTGTATTGTGTGGATCTTTAATACTAGGGTGCCTAACATTTTCCTGTTACACCCCGTAGTTTCTGTACATTGAGATTCGTTAGGTATTAGCTATTCAATTGCAGACATCGGAGTTATTGTCGAGAAGATGCAAGATCATAGGTGCTCATATTATGATTATAAGAGTCCGAGTTCGCGCAATAGGTTATAGGAGGATTGGAAAACCAGTGAAGTAAGGAGATTAAGCTCCCGAGGCTTTGAAGGAATGTTGGGCAAGGTTTGGTACGAAAATTTTGGTCTAACTGGAAGAAAGAATATGTTTTAGTATATTAAGAGTTTTGAAGTGAAACAAAAGTCTAAAGTGAAGTTCGGAAAGTCTAGTTTCCAACACAATAAACCGCTTCTCAATAGGACATCGGGGTAAGGAGATATGGACGTTACAAGTCGGGCTGGCAGACCAGAAAAATGGTCTGCGAGAACGCGCCAGGGAGTGGCGCGAACGCGCAGAAGGCCAAGGGCTAACACAGCGCGAACGCGCCACTACAAGGAGCGAACGCGGTGAACTATTTTGAGGCCCGGCTTAGGGATGAAGGTTATATTATAAGAGTGCAAGAATAATATGCATATGACATTTGGAGACCATATGGTGTAAATCAGGTAGTGCGTTGCTTGACGAAAAGCCCTCGTCGCTGTACGCTAAGTGGGGCCCACACGTCGGAGTTTTATAAAGGACATATGAAATGACATATTAAATTACATATGAGTAGTACATGGAAATTTGAGCAAGTCCTAAGAAGGACCCATAAGCCAAATATGGGCATAAGCCCTCCAAAAGTACAATTTAAGGAAACATTTTCGGATGATCTGACTTGGAGGAGCCAAAACGCTATTATAAGTTTGGAATTTTGAAAAATACCAAGAATGAAAGTTGTATATAATTGAATCAGATTTCCAACGATATGTCGTGGGCCCTCACACGACATCGGAATCAAGAGTTATGACATTTTTACTAAACAAAGGCACAGGCAGAAAAATTAAGGATGCGCGATCGCGCCCAAAGGGGGCGCGAATGCGCAGAAGGAATTCTAAGTCGGTCCAGGCAGAACACCCCAAGACTTCTCAAAAAATCTGGAGGCTTCCTCCCAACTCCCAACACCAACATTTTAGCCCAAAACCAGGTATAATTCCTAAATTCCGGTCCAGAAGGCGTATAGTTGCAACTACAAAATTGTGTATCAACGCGTTGTGGCTTAAGCTCAAGGTGTGGAAGTGAATATACGGCAATATTATCAAGAGAAAGGTATGAATCTCCTATTATTAATGTTAATCTTGGTTTATTTACGGAGAAGGAGCTGTAAAATTGTTATAAAATGATTCTGTGGAGGAAATATGGGACGAACACCATATGGGATGTTTATGAAGTATTTTGGAGTTGGAAATATTATGGTTAATGTTGGTATTGTTGTGATTGTTGTTGGTTGTTGAATTGAGAACTCGGGCTAGGCATATAAGCAGGGGAGATGCTGCCCGATTTTCGGCAGAGTATAGAATAGTTTGATTTGAAACTTGGAATAAGTGTGTGATAAAGAGGCTAAAGTTAGCGTAAATTCTCTTAAATGTAGACTTGCCAGCTCGGACGAATAAGCGTAGCTAATAGGAGGTTGAACAGGTATGTTAAGGCTAAACCCTTTCTTTCTAAAGGCATGATTTCGGTGTTATGACTTTATAAATGTTTCCATTTATTCCTTGTTTTCAAAAGTTAGATGTTTATGAATCCAAGGCATAATTCCTTTCCTAATAATTCATAAATGTTTTCCAAAATGTTTGTATTTTCTAAATCAGAGATTTATGGCTCCGTGAGCTCTTGTGATAACAACGATGAACCTGTTTTCACAATGATAATGATGATGTCAAAGATGAGAATATTTTCCTATGATGATTCCGTGTTTAAAGGTTACAACTTTCATTGGGCTCTCCTGTATGCTGCTTATATGATATATGTTTATGTATATGTATATGGGGAATATGGGGAAAAAGGGAGTGGCGCTATAGACGCATGGCCACCTGATCAGTTGGTATAACTTATCATCCCGGACGCGGGACATATGTGGTTAAATGGATCGGGCTGACGTTCCTCGGCATATTTTTTGTATATATGAACAAGAAATGTTTTTCAAAGAAAGCTAAGCATGCATGGCATCCGCCCCAGAGGCACTCACATATACAAGGTTACTCTTTTATCTCACGATATGCTCTATATTTCCATTCTGTTATTATTCATACTTTACATCCCTTACTATGTTACTATTTATGCCTTACATACTCGGTACATTATTCGTACTGACGTCCCTTCTTGTGGACGCTGCGTTCATGCCCGCAGACCGTGTAGCCGATCGGACGATTCGAAGCGTAGGACCTCCCCTCGGCCGGTCGGACGCTCCATTGATTCGGAGCTACACCCCTTTTGGTATGCTATTCGGTTACATACATATATGGGTACGGCAGGGCCTTGTCCTGTCGTTTTTACAGTTTGTACTCCATAGAGGTCTGTAGACAGTGATATGTAGCCATGATGTTATGCAGCCTCGTCGGCGTGTATTTTGTTGTACAGTATATATGTGTGGCGGCCAAATCAGCTCACGCTGTTATTCTCAGTGTTTATGTTTATATGTATGCGTTGGCCGTGAGTTCCCGGTACGGTGTCTTTTATGTTGATTGTTTGGGAGACAGTATAGCACAGTTACAGATTGTACATGGGCCCAGGACAGTCAGTGAGAAGTAAATGCAAGCATAGGAGTGCTTGGCCAGTAATGGTCGGGTACTTGTCACGGCTCATCGGTTTGGGTCGTGACAAAAGTGGTATCAGAGCAGTTCGTCCTAGGGATTGTCTACAGACCGTGTCCCAGAGATTCCGTTTATGGGTGTGAAGCCGGCCACACTTATAAACGGGGAGGCTCGGGGCATTTAGGAATAATTGAACTTTCCTTCGTCTTAGATCGTGCGACAGGCCAAAGTCTAGGAAAGATCGTTTCGATCCCTTTTTCCGTAAGTGCGGATCGACGACAGATGAAGAGATCAGCCTCGGACAGTGGGGGTGCTAAGAAGGCTCCCCGATCAGATCCAGGACCGAGCAGGAGGAGCCTCAGTTATTCTATTGAGACTGATCCCTCGGAGGACCCAGCGACGATTCCTCCAAAGTTCTTGACTCCCAGGGAGGAGGACCCTCCAGAGGACAGCTATGACACAGATCCGTCTGAGTATTCATCTAGGACATCGGAGGAGGAGATTCCCGAGAGCGTACCAGTTGCTCAGACCAGCCTCCCCGGCGAGTGTTACGGATTACTCTAGCCCTCTATCCTGGCCGTTGGTAAACCAGGAGTTGCCCGGTTATTTATATCCCTCGGACTCAGATGAAAGAGATGATGAAGGCCAGACGAGCAGATGGTGGGTAGACGATGATGAGGAGCACACTTCACCGTATAGTCCACTAGATCAGACTAGAGACCGATCGGCTACAGGCATATGAGCCTTCATTGAAATTTTCTATGTATGTGTATTTGCAGTAAGATTATTACTTAATAGCGGTGAGCGAAAATTCAAGGGCCGATAACCAAGTATTTACAAGTAACGGCGATCAAGGTGTTTTCGCCACCATCGGGAATCTGGAAATCTAGGATGAAAGGTAGTCATACACATAGGTGAAAGATGAATATTGATGATTGAAAAGGCTAAAATAGTAATTGTATAATTAGAAGAGTAAAAGACCCTTTCTAATTCGGAGGGAGATGCGTTACGGGAACGTTTTGGAATCTGTCAAGACTTCAACTTGCTTTAGATTATGTGGTGAAGGTCATGCGGTGAGGTGGATAAGATTATACCAGCATTAACGCACAGGATTTCATCAAAGATTTGAGGTTAAGCGTGCTGGGGTGATAGAAATACTAGGATGGGTGACCCCCTAGGAAGTGTACAAAAAGTCCTATAAATTGAGATACAAGAGGCAAATGAGAAGCTAGAGTAGCCTAAGGGATATTGGAGTATGCGGAGTGGTTGGACACCTTAAGAGGTCGCATAGGATGGACATTGTGGGACAATGGTGAGAAATTAAGGACAAAGACTATGTTCTAAAATAATTTTAGTGTTGAAGTTGTTGGGAATATTATTTATGAATATTGGTATTGTGGAAATATTGAGAAAGGCTAAGGGCAAGAAGAGAAATTTGCAAAATGGGCCGTGGAAACAATGCGGAAGGTTAGGGATAAAATGGTAATTTTGAGGAAAGTCAAGGGGCAAAATGGGAATTTTACAAAATATCAAGAATGTTCCTAAAAGGCCACTTGTGGCCGTGTGGAATGTAGGGGGAGTATGCCCACATTTTTTTTAATTAATGGGGGCTAAATACAAATTATAAAAAGGATATGGACCAAGCTTCCTTAAGAAGACATTAGTCTTCTTTGTTAAAAATTTCAAGAAAAATCAAGAAAAAGGTGGAATTCTCTAGAGGGGGATCATGTGGCTATATTATTATTTTGAGGGGCCAAATTACAAATAAGGAAAAATTGGTGGAGGACAAATATATATATAGCAAGTCATCATTTTAATTCAAGACAAAAAAGAAAGAAAAAAAAAGATGAAAGGAGTGGAGAGGATGGAGGTCTCGGCCAAGGGGGAGCAATTTTGCCCCCTTGGAATCTTGCTCAAAAAAATTATTTTTCCATGTATTCCTACTAACTTGAGGGTGCTCTTCAACATGGTATGGTTGTTGGAAGGAAAGAATCACTCGTTGGTGCAAAATTCCAACCTTAGCTAAGTGAAGAAGTTGAAGAATAAAGGTAAGATTTCATTCCTTTTTATATGTTATAAAGGGTTCATGTGTATTGTAGTATGTGGAAATGGATGAAAAACATGAAAACATGCATGTTGGAATGATGGTTGTGTGTTGCAAGGGTGGCCGTGCATGGTGTGTAGTGTGTGTGAGTAATGAATCAATGTTTACTTGTTGTTGTTGTTGTTGTAATGTGTAGGAAAAGATGGAAAATTTATGAAATATGTTGAAGTTGTAGTGGCCGTGTGGTATATTGTAGGTATAACCGTGTGCATGTGTTGAATGGTGGAAGGAGATGAGCTAATTTTAATTAGTGTTTTGGTTGTTGTCGTACCGTGGATACTATGTTGTTAATGAATGCATAAGAATCTTGTGGAGTTGTAGAAGTTGGAGACTTGTGATTGAAGTATTTAAATTGAATATTATGATCTTGAATGTATGGAAGATAATGTTGTTAGTATGGTATTGTTGTCATATGAATTATAACGTTCTTATTGGAGTTGGAAAGTTTTTGGAAGAAGAAGTGAATTGATTGAATATGGAAATTTTTAGTATTGTTGTTGGCATTGTTGTTGATAATTTGGCCGGGTTGCATTCCCGGGGTTGTTGGTTGATTAAATCGGCCAAGGTTAACTTGGTGGCACGATGTATATTTACGGGGGAGGTCTTTGCCGAAATTTGGAGACAAGAACCAATTCAAGATTAAAGTTTCAAATCTCATGAATAGTAGCGGTAAGCTTGACCAAAGTCAAAATTTTGGCGAGATTGGAATGAAGATTTGGGAGCCCAAAGAAGAAGCGGAAAAGGTATGTAAGACTTCGCCTTTCTTTCTTGGCATGTCTTAGATATGTAGGTCCGATTTCACGTCTCAGGGACCCTTCTAACTCCTAAAATCCGCGATTGAACAATAGTCACTATTCATCCAGTGACATTGAATCAAAAACGCTTAAATGGTGAAAGAAAGATCGAAACACCCTAGAACGTGCAAGAATAAGACCCGATCACCCTAAGATTTCTATAGGCAGTATTATGAAACGTATTATATGTAAATTGTTTACGCCGCCTCATTCGACCGAGGCGGGCTCACTATTCCCGGATTCCCTCTTATTGTTTTATTACATTCATTTTCGTACTATAGTCGATGAAAGTTCTTGATTATCTTTTCGACTACAAAGTAATAACTATTTTTATTAAACCCCTGCTACCAAGGCATGATTTTCCTTTCTAAAAATTTGTAAATGTTTTCTAAAAGTATTTATTTTTCTCCAAGCCAAGTTTACAAGCGTTTTCCAAAAAATAAAAATAATAAAAAAAAAAAAAATATATACATTTTTCTTTAAAAACTAAGTTTTACAATATTGATAGTTTTTATGATCCAAACAACGACTATAATCCTATGATAACTATAAATCTATGATGCCTATGATTCTACGACGACTATGACCCTATGATGCCTATGGTCCTACGATGTCTATGATTCTATGATATCTATGATCATGTTTTACTATGACACGCTATGACACGCCCTATGTTCTCTTGATAAATGTCCATGATTTCATTCCATGTTCCCTCTAATGATATCCGTCCATTGTTAATCTCGCCTTAAAATACTTATCCCTCCAAGGTGAGACAAAGCGATCCCGATTAATCCATAATGTAATCGGAGATCACCGACCTTACGTCACTCCGATGGATACATGACCTTCTTTGGGCTCTCATGCATGCTAATTGTATGACATATATATATATATATATTTATATGAATGTGATAACGTAATGCGTATATGTATATGGGGAAGGGGAAGGGCAACTGTGTCCACCTGATTCAGCTGGCTTATCATCCCGGACGCGGGATGCCGGACGCGGGATTTATGGGAGAGCCGTACGCGGCGTACGTTACGTATATATATATATATATAATATGAAATACTTGGGACAACCGTTGGGGAGGGGGGTTGGGAGAGCCGATGAATTCGGCGTCCGTACCGCAAATAAAAAGTACCGTTTTACGAAAAGTATCTCGTTTTCTATGTACAAAAACAAGAACCACCGTGTTCGAAAAAAGAAAAAGAAAAAGCTAGGCGTGCATGGCCTCCGCCCCGAGTGGCACTCACATGTACAAAGTTGCTCCCCTATCCGTGATACCGTCTATGTTTCCATACGGTTATTACTCGCACAAAGTTACCGTTTTACACATGATATGTCTCATATGTACGGCTTTTACTATGTTGTTCTTGTTTATGTCTTACATACTCGGTACATTGCTCGCATCGACCCCTCTTCTTCGGGGTCGCGTTCATGCCACGCGGTACACCCGGACGGATAGAAGCCGGGGTAGAAGATGTTCCGGCGAAGTTGGCAAGCTCCATTTGGCCCGGAGTGTAGCCGAGTCATAGCACACACGTGCCGGGATTTCGATTACGGTTAGAGACTTTGCGAGACAGAGTCGTGGGTTCCGGAAGTTAGATTGTATTATAACACGAGTTATATACAGTTACATGTTTTATTTGTCTTAAAAGCAACAGAAGAGTATTTCAGTCGTCTATTTATGTTTACTTGTCTTAAAGGTTTTCAAAAAAAAAAAATTCTTACGTAGTAAGGATCAGCGGGTTCGCTCGGCTCCGGTCACGGGGTCGGGTGCCCATCACACCCTGATCAAGATCGGGGTGTGACAAAGTGGTATCAGAGCAGGTCGGTCCAAGGGTTGTACGCAAAGTCGTGTCCGGTAGAGTCCTGTTTATGGGTGTGAAGCCGGCCACATCTATAGACAGGAGGCTGCGGGGCATCTAGGAATTATTGACCTTCTTTCTGTCATTAGATCGTGCGATAGAGCCAAGTCATAGGAAACAAGATTCCTTATACTCATCGTTGATTTCCCGCAGGCGCCCAGTATCGATGGAAAAAGGCGAATGACGTTATGGAAGTCGAGAGAGGTAAGACCGGATTGATATATTTGTTCTGTTACGTGGAGCTGGGCGCCAGACAAGAAATAGTTATACATGCAGGCGGAAGGTGAACATCAGGAATTAAAAAGGGCAAAACTGTCATTGTAGAAGAAAGGACGTATTATGAAGATATCTCGGAAGTTGTAAAGTTTTGATTGGCTTCAGATCGAGTAGTAAAGGCCATGTGAGAAAGTGGACGCAAAAATATCATCGTTAAGGCACCGGATTTTAGCAAAGTTTCAAGGTTAAGCGTGCTCGGTGAGAGCAATTTCGGGATGGGTGACCCCACGGGAATAAACCAAAAGTTCTACAAATTGAGATGCAAGGGATAAATGAACGGTTGAGGGTAACCTAAGGAAAACTAGAATATATGGATGGATGAAGACCTTAAGAGGACGCGTAAGACAAGGTGGATTAGTTCGGAAAAGAGACGGGGAAGTGTGTCACGACTTGGGAATTAGGATAGGCTTGAATAGCGTTGGGAAGTACCTTGTGGGTTAGTTGATAGTAAAGGTATATATATGCAAAGAGATGAGAATGTGTACCATATTCGGAAAAGAAAGAGAGTAAGTAGGCTGGAAAATAAGGGAATCGGGATGCGGAAAAGGGTGAAAAGTAAAGAGTTCCCAATATGTGAGGCATAGGATTGGAAGGAAGGCGAGGGATAAGGTATCAACAAAGACTTCATAAAAGGACTATCGGCATATAAGGAGCCCCTTAAAGGGGGAGAGACCGAGGAGTTCGATGAAGAGGAAAATAAGGTAAAGGATAAGGAACGGGCATGAGGGAAAGAGTAGCTATAAAAGGAACCCTCCCAGAGCATTATGATGCCCATAAGGTCAGTTGAACATTCGAGGACGAATGTTCTAAAGGGGAGAGGATGTTATAGCCCGTATTTCGTATGTCCGGACATTGTGGGACAATGGTGAGAAATTAAGGACAAAGACTATGTTCTAAAATAATTTTAGTGTTGAAGTTGTTGGGAATATTATTTATGAATATTGGTATTGTGGAAATATTGAGAAAGGCTAAGGGCAAGAAGAGAAATTTGCAAAATGGGCCGTGGAAACAATGCGGAAGGTTAGGGATAAAATGGTAATTTTGAGGAAAGTCAAGGGGCAAAATGGGAATTTTACAAAATATCAAGAATGTTCCTAAAAGGCCACTTGTGGCCGTGTGGAATGTAGGGGGAGTATGCCCACATTTTTTTTAATTAATGGGGGCTAAATACAAATTATAAAAAGGATATGGACCAAGCTTCCTTAAGAAGACATTAGTCTTCTTTGTTAAAAATTTCAAGAAAAATCAAGAAAAAGGTGGAATTCTCTAGAGGGGGATCATGTGGCTATATTATTATTTTGAGGGGCCAAATTACAAATAAGGAAAAATTGGTGGAGGACAAATATATATATAGCAAGTCATCATTTTAATTCAAGACAAAAAGAAAGAAAAAAAAAAAAAAGATGAAAGGAGTGGAGAGGATGGAGGTCTCGGCCAAGGGGGAGCAATTTTGCCCCCTTGGAATCTTGCTCAAAAAAATTATTTTTCCATGTATTCCTACTAACTTGAGGGTGCTCTTCAACATGGTATGGTTGTTGGAAGGAAAGAATCACTCGTTGGTGCAAAATTCCAACCTTAGCTAAGTGAAGAAGTTGAAGAATAAAGGTAAGATTTCATTCCTTTTTATATGTTATAAAGGGTTCATGTGTATTGTAGTATGTGGAAATGGATGAAAAACATGAAAACATGCATGTTGGAATGATGGTTGTGTGTTGCAAGGGTGGCCGTGCATGGTGTGTAGTGTGTGTGAGTAATGAATCAATGTTTACTTGTTGTTGTTGTTGTTGTAATGTGTAGGAAAAGATGGAAAATTTATGAAATATGTTGAAGTTGTAGTGGCCGTGTGGTATATTGTAGGTATAACCGTGTGCATGTGTTGAATGGTGGAAGGAGATGAGCTAATTTTAATTAGTGTTTTGGTTGTTGTCGTACCGTGGATACTATGTTGTTAATGAATGCATAAGAATCTTGTGGAGTTGTAGAAGTTGGAGACTTGTGATTGAAGTATTTAAATTGAATATTATGATCTTGAATGTATGGAAGATAATGTTGTTAGTATGGTATTGTTGTCATATGAATTATAACGTTCTTATTGGAGTTGGAAAGTTTTTGGAAGAAGAAGTGAATTGATTGAATATGGAAATTTTTAGTATTGTTGTTGGCATTGTTGTTGATAATTTGGCCGGGTTGCATTCCCGGGGTTGTTGGTTGATTAAATCGGCCAAGGTTAACTTGGTGGCCTGATGTATATTTACAGGGGAGGTCTTTGCCGAAATTTCGGCAGACAAGAACCAATTCAAGATTAAAGTTTCAAATCTCATGAATAGTAGCGGTAAGCTTGACCAAAGTCAAAATTTTGGCGAGATTGGAATGAAGATTTGGGAGCCCAAGAAGAAGCGGAAAAGGTATGTAAGACTTCGCCTTTCTTTCTTGGCATGTCTTAGATATGTAGGTCCGATTTCACGTCTCAGGGACCCTTCTAACTCCTAAAATCCGCGATTGAACAATAGTCACTATTCATCCAGTGACATTGAATCAAAAACGCTTAAATGGTGAAAGAAAGATCGAAACACCCTAGAACGTGCAAGAATAAGACCCGATCACCCTAAGATTTCTATAGGCAGTATTATGAAACGTATTATATGTAAATTGTTTACGCCGCCTCATTCGACCGAGGCGGGCTCACTATTCCCGGATTCCCTCTTATTGTTTTATTACATTCATTTTCGTACTATAGTCGATGAAAGTTCTTGATTATCTTTTCGACTACAAAGTAATAACTATTTTTATTAAACCCCTGCTACCAAGGCATGATTTTCCTTTCTAAAAATTTGTAAATGTTTTCTAAAAGTATTTATTTTTCTCCAAGCCAAGTTTACAAGCGTTTTCCAAAAAATAAAAATAATAAAAATAAAAAAATATATACATTTTTCTTTAAAAACTAAGTTTTACAATATTGATAGTTTTTATGATCCAAACAACGACTATAATCCTATGATAACTATAAATCTATGATGCCTATGATTCTACGACGACTATGACCCTATGATGCCTATGGTCCTACGATGTCTATGATTCTATGATATCTATGATCATGTTTTACTATGACACGCTATGACACGCCCTATGTTCTCTTGATAAATGTCCATGATTTCATTCCATGTTCCCTCTAATGATATCTGTCCATTGTTAATCTCGCCTTAAAATACTTATCCCTCCAAGGTGAGACAAAGCGATCCCAGTTAATCCATAATGTAATCGGAGATCACCGACCTTACGTCACTCCGATGGATACATGACCTTCTTTGGGCTCTCATGCATGCTAATTGTATGACATATATATATATATATATATTTATATGAATGTGATAACGTAACTGTATATGTATATGGGGAAGGGGAAGGGCAATCGTGTCCACGATTCGGTGGCTTATCATCCCGGACGCGGGATGCCCGGACGCGGGATTTATGGGAGAGCCGTACGCGGCGTCTGTTCTGTGCTATATATATATATAATATGATATACTTGGGACACTGTTGGGGTGGGGGGTTGGGAGAGCCGATGAATTCGGCGTCTCGCAAATAAAAAGTACCATTTTACGAAAAGTATCCGTTTTCTATGTACAAAAACAAGAACCACCGTGTTCGAGAAAAAGAAAAAGAAAAAGCTAGGCGTGCATGGCCTCCGCCCCGAGTGGCACTCACGTACAGTTGCTCCCCTATCCCGTGATACTTGTCTATGTTTCCATACGGTTATTACTACGCACAGTTACCGTTTTACACATGATATGTCTCATATGTACGGCTTTTACTATGTTGTTCTTGTTTATGTCTTACATACTCGGTACATTGCTCGCATCCGACCCCTCTTCTTCGGGGGTGCGTTCATACCACGCGGTACACCCGGACGGATAGAAGCCGGGGTAGAAGATGTTCCGGCGAAGTTGGCAAGCTCCATTTGGCCCGGAGTGTAGCCGAGTCATAGCACACGTGCCAGGATTTCTGATTACAGTTAGAGACTTTGCAGACAGAGTCGTGGGTTCCGGAAGTTAGATTGTATTATAACACGAGTTATATACAGTTACATGTTTTATTTGTCTTAAAAGCAACAGAAGAGTATTTCAGTCGTCTATTTATGTTTACTTGTCTTAAAGGTTTTCAAAAAAAAATTCTTACGTAGTAAGGATCGAATGCAAGAGAAAGAATGGTTCGCTCGAGCTCTCGAAAGATATACGGGGTCGGGATAAATGAGGATGATGAGGCGACACATGTGATTACAAGATTAATGACATGGGACAAGAATTCCTGTAAAGACCAAGAGATGCGATCATAGAGGAAATAAAATGAAATAGAATGAACTTGCATGGAAGACAACCTAGCAGCGGCATTAGAAAGACGGATGAAGACCCTATGAACGAGAATGGAGAGAGTGGAAACTGTAAGAATTCTGTGCTAAGAGCAAAAGTAGCAGGATGCTCGAAAAACTTGGATGCACAGCTGCAACACAAACGCGTAGTTAGAAAGGATTATGAGTAAGTGAGCTAAGCGGGCGAAACGACTAGTAGTGGATGGAAGGGTATGGAAATGTTGAAAAACAAAAAAAAATGATGATATAGACATAAATGGAAGAAGAACTCAAGATAAGAAGAATTCTAGATATGTTATAAGCAAAGTCGGGAATAGAAAAACAAGGAGTAAGGTATAATCGAAGACTTCATAAAGGACGTGGTGAATCTCGATGTCCCCATTAACTTGCAGGTCCGGAAAACCGTTAGTCATAAAAAGACTGAGGTGTGAAAAGACGGAAAAGAAGGCATTGGAATTGGATCTAACCCTTATAAGTATTCTTATTGGATACAAGACTGTAACTAGCAAGAAGATAGACAAGTCAGACCATGTGATGACGGAACCCCGGCCCTAAGAAGATCGTGAAGGACGGCAGATAATTATCGAAGATGACGGTTACTCGAAGGCTATGGGCGTATAAGAACCTTCTTAATAAGAGGGGAAGAAAATACTAGACTTGAAAGGAGCTATGACGTTTCAAGCTCCAGAAAAGGAGATTTATTAGCTCGGGGCCAGAGTTCGAGACGTATCGGCATATCGGGAAGGAAACGGAAAGACGTAGAAATGAATTGACAATAAGTGTACCAGGAGGTAGACATAGGGAGAAAGTATGGAAGATAACTCAAGAGAGCACTTTACGCCAAGATGAACTACGATATTTTTAGACCATGATTTGAATCCGTCGTATCGGGAAAAAAAATTGCGCCGTACCTAAGTATGCAGTGACATTCCCTAAAAGGTAATGAAAAGAGCAAGAAAGGTCTCCAAGCTAAATTTACAAAGGGTGTTAAAGAGGATGACGAACCCAAAGGACACTTGGGATGACAATGACAATTGTAATAAAAGGAACAATGATTGGTAGTTTGGAAATTTTTGAAGGAAAGAAAGAACGCTGCTCCTATGAATGGAAATAAAAGAGTTCACCAGATATTAGAAAATAGTTCATGGACCACTAATTATACTGAACATGAGAGCATATGCTATGGAATTATATGAACCGTCAACGTGAAGCTACGCCCAACTACAATTGTAAGAAGGCCACACCGGAAAGCCAACAAGGAATAACGACTGACGAAACGATCGCCAATACGAGAAAATCAAAGACAAGTCTACTTGCATTGCAAGAGAGTCACAATAGAAGAATTGCCGTAGTCCTATGCTTCTGGGATTGTATTGAGAGATGTGAGGGAAGGTAGTAAAGAAAAAGTTGTAGCAGGAGCTCAAAGATGTTGCGAGCTATGAAATTAGTTGAACTCGAATTATAAGTTTGCCATAAGTGTGAATGGACTGTGAAGGATAACAAATAGAGAAGAAACATTACGTATATACGTATTTTGGATATTGATATAACTGGCCTTGGAAAGGAACATAACCATTATGCTCATTAGGGACAAATTCATAATTGGATAAATATTTAGAATGTAAGATTAAGAGGGATAGTGACAAAGATGTAAAAGAACAGGGAGCCAAACTAATGAACTACAGGGAGTCGATGCAGTGTATGCCTAAGATCAACAGGTATAAAAAGGATAGCCCGAGATGGTACCGAAGAGATAAACGCAAAGAGTGCGCCGTATATGAGCAAGGTAATTGCCCACTAGCAGGGAAACAAGGAGCGAGAAAAAGAGAATACTTACAGGACGATGAATAGTTATGGCATGGCAAGTCAAGACTACAATAATGGAGATAGAACGAGAACGAGATACTAGTTAATTTCTGATCATGTACATGAGGACAATGAAGTGAAAGAAGTTGATTGAAGGCGATAAAAGAGTTGAGGAAGAATGAGAAAAGACTGACCCAAGTTATAGTCTAAGCAAACGGTAATCGAACCTAAGGGAAGAATAACAGTTCTAAGGAATCAAAGATGGTGTGTGGGTTGGCAATACTGCAACATTCGAGGACGAATGCTTCTAAGGGGGGAAGGATGTTACACCCCATAGTTTCTGTACGTTGAGATTCGTTAGGTATTAGCTATTAAATTGCAGACATCGGAGTTATTGTCGAGAAGATGCAAGATCATAGGTGCTCGTGGTACGATTATAAGAGTCCGAGTTCGCGTAACAGGTTATATGAGGATTGAAAAACCAGTGAACTAAGGAGATTAAGCTCCCGAGGCTTTGAAGCAAAGTTGGGCAAGGTTTGGTCCGGAAATTTTGGTCTAACTGGAAGAAAGAATATGTTTTAGTATATTAAGAGTTTTGAAGTGAAACAACGCTTCTAAAGTGAAGTTTGAAAAGTCTAGTTTCCAACACAACAAACTGCTTCTCAATAGGACACCGGGATAAGGAGATATGGACGTTACCAGTCGAGCTGGCAGAACCGGAAAATGGTCTGCGCGAATGCGCCAGGGAGTGGCGCGAACGCGCAGAAGGCCAAGGGCCAACACAGCGCAAACGCGCCACTACGAGGCGCGAACGCGCTGAACTATTTTGAGGCCCGGGTTAGGGATGAAGGTTATATTATAAGAGTGCAAGAATAATATGCATATGACATTTGGAGACCATATGGTGTAAATCAGGTAGTGCGTTGCTTGACGAAAAGCCCTCGTCGCTGTACACTACGTGGGGCTCACATATCGGAGTTTAATAAAGGACATATGAAGAGACATAAGATTAGTACATGGAAAGTTGATCAAGTCCTAAGAAGGACCCATAAGCCAAATATGGGCATAAGCCCTCCAAAAGGACGATTTAAGGAAACATTTTCGGATGATCTGACTTGGAGGGGCCAAAACGCCATTATAAGTTTGGAATTTGAAAAAATACCAAGAACGACAGTTGTAGATAATTGAATTAGCTTTCTAACCATAGGTCATGGGCCCTCACACGATATCGTTATCAAGAGTTATGACCTTTTTACCGAATGAAAGTGCAGGCAGAAAAATTAAGGCTGCGCGAACAGGCCCAAAGGGGGCGCGAACGCGCAGAAGGAATTCTAAGTTGGTCAGGGCAGAACCTGGACCGCTATTTAAAGGGGCTTACCCCCCATTTTGTTCATCAAACACCACAAGACTTCTCCAAAAATCAAGAGGCTTCCTCCCAACTCCAACATCAACTTTTTAGCCCAAAACCAGGTATAATTCCCAAATTCCGATCCAGACGGCGTATAGTTGCAACTACAAAATTGTGTATCAACGCGTTGTGGCTTAAGCTCAAGGTGGAGAAGTGAATATACGGCAATATTATCGAGAGAAAGGTATGAATCTCCTACTATTAACGTTAATCTTGGTTTATTTACGGAGAAGGAGCTGTAAAATTGTTATAAAATGATTTGGTGGAGGAAATATGGGACGAACACCATATGGGATGTTTATGAAGTATTTTGGAGTTGGAAATATTATGGTTAATGTTGGTATTGTTGTGATTTTTATTTGTTGTTGAATTGAGAACTCGGGCTAGGCATATAAGCAGGGGAGATGCTGCCCAATTTTCGGCAGAATATAGAATAGTTTGAATTGAAACTTGGAATAAGTGTGCGATAAAGAGGATAACGTTAGTGTAAATCCTCTTAAATGTAGACTTGCCAGCTCGGACGAATAAGCGTAGCTAATAGGAGGTTGAACATGTATGTTAAAGCTAAACACTTTCTTTCGAAAGGCATAATTCTGATGTTATGACTTCATAAATGTTTCCATATCTTCCTTGTTTTCAAAATTTAGATGTTTATGACTCCAAGGCATAACTCCTTTCCTAATAATTCATAAATATTTTCCAAAATGTTCGTATTTTCTAAATCAGAGATTTATGGCTCCGTGAGCTCTTATGATAACAACGATGAACCTGTTTTCACAATGATAATGATGATGTCAAAGATGAGAATATTTTCCTACGATGATTATGATGATGATGATTTCGTGTTTAAAGGTTCCAAGTTTACGATTTCAATGACGATATAAGAATGTTGAGCTATTTCTTGATTTCTCAATTTATTCATGGATGGTGACTTTATTTCTAAAGTTTCCAAAGTATATGAATTGACGACTTATGAGATTTATGATCTTATTCTATGTTCTCTTAATGCTATTCTTCATTGGTAGTCTCACCTTATAATAATTGTTCCTTCAAGGTGAGACAAAGCGATGATGATTATTCCATAATATAATATGAGGTTACCGACCTTACGTCACTCCGATAGAGACATAACTTTCATTGGGCTCTCCTGTATGCTGCTTATATGATATATGTTTATGTATATGTATATGGGGAATATGGGGAAAAAGGGAGTGGCGCTATAGACGCATGGCCACCTGATCAGTTGGTGTAACTTATCATACAGGACGCGGGACATATGCGGTTAACTGGATCGGGCCGACGTCCCTTGGCATATTTTTTGTATATATGAACAAGAAATGTTTTTCAAAGAAAGATAAGCATGCATGGCATTCGCCAGAAGAGGCACTCACATGTACAGGTTACTCTTTTATCTCACGATATGCTCTATATTTTCATTCTGTTACTATTCATACTTTACATCCCTTACTATGTTACTATTCATGCCTTACATACTCGGTACATTATTCGTACCGACGTCCCCTTCTCGTGGACGCCTGCGTTCATGCCGCGGGACCGGGTAGCCGGTCGACGATTCGCGAGCGGTAGGACCTCCCTCGGCGGCGGTCGGCACGCTCCATTGATTCGGAGCTACACCCCTTTTGGTATGCTATTCGGTTACATACATATCTGGGTACGGCAGGGCCTTGTCCTGTCATTTCTACAGTTTGTACTCCATAGAGGTCTGTAGATAGTGATATGTAGCCATGATGTTATGCAACCTCGTCGGCGTGTATTTTGTTGTACAGTATATATGTGTGGCGGCCAAATCGGCTCACGTTGTTATTCTCAGTGTTTATGTTTATATGTATGCGTTGGCCGTGAGTTCCCGGTACGGTGTCTTTTATGTTGATTGTTCGGGAGACAGTATAACATAATTACAGATTGTACATGGGCCCAGGACAGTCAGTGAGAAGTAAATGCAAGCATAGGAGTGCTTGGCTAGTAATGGTCGAGTACTTGTCACGGCTCATCGGTTTGGGTCGTGAGATTTCCCTAGGGCATCACCAGAACCCTTACCTAGAACTTTGGATTACAAAGGCTTTTTCACTGCATTTCAATAAATCCTTTGAACCCGATTTTCCCAATTTCCTAAAAATTAGGAGGCAACTTTTTTTTTTTGGAAACAAAGTCTGAAAGTGCACCAACTACCTCCTAGTAGCTTTCCGAGCGCTAACCCTGCCCACGAAATGCGAACCGTAATAGATGGCGACTCCACTGGGGACTTAAGGTTCTAACCATAAGAATTCCAATACAATGTTAATTATTTGCTTGAACTATTTATGTGTTTACTTTCCCGCATGTCATTGCATGCATATCATAAACTCCGCCACTTCTGGCATTTATTTTACACTTTGCCTCAAAGGAGACTTCGCGGAGCCCGCGGTCGACCCTTCACTATAAACACAAATTCATATCTTTTGAACCGTTATAAGGCGAGGTTTGTTCGTGGTCGTTCAACAGCCCTAACGGTTCAGCCCCAGTAGTCCGCTCGGGTACCAAGGTCATTTGTCAAAGCACACTCTAGTGATAACTAAGATAGAGCAAGCCAAATCCCTATTGAACTAGCGCATTCAATACCTAGATGAGTATTGAGTATCTCAGACCTACCTAAGGCTCATTAAGCCCAAACCCCAAATCCCTTTTTTGCCAAGCACCCGGGCGTGGCCCCCCGCCCTTGAGATTTACCGACGGTTTTATGCAGGGGGTTTTTGTATCAAAAAGGGAAATTTAAAAATCGGGGGAATGGGAAGCCCTTGGCCCTTGACTATCGGGTTGTTGGGGACTATGGTGTCCCCAAAAGGTGGTTTAGCCGTAGGAGTTATCTGCTTGCCCCCTTCCACGGTACTGGATCGGACCCGTATTTGGATTGTCCTTTTTCTTAAGGGGAAAATACCAAGCCTTTTAATGTGTGTGTATGGAAACCCCTTGTGTACTGTTCCCCTTGGTGGATTATCAAAAAAATTTTAAAAAAGAGGGGGGTCCGTTCCAAAAAAAACCAAAAGGGGGCCCTGAAATTCCTGTCCAACTCGGGGTTTGTCCGGGGTTGGGGCCCCTTTTTTTTTCTAATGCGGGGAAAATGAACCCCAAGGATGTTTTTACTTCATTCGGGGGAGTAGTGGTTCAAGGAGGAAATGCCCTTTTGTACGGGTGGGTTTAGGGAAAATTGCCTTACCTTCCCGATTTTGACCGGGGAAAAAGGTACCACAATGGGGTCAAAGTTCCCCAAAAAAACGGAATTGAAATGGGAGAGATACTCCGAATGGAATGGTGGGCTTTTGACCGGACACCTTGGGTAAATTCGGGCAGGGGTAAAACCGGGGTATCAATTTTGGCGGGGTAAAGCGACAGTTTGAATTC
>NC_081352.1:10960701-11001635 GCF_029784015.1 Lycium ferocissimum
AAAGAGAAGAGGATTTACGGGCAAGTTATACAAACCATATAATATTTACGGTTCGTAAAAGTGGATCGTACATCCGACAACCGGAGGAGATTTCACTAAGACTTTCACCGATTCTACGACCGTATAAAATGTACAGTCCGTACATTGGTCCGTCGAGGGCATTTCGTCATTAATCCAATTTTGCACGGCTATGACTCTTATAAATACCGGATTTTAGGTTTCCTGTAGGGTATTCAACACAAAACTCAGTTTTATTTTCCTTAGTATTAGCTACTCATAGTTTTGAAGTCTTTTGGAGATTACAAACAATTGCAATTAAATTCTCTTCAATTACAAGCAATCAATTGTAAGCATTATGATTTCTATTACTTCTTATTGTTCTTCTCCTTCTATGAGTAGCTAATTTCCCTTACTAGGGTTGTGAACCCAATTGATGGGTGTTTTGTGATTGGGTTTGTGATTGATATACATATAATAGATTATTAGGGTTTATTTATTCTTCATTCTTCATTCATACTTAATGGTTGCAAACATTGATTAAAGCCATAAACCTTGATTTATTTGGGAAAATAATTAGGGTTGGTAAGAATAAATAACAAGAACTCAAAGCTTTAAACTTTGTTTAATAAATTCACTTAGGAATAAGAAGAATTTACTTGGCATGATTAATCGTTCTTCATAGTTACTTTCTTATATTTGGGAAAATCATAGAAAGAGATAATCTTTATTTATTGGGAAATAGTAGGGATTCATATAGAGATTAAGTGCATTCATATAATGATCCATTAGAAGTATATCAAGATCAATATCCATGATCAGACACTCTATCTAACGGGGACACAACCTTAGTTTCTTTTACCATAAATTCACAACCAAAGCAATAGTTAGCCATTAGTCACTAAAAATCCGACTTTTACCAAAATCATCGGATTAAGACACCTAAACATAGCATCCTACGATTTTAGTAACCTTTTCACACCATATTCCCTGTGGGATTCGACCCCAATCTTGTTGGGTTACTATGTTTGACAACATCCGCGTTATACCATTAATAGGTGTAATTTGAGTGTATCATGGATCCCAATCTTCTGCCTTAGAGGTCAAGGTAGAGAAGGAGCGTCCAGCTCAGGCGGTAGTCAGAACTGCTGTTCTGCTTTAGTGGGTCGTCGTGACCTAGAGTCTTCACCAGATGTTGTGATAGGTACATTTACCGTTTGTTCACATAGTGTTTATGCTTTGTTAGATCCTCGATCCACATTGTCATATGTCACTCCGTTTGTTATGGGGAAATTTTGTATACTACATGAGTCATTGAGTAGACCATTTTCCGTGTCCACACTAGTAGGTGAGTCTGTTATTGCTAGGAGAGTTTATCGGGGTTGTACGGTAGAGATTTGTTGCCGTTAGACCTCAGCAGACCTTGTAGAGTTAGAGATGGTCAACTTTGGTGTCATTATGGGAAAGGATTGGTTAGAGTCTTGTTATGCTAATGTTGAATGCTGGACAAATATTGTCAGATTTCATTTCCCAGGAGAGCCATTCCTGGAATGGAAAGGTAATGCAGCAACCCCTAACGGTAGGTTTATTTCCTATCTCATGGCGAAGAAGATGATCACCAAGGGTTGTATCTATCATATTGTGCGGGTTAAAGATGCAGATGCAAAACCGCCGACCCTTCAGTTTGTACCGGTGGTTAATGAGTTCGCAGATGAGCTCCAAGGTATTTCTCCGGAGCGGGAGATTGATTTTGCTATTGATGTGCTTCCAGATACACAGTCGATATCAATTCCTCCTTATAGAATGGCCCGCTGAGCTAAAGGAGTTGAAGGTGCGGTTGAAGGATTTGCTCGAGAAAGGCTTTATCAGGCCTAGTACATCACCATGGGTGCACCAGTATTGTTCGTGAGAAATAAAAACGGCTCGTTGAGAATGTATATTGATTATCCGCAGCTAATAAGGTGACTATAAAGAACAAGTATCCGCTTCTGAGGATTGATGATTTATTTGATCAGTTGCAGGGTGTCAAGTGCTTCTCAAAGACTGATTTGAGGTTGGGATACATCAGGTTAGAGTTCGGGAGAAAGATATCCCGAAGACAGCTTTCAAGATCAGATACAATCATTTCGAGTTTCTTGTGATGTCCTTCGGATAACGAATGTATCAAGAGTGTTTATGGATTTGATGAACAGCGTAATCAGGACGTTCTTAGATCTGTTCGTGATTGTATTTATCAATGATGTTCTAGTTTATTTACATTCAGAAGCAGAGCATGTAGATCACTTGCGAGTAGTGCGTCAGGTATTTCATGATCGTAAGTTATATGTAAAGTTCTCCAAGTGTGAGTTTTGGTTGAATTATGTGGCATTTCTAGGCCATATTGCATCAGATGTGGGTATAAGAGTTGATACATAGAAGATAGAGGCCGTGAAGACTTGGCCTAGACGTACGACTGCGATAGAGGTTCGTAGTTTCTTGGGTTTAGCTGGTTATTACAGGAGATTTGTAGAAGGTTTCTCTTCTTCTTCAACACCATTAATGAAGCTGACTTAGAAAGAGGCTAAGTTCCAGTGGAAAAAAGCTTGCGAGCGAAGCTTCCAAGAGCTGAAGAACATATTGACATCAGCACCAGCTCTAACACTTCCAGAAGGTTCAGAGGGCTATGCAGTTTATTGTGACACTTCAGGCGTTGGGTTAAGATGTGTTCTGATGTAGCCTGGTAAGGTAATTTCTTATACATCGAGATAGTTGAGGAAGCATGAGAAGAACTATCTAACCCGCGATCTAGAGTTAGTCGCAGTTGTGCACGCATTTAAGATTTAGAGGCATTACTTATATGGCTTACATGTTGATATCTTTACAGATGATAAGAGCCTTCAAGAATCTTCAAGTAGAAGGAGTTGAACTTGCGACAAAGGCGATGGTTAGAGTTATTGATAGATATACGGATATTTTATACCATCCAGGGAAGGCTAATGTTGTAGCCGAGAAGTGAGGGTTAGCTTAAGAGCTATATCAACTGGCTAGATTGGGAATCCGATTATTTGACTTAAGTGATAGCAGAGTTACAATTCAGGACACGTCAACATCATCTCTAGTTGTGGAGGTGAAAGGGCGACGGTATGAGGACCCTATTCTATTACAACTTAAGGAGAAAGTCGTGCAGAAAGAGATATCAGCCTTCGAGGTGACAAAGGATGGGGTCTTGAGATATCGAGGCCATCTATGTGTTTCAGATGTTGCGGGACTTCGACATCAGATCATGGCAGAGGCACATTATTCCCACTGTATCCATATGTGACTTGTTGGCCCCCTTGCATTCTTGGCCCACTT
This sequence comes from Lycium ferocissimum, assembly GCF_029784015.1. NCBI lineage: Eukaryota > Viridiplantae > Streptophyta > Magnoliopsida > Solanales > Solanaceae > Lycium > Lycium ferocissimum. Next base: position 10,964,032 of record NC_081352.1, read on the forward strand.
TGAAAGGAGGAGGGTGCAGCTGAGGTAACCAAGGTATTTAGGTCAATGTCAACATTCCCTGTTAAAATAAAGGAAATTTTACATGGTGTAGATAACATCTAAGAGGTATTTACATAAAGTAACTACAGTTTAAATTAATTACATACCGTAGTTATACTATGTATTTAATTACCTACCGTAGTTATACTATATATTTAAAGAAGAATACTACACCATGGAGAAAAATACATTGAGAACAAAGTCTCTTTCTTATCCCTTATTTCTCCTTCTCCAAAGTCTGTCATGGATTCCAGCGAAATCCAAAGTCCGATCACCAAGAACAACACCAACCGCCGTCGTCAGCTCCACCACAAACAACACCAACCGGCCGGCTCCACCATTTCTAGACGTCTCCCTCTCCAGATCCAAAGTCCGTCCGTGAATTCCGGCGAAATCCAAAGTCTGGTCACTACGAACAACACCAACCGTTGGTTTCTTCATCACCTCCATTGCTAGAAAACTCGAGTTCTAGATTGGCTTCGTCATCATCTCTACCGCCGTTGTCATCTCTAGACGGAGTCCATGGCCAACCGACCAGATTTTCTTATTCTAAAATTTGAGTGTATTTTATTTCTTGTATTTCTCAATCTGGCCGGATTTGAATGTATTCGCTAAGTTTGAGCGTAAATACAGTGTATGTTTTTGTATTTTCATCTGTATTTCTACATTTCGAAGGAGATTTTTTTTTTTTCATTTCTGCATGTATTTTTAAAATTTTTATTTTTGAATACAGTGTAAAAGTAGCAATGAATGCATACTGTAAATTGAATACAGCCGAATATCCCTGTATTTTTTTAAAAATTTTTGTTATTCAAATACAACTGAATTGAATACAATGATTTGAATATAGTGTAAAAGTAACTACGAATGAATACAACCGAACTAAATATAGTGAGTTGAATACAGCCTAACTGAATACACAATGTAACTAGTAATTAGTAGCTACGAAATGTAAATACCTAGACTATAGTTATATGATGTTAGGGCCCCACAAACACAATAGTTGTTTATGTAAATTACTCTGAAATAAAAGCAAACAAGAGTAGTGATAAGTATTAATCGGTAATATGAGTACTTGAGTGAAATTAACTATAATTTGACATGAATTTATATGCACCATCTTCATTTTTTTAACTATCAATTTGCCTAAGCCGTGATGACACAAGTTACGCAAACCCGAAAAACATACAAGTACATAGATTCAAAGTTTAAAGACATAATTGATGTAAATTAACAACTGTGACAGATAACATAATAATGTAAATTTTAAATTAAGGCGGGAAAATCTATGAAATATCCACAGGGTCTGGTGTTACATGTCATGAGCCACTACATCAAACAATAAATTAAGAATATAATTTGTCTAGAAGATAGAACAAAAATATAATTTTCTGACGTGGTTGGACCAAAAAGCCGACCACCGCAACATCGTCGGAAGGTTGTTTTGGTCGTAGAAATGTCAGGAAAGTTAGGGGAATCTGCGATTGCTTTTGAGCATTGTCATGGACGTTGGTGCTTTTATATATTTCGGTGTCAAGGGTAATACCATTCTAATATTATTGACTTAAAAGTGTTAAAGAACAACAATTAAAGGGTCAAAGGCATAAATGACCATCCTTGTGAAACTATTGATACCAGATGACCCTAGAAGCTTAAAAGACATTTTTTAGCCTTTTTTAAAATAATTTCATTTCATAATCTTTCTTTAACTAATTCTAGCATATGTATAGAAAATGTATCATTATTGTATATAAAATATCACTACTGTGTATGTATAGAAAATGCATCACACGTAGAAACTGCATCATTGTTGTATAAAATATGTATCCATATAGTATGTGTACAAAAAATATATCATTGATGTATAATAAATGTATAATCAACATATACTCATTAATTATACACATATTATATATGTTTTGGATTTTTTTTAAAGGAGCACAGTCCAATCTCCGGCGACCTTACTTTACGCCACGAGGAAGCCAGCCCCCTCTCGATCCACCACCATCCATCTAACCAAGATTTCTTATTTTTATTTTGAAGAAGTATTTTATTTTTCCCTTTAAGATTCCCCAACACAAAGGACACAGTTACAAGTAAAACCAAATCAAGCAGATCCAAATCCAGTTTCATCCTCAAGATTGTAAACGTGGCTAGCACATTGCAAACGTATGTGAAGTTAGGCTGAAGTCAGCACAATCAACATTATTCAACTTCATCATTAAAACTCAAAAGGAGTCCGTCTAATGCCAACGGGCTTTATTATAAAAACTCAAAACGAGAGCAAAAGTAGCAAAGCAATTGGGACGAGGATGCTACTGCATCTAAAGATTTAAGCACAAAAAGTATATGTGTACTGTTTTAGAGGTAGGATGGAGAGAGAATGCAGAGTGGAATTTTAGGTTTTGGCTACAGATTGTTTTTATTTTGGGCCTAAGAAATAGATATTTCAGGTCATTTTCTTAAAATTAGGTCTTTTATTTTGCTGATGGTCATATTATGTCATTTTCCCATAATTAAACACCTCATATTTGAGGGCCAAAAATTACAAACCAGCCCAAAATAGGAGAATTCGTGCCAATTGCCTCTCTTCTTTCATTTTTTTGCGCGGATTGCCCTTCTTTTGGGGTGGTCTTTAAATTTTGCCCTTCAAATTTATGGTCTTTAAATTTTGCCCCTTATATTTGTGGTCTTTAAGTTGTGCGCCCGGCTTGGAAAGGTGGGCGAATACGTAATGTTACGGGTTCGAACTCCCGCTCGAGCATAAAATAAAAAAATAATTTTGTGAAGGAGGGGGGAGTGTATGCGGATGCAGATACAATGCTAAGGAAAAGCAGTTATCTTAGGATCCTAAGATAACTAAAAGTCCTATTTCAATAAGAAATTTTTCTAAGACATAGTTTAGTTATGCTTAAGAGGTAAATTTTAGTTAAGGCATAACAAAATTATGCGCGTAAACAAGCCTTTCCTTAAGGCATAGACTTTGCCTTATAAGCAAAGTTTAAGTTATGCCTTAAGGAAAATTCCGCCTTGGGCATACTTTTAGTTATGTCTTTGGGGCATACTTTTTAGTTAGCATATTAAAGTTTAATGAAAAGTAAAATATATATATATATATATATATATATATATATATATATATATATAGGTAGGCAAAGTCTAGCTACGGAGGGGCATAACAAATTTAAACTTTTCCTTATAAGACAAACTTTAGTTATGCCTTAACAAAACTATTTTACGCGCATGTCAAGATACTTTTAGTTATGTTTATGATAAGCTTTTAGTTAAAGGCATTACTAAAAGTTTACCTTGAAAAGTTAAATATATATATATATATATATATATTGAGGCAAATACAGCCCATAAAAATGAATTTTTAGTTAAACATAATAAAAAGTCCGGGAGGGACATAGCGAAATTTAAACTCCTTTGCAATTTTTTTTAAAATTTTAATCGGCGGGGGTTCGAACCTGAATCCCATGGATTTTAGCCGAAGGAGCAAAATTTAAAGACCGGAAATATGAGGGCAAAATTTAAATACCACCCCCCCGAAAAGAAGGCGATTAATTGCCGCCTAACCTCAACGTATTACCGCATCTCAAATCCTTAAAAATATGGTGCAATTCGCAGGAATGTCCCTTATTCGGGGTGGTCTTTAATTTTTGCCTCTCAAATTGCTGGTCTTTAATTTTTCCCTTCTATAGAATACTACGGGGCTTACGGGTTCGAACCTCGGCTTAGCATAAAAATAAAATTGCAAGGCAAGGCTTTTGAAAAAGTCTGCCTTATGCGGCATAGCTTGTCTTAAGGCATAACTAAAGTTCGAACCTAGAACCTCAGAATATTTTCGGTCACTTTTTTAAGCGAAAGACAAAATTAAAGACCTGCAATTTGAGGGCCAAAAATTAAAGACCACCCCAAAAAAAGGACAATCCGAGCAAGAAAATGAAAATATGGGCTGAAATTTATTTTGGGCTTGCAAGTTTTAACGTAGCCCAATTCAAAGACAAACTTTGAGCGGGCGAAGTGTACATCAGTTGATCCAGTACTCAAAAAAGCAGCAGGCAGCAGAAATGGCTTATTTTTCATTTCAAATTTGAAACTGTTCTTGTCATCTAAAAGTAAAACCCTCTGTTTTGTTGCTTTTCATTTCGTCGAAGAAGAAACGAAGGATTCTTTTTTATCATTTCAATGGTAGACCTAAAGAGGAAAAGAGGCCGCAAACCTAAAAATGCCGTAGCAGACTCCCCTAGCGGCGGGGCTGAAGTGGACACAGCAACCCCCATCGAAACCTCCACCAACGGAGCTGCCGCAGCCGACACCCAAACACACCGCCGCCTCCGTGGTCGCCCTAGAAAAGCAGAATCAGAACAACAAGAAAGAGACAACATCGCCACGTCACCAGAAAGACGTGGCCATCGGGATATCACTGAGCCACACCACTTGAGGCATGTGGCGGAGTTGTCTGCGGCAGCGAAGGCGATGCCGTCAATGGATGCGGTGGTGAAGGTGTTTTGTGTACATACTGAGCCGAATTTCTCGCTACCATGGCAAAGGAAGAGACAGTATAGTTCGAGTAGTAGTGGGTTTGTTATTGGTGGAAGGAGAGTGCTTACTAATGCGCATTCTGTTGAGCATCATACTCAAGTTAAGCTTAAGAAACGTGGGTCGGATACTAAGTATTTAGCTACTGTGCTTTCCATTGGAACTGAATGCGATATTGGTATGTTTTATAACTTATTTATTTGCCTGAATTTTTAGCTATTGTTGCATAAGTTCACTTTTTAAGAAAAATCTTAGGGTGTGTTTGGTATGAAGGAAAATGTTTTCTTTTCTTGGAGAACAAGTGGGCTTCTTACTTGTTTTCTAGCGTTTGGTAAGTCAGTAAAAAATATTATCACAAAAGCTTTATATGTAATTTAACAAAATACTACTGTACTTTCCATTGGAACTGAATGCGATATGGGTATGTTCTGTAGTTTTTTGTTGTTTATTTGCCTGGGTTTTTAGTTTTTTTTAGCTATTGTTGCATAAGCTTCACATTTTAAAATATTCTTTGCTTAAAGTTCGTTTGGATGGTTATTACGTATCTTTTCATAACATATCATATTATATGTTGATGGATACAACGTTTGGATAGATTCTATTGTTTCCCGTCGCAACATGGTGAAGGATAAATCTACAATATTACAAAGAAAAGTAGGGTACGGGGAGAGTTATTATAAAAAAGTTAGGGTAAACGATAAATAAGGATTATTAAATATAAGCAAAGGCAAAATGAGAAAAATAAATAAAAAATAACAACGCGACCAGACCAAATCGATAGTTACATAAGATGGGATTTTCGTCGTTACTTAATACTCCCTCCGGATCAAAAAAAGAGTCCACTTAGCCTTTTTTTGTTGAATAAAAAAAAGAGTCCACTTAGCAAATCAAGAAAGAATTAACCTTGTTTTTCCATATTTGCCCCTATGAAGTGTTATATGATCAAATCCCAATACCTATTTAATTAGGGATAGTTTAGTCAAATTACCTATTTTTTTCTAGGAGTTAGTATTTTCTTAAGGGGTGTGCAAATGGCTAAGTGGACTCTTTTTTTGATCCGGAGGGAGTAATGAATTTTACGATAAGGTACAATAAAATTTATGATAACAATCAAAACGACCATTGTATTTAAAGTAACAATACAATACAATAGGTAACATCCATCCAAACAAGCTTAATTACCATTCTTTTTGTTAGACAGACTTTAAGTTTGTCAATTCTTGTTCTGTTCCAATATCGAAGGTCTCTTTATATGGTATTGGGAATTACTCACCTCATGAGCTAAGCTTTTGGGGTTGAGATTGGCCCAAGGTCCATTTCTTATCATGGTATCAAAGCCATTGGCCGAAGGTCCATTTCTTATCATGGTATCAAAGCCCGACTCATCCCAATTATTGGTTTACCCGATGTTGGCCCCCATATTATATTATCCACACTCCATTTGGCAGGGCAGGCCTAGGCGTGTAAGGGTGTTGAGTTTCCACATCGGCTATTTAGGGAGAGAAGATCTCTTTATATGATCTTGGAGTAATTCTTACCTCATAAGCCAGTTTTTGGGGTTGAGTTAGGCTCAAGGTCCATTTCTAATCAATTCAATGTTACATTGTTACTAACCTAGTGTGCATTTGGTATGGTAGAAATGTTTTACCCTTCGGAATAATTTATGTTTGGTTGGGTATAATAATGTTTCTGTGAGATATTTTAGTAGGAAAGGTTGATAACGTTGGTTGAAGCAAGTAATATGGAATAAAAGTTGAGATATTTGTCGTCTTTCAGTGAACTTTATATGGAATAAACGTTGAGATATTTGTCGTCTTTCAGTGAACTTTATATGGAATAAAAGTTGAGATATTTGTGTCTGTCAGTGAACATTATATGGAATAAAAGTTAAGATATTTGTAGCCTTTCAGTGCATAGCGAACTTTTATTCGTTGGAACAATTTAAGTGACCAAATACCAAAAACTGATTTCATAAAGGAAATTTTTTGCATGAAGGTGCTTTTCTTCATACCAAAGGCACCCCCTGATTGCATCATTTTACTGTCAAAATTTGGTAAATTCAATACCGAGGAGATCTTAAGCTACTATTTCTGTTGTTATTATGAAACAGCAATGTTAACTGTGAATGATGATGAATTCTGGGAAGGAGTATCACCTCTTGAGTTTGGAGATTTGCCTGCGCTGCAAGATGCTGTTACTGTTGTTGGATACCCTATAGGAGGAGATACGATCTCTGTGACTAGCGGTGTTGTCTCGCGCATCGAGATACTATCTTATGTTCATGTGTCAACCGAGCTCCTTGGATTGCAGGTTATGTTTGGAAGTTTCTTCCTTTCTGCAGATACTTCTTTAATATATCATACAGGTCTTTTGTTTCCATAATTTGGTTGCTATGGTTTTAATTTCCCAAGCGGAGTCGCGTGACTACACTTAAATGGATTTTTTAACAATAAAAAAAAAAAAAAACTACTGTGCAGATAGATGCTGCCATAAATTCTGGAAATTCTGGCGGACCTGCATTCAATGATAAGGGCAAGTGTGTAGGTATTGCATTTCAATCCCTTAAACATGAAGATGCCGAGAACATTGGTTATGTCATACCAACACCAGTAATTATGCATTTCATCCAAGATTATGAGAAGAATGGAGCATACACAGGTACTTGAAAATTTGTATAACATTTGAACTTGATTAAATTGATGGTCTCAAAGTGGAAACTGATTTTTATATGGACATCTCCTACATTGTAGGATTTCCTATCATTGGGATTGAATGGCAAAAAATGGAAAATCCTGACCTCCGCTTGTCGATGGGTATGGCGCATAATCAGAAGGGTGTCCGTATCCGAAGAGTTGAGCCTACGGCCCCAGAGTCCAATGTCCTAAAGCCTTCAGATGTTATCCTTAGCTTTGACGGAGTTGATATAGCCAATGATGGAACAGGTGAACACTGGTTTCATCCCAGATTAGACATGTTCGAGACAGTTCTCTTAGTATCAATGTGCTTCCACTGATATACTAGTTTGTATTTTAGTCGGGAAGTCATCCTTACTGATGTATGGCTTAGGGTTAAGAGAAGATTTTGACGGAGTAGAATTCAGAAAATGCATAGTGATTGGTGAAGATAATTTCCCTACATCACCTCACCCCTCCTACCCCCACCAAAAAAAAAAAAAAAGAAAAAGAAAAGATAAAGGAATGCGAAAGAGATGATCAATGAAGGATAACAACGTTAAATAGGTAAATACACCTGTGTGGCTGGTTTACTAAATTGCCTTGTACCTCTTCATGGGAGCAACTAGCACCACTACAGGAGAAAATATGATGATCAATAATAACCGTCCTTAGTTAAAAAAAATTGAACTACTAAAGCTTTTTCGTTTGGTGCTATCAAAGGTGATAGTGCATTTACCTGTTAAAATTTCCAGAAGATAGTAAAGCTGATTCTGGTGAAATTAGTCCCTTTTTGCTCAAATTCACATGCACGTTTCTTTTTAGCCTTAAATCTTTCGAAATCTTGAACAAGTATAAAACATATATATTGGACAAATTCCATCAATTTCTTTGGTTCTAGCCACAGAAACACTGGATTCAAGTTGTTTATCAACATCGTGATTCATAAGGCTTAAGCAACAACCCAAGCTAGAACCAATAGATACTAGTACTAAAACAAATACTCCCCCTTGTTTCATTTTATATGGCACTCTTTCTTTTTAGTCCGTTCCAAAAGACCGTCACCTTTTTATATTTAAAAAAAATTAAATTATAACATTTCCATTTTACCCTTAATGACACTCTTATAGTTATGGCATGACATGTTTATGACACAAGATTAGGGGCATTTGGTATGTTTTACATGCTTAGCTTATGATTCAAAAGTAAGCCTTTCTTTCTTAAGCGCTTGTCAGTTAAATAACGCCATTTAAAATAAAATGCTGGGAATATGAAAGACCATATGGAATTTGTAACCTGGTATTGAAATCTTTTACTGTTCGCCAATTGTGTATATTTGATTTTATAGACTACTAAAATGGTGATTTCAAGATTATGCTTTATATCCATTATCCTGAAGAAAAGAATGCTAGGTAAGTATAGATTAATTAAAGTAGCATATTCAGATAGAGGTCTGACTAGTGTGAGTGCTAGACTGAGTACCCAATTGTGATTGCAAAACTACAATTTGGTATCAAGGTTTCATACTTGGCTTCCATGCTTAGAGTGGAGAGTACAGTTGTGCTCAAGAATAAGAAAGCATATTGAAGTCATGAAAGCGTCATAAGATTTCACTGTCCTTTTTGTTGTCTGTTTTCTTGAGTGTACTGTCTTTCAAATGCTTATCAGAAAAGGAAATATGAAATTCTGGTAAATTCCTTATAACGTATCCACAAGATACAAAGGATGTTGAGGAATTATGCAAATCATTGTGATTTAGGTACCTGGCGATTTGAAAGGGACTGAAGAAAGAAAAAGGTTTTCTTTTCAAACAAAAGAAAAAAATATGATCAACATAAAAGAGGTGGGAAAGTTCGAATTCATTTACTAGACATGACACATCTTATCCGTTGATGCTTTAGAATATGTTTCGGACTTTGTTCTTTACTCTTTGTTGGTGTGCTTAGTTTTTGTCTTCTTCCATATGTTCTTTACTCTTTGTTGGTCTGTTTCGAGGGGTTATAATGATGTGCATGGGGGTTTTGGCTTTGGAGACAGGAACGGAGGAGTCGTCTCACTCCTGGATTTTGCTAGGGCTTTTGGTTAGGTGGTAGCTAACTCGAGTTTCCCTAAGAAGGAGGAGCACTCGGTAACCTTTCGTAGCTCGGTGTTTAACGGCCGAATGGAGCTTTTTATCGCTTAGAAAGGATAAAGGTCTTTGTAAAGCTGAGTCGTCATTAGCGAGAATCTTACGACCCAACATAAGCTATTGGTGATGGATTTGGAGATCACAGGAAGAAGAAGAAGAAGGTCGCCGATAACCGGCCGAGGATCGGAGTGGGAGTTTGACTCGCTTAGTGCCTAAGAAGGGAGAAGTTGATGGCTTTGGGGCGTGGGAGATGGGAGATGCGGCGGTATGTGGGATAGGACGCCGGGAACAGATTAGAGAAGGGGCCGAGAGAGGTTCTGTGAGTCACGAGAGGTCGCCGTATGGTGGGCGGGGATTGGTGTGGTGGGATGGGGAAGTCGAGGTAGTGGAAGCAAAAGTAAGGCATAAGCGAAGGGCGGTAGACGACGAGGATGGCGGACGAATAGGGAAAAAAGTATAAGATGGCGAAAGGGAGGCGGAAGTTGGCGGTGTCGGCGGCGCGGCGGCCCCGGGCGCGCTTTATGCGGGGCTAGAGGACGGGCGGGGATAAGGTTATTCGAGCTTGCGAGGCCGGAAGAGAGGAAGGCGGGCGACTGGATCAGTGAAGTGCGTGAAGGGACGAGGATGACAAAGTGTTGGTAGGAAAGGCCTAGGTGAAGCCGGAGATGGCGATCGTACTTCCATGAAACTCTTGAACGAAGAGGGGCTTTGCGTTGGGAGATTTGGAGTACTGCGAGAGCGTCGCGATTGTGGTTATTGTAGGAGTATAGGTCGACGAGGTTAAGGGTCTTGTTCGTAGGATGTGCGGGGAAAGAGCGGCGGACTGATGAGATTCCGGGAGAATTTTTGGAAAGAGTGCGGAAGGCGGGCTCGGGGAGGGTTACCGGGTTGTTTAATGTCATTTTCAAAACGGCGAAGATGCCGAAGAATGGAGGTGGAGTACAATGATCCCTTTGCAAAGCAAGGCGACATTAATTGCAACTGATTATAAATTAATAGTGATTAAGCCACACTAAGTAGCAAGGAAAGTGTGGTGAAAGGGATGAGAGATGAGGAGAGGCGTGTGTCATTTGAGAACCGGTTCGGATTGTGACGGGGCTTTCTCTCCATCAAGCCATTCATATTGTTAGGAGATATTGGAGCGGTAGGGGACTTATAAAAGGGACTTGGGCTGTGGTATTCATCGACCTAGAGAAAGCTTACGATAAAGTGCAGAGGTTTTGTGGAGATGCGAGGCTAAAGGTGTACTGCGGCGTACATTAGAGCGATCAAGGACATGATCTGGGAGCCAAGACCAAAGTGAGGACTAGGAGGAGAGCTAGAGCACTTCGGTTCGATGAGTTTGCATCGGGGATCGACCTAGCCCATTCTATTTGCATTGGTGATGGATGGATTGACGCGACAAATTCAAGGTGAGGTGCCATGGTGCATGTAGTTCGCGGATGACATAGTCTTGATAGACGAGACTTGCAGCAGAGTTAACTCTAAGCTAGAGGATTGGAGACAAACGTTAGAGTCTAAAGGATTCAAGTTGAGTAGGACCAAAACAGAGTACTTGGAGTGCAGGTTCAGTGGTGTCCCTCAGGAGGCTGACGTGGAAGTGAAGCTTGGTACCCAAGTCATTCAAAAGAAAGGAAGTTTCAAGTATCTTAGGTCTATTTTACAAGAAAATGGGGATATTGATGATGATTCACACATCGTATTGGTGCAGGATGGTTGAAATGGAGGCTCGGCTGGGAGGTCTTGTGTGACAAGAAAGTGCCACCAAACTTAAGGGCAAGTTTTACAAAGGTGGTTAGACCGAGCTGCGGTTGCCGGGCGAGTGTTGCCGATCAAGAGGCTCTCACGTGTAAGATGAAAGTCGCGGAAATGCAGAATGCCGCGGTAGATATGTGTGCACACTAGGAGAGATAGGATCGAGAATGAGGACATCGGGGACAAGGTGGGAGTGCGTCGGTGGAGGACAAGATGCGGGAAGCGAGACCGAGATGGTTTGGGCATGAAGAGGAGAAGCATAGATGCCCTGCTGCGGAGGTGTGGAGGGTTGGCTATGGATCGTTTTGAGAGGTAGAGGAACGCCAAAGAAATATCGGGGGAGAGGTGATTAGGGCAGACATGGCGTTAGTTTCGGATTACCGAGGACATGACCTTAGATGGGTGAGGAGAGCGGAGGGCTCGTTAGGATAGAAGGCTAGTAGGTAGTCTCGCTTCTCGTCGCACTAGTAGGCGTAGTTTTACTCTACTTTTTATTGCCCTTTGTTTCCTGCTTTTATGTGTTGGGTCTTGTCTCTCCATGTTGTTTTATCATGATCTCTTTGCCCTTGTTTTTTCTCATTTTCGCATTGCTTTGATTTGCTTGTCGGTATTTGACTTTTCTCCCTTTGTTTTTTTGTTTTCTTTTGAGCTGAGGGTCTTTCGGAAACAACCTCCCTACTATGGTGGGGGTAAGGTTTGCGTACATTTAACCCTCCCCAGACCCCACACTGTGGGATTCAATTGGGTATGTTGTTGTTGTAGTTAATACATAGCCAATTTTCCCGCGAAGATATTTATTTTGGTAGCCGTTTAACTTATGGTGGAATGTAGTTGTGTACACATTGCTCAATAGGGTATCAAACTTGGTTTCTCAAGCAATTCATTGGTCCGTGCAGAAGACTGCATTTCATGCATGTCTATTTATCTTGATAGCATTATTACTATCGTAAGCATTTCTTTCTTGTGCATAATTGATAGTTGTAATATCTTTCCTACTTCTTTAAATTCTCTCTTCCGTGCTGTGAATGAATTTATTTGACCATTCCGGAAAAATAATAAGTCGTTGGGGGATGGTTGAAGGGGCAAAAGAAAATACAAAACTGTTCTTTTGTGTTGCTTGCTTTGGTAATGGATGTATGAATCTGGTATATCTAGTTTGATTTTCCGGAATGCCATTTAGGTGCCTATCAGAGGAATGGTTGTTGCATGCTTTTCTTGTGGAAGGAGAAATGAATCCTATTTTTGGCCCAGTCGCAAACTCAATCCCCCGTACACCTAATAGACTGAAAAATAAATTCGACTCACAGATATAGATGACTTCCTGAGATGGAAACGGGGAAAGCTCAATCACTAAATATCTGAACTTCAATGTTATTCTTTTTTAAATTGTAAATCCTGATTTTTGGTGTTCTTATTTTCAGTACCATTCAGGCATGGAGAACGCATTGGTTTCAGCTATCTTGTTTCTCAAAAATATACTGGAGATGATGCTCGAGTGAAAGTTCTCCGTAAATCTCAGATTCTAGAATTTAAAATAAAACTCAACGCACATAAACGATTGATTCCAGCTCATATCAAGGGAAAACCTCCTTCTTACTACATTGTCGGTGGTTTTGTTTTCTCTGCTGTTTCTGTTCCATATTTACGTTCAGAGGTTTGTAATCAACTGCATAACTTAATATTTTACTTGTTACTTGTTGTCCATGACTCAGAGGGCTTACATATCTTACTTGGTACCATCTTTGTTCCTTAAAATTCAGTACGGAAAAGATTATGAATTTGATGCTCCGGTTAAGCTGTTGGACAAACTTCTACACGCAATGGCACAATCAATTGATGAACAACTGGTTGTGGTTTCTCAGGTAAGGCTAGCTCTCTGTGAGTTTACTAGTCTGTTATCATTATGTCTTTTCTGATCTGCCTTGTGCACTTCGTATTAGGTGCTTGTGGCTGACATCAATATTGGTTATGAAGAACTGGTAAACACTCAGGTAAGAAGAAAATATTGTGGGACTACAGATCTTATCTTATCACAGTAGTATTTACAAATTAGCAATCTGGCATTGCAATCTTATTCACGTCTTGACTTTGGATTCAATGTAATTTAGGTTCTTGCTTTCAACGGCAAGCCTGTAAAGAATCTGAAGAGCTTGGCTAATTTGGTGGAGGCCTGTAAAGAAGAATACTTGAAGTTTGATCTTGATTATAATCAGGTTCTCTCTAACTGATATTTTGTGTTCTCTTTTCTTTTCTTATCCTTACGGAACCCTCAAGGTGATTCAGTTGTTTTCTTTAGATTGTCGTACTGCAGACCAAAAGTGCAAAAGCGGCAACGTCAGATATTCTTGCAATGCATTGTATACCTTCAGCCATGTCTGATGATCTGAAGACATGAGAGCTGTTTGTGATGGTTTGGATGCCCAGGAAATCTCCACATTCACCTTTTCCCCTCTTTGAGCTACTTTATTCGTTCATTATCATTGGTTATGGAGTTTCTAGGGCCAAGTATGGTGACGTTGATGGTTGATCCGAAGAGAGTTCGCATTCTCTTCCGCAATAGGGAAACTGAAAAAGATGCTAGGGAAGTTTGTACCGGATTTGCTTTCTTTCGTTCCAGATATACAAGTAGAGCGGCGCTATTTCTCTGCCAACGGCTTTGAGTGGTTTAAAAGATTGACTGTAGTTCAGATATCATATCAGGAGATCTATACAAACAAGGAAATATGCAATCACTCTCCCCCTCAGCATCCTTTTGTTTCCTGCCTATATAACTTTTGTCGTTGAGAAAACATAGCTTCTGTTAGCATTATGATTGCTGTGTATCACCTAATGATGTGATGAGCTCGTAGAAGACTATTTGACTTTGTTTTCTTCTTTTGGGATGAACTGTTTTAGCCGATAATTCAAGATCACTAACACCGAATTCAGTCGTCTATTCACAATTCAAACAGGGATAAAATTATGCTTCAATAATCTGTTATCGCACTCTTTCCACATTTAATATTATCTGCAAGTGATGAGCCGAGAGTTGTGTGTTTTGCATGGAGGAAAATTTTCTTGGAAAACAAGTGGATTTCTAACTTATTTTTTAGTGTTTGGTAAGTAATCAAAAAAATATTATCCGAAAAGCATTTATATGTAGTCTAACAAAAGATTATGAGGGTGGAATGGGATGGGGAGTGGGGGTTCAAGGGGGGCGGAGGATTGGGGCATAGGAGGAACTTGAAATGTTACTTATGAAATTTATTTTTCCTACTTCCATGAAAAAAGTCATTTTCTTCATTTTTCAAGTAACTTGTTTTTTCGAAGAAAATATTTTCCAAGACATTTTTTTACCAATCCTCCACACCAAACACATCCTAAGTCACTTAGTGTTTTTAAAGGAAGATGCGGAAGATCTATCAGAAATTCATGAGGTGTACAAGTGCATCCTTCAGTATAATCCCATTCACAATGCCAACAAACTATCTCCTCAAATATAATCACTTGGTGTATCTATAACCCCTTTATCCTGTTCATGATTCAAACCTCTAAAGGCTGTGCAACATGTTACAGAACAGTAAGACATTAACGGAAATAATTATCATATCCTCTAAAAATCAGAGTTTTCCCAATTCAAAAGTATACCGCACATCAAAGTAGAGCTAACTCCTGCTTTTCAATCACTAGAGTGCCAGAGGCGGATGGAGCTTTTGAACAATGGATACTGAACCAATATTTTCAACACGGAACATAATATATACGTAAAAAGAACCACTAAAATTCAACAAATATTAAATTCCAAACTCAATTTTAAAGTACGATGAGTTTAGTGCTAAAACATTACTCATTGAATCCATAAAGTTTAAATCCTGAATCCATCACTGCTACACGTTCTACGTTGTGTAGGTTGGAGCTTGCTCAGACCAGGACCAACCCGTCAATTGTGTTTAAAAAGACAATTGATTTCAAAGATGAAAAGGTACAGAGCTGTACATGCATGAGCTGATGAATGAATGAATGCATGCATGTATCAGAGCTTCTTTTACCTAACCAACTTTGAGTTCCAAATATTGAAAACTTGAGATCTTAAATCTTCTAATAAAACTATGCTCCTTGTTTTTTTACATGCTTTTCTCTTCAATTGACTATGACTCAGTATTTTACATGCTTTTCTCTTCAATTGACTATGACTCAGTACCCAGAACCTTAGTTCTATTCAGCGAGCCATTTCTAGCTTTCTCAAGGACCTCGGTGTTTCCTGAAGCAGAAGCAGCCCTGCCGTTGATCAACAGGGATCATCCCACCTCCCTTTGATGTGTCAATTGTTTCCAACAAGGATACCACTTCATCCATTTCTGGCCGTTTGTCAGGGCTAGCATCCCAACACCGCTTCATTACATTTGCCAAAGAACTAGGGCAACAACGAGGTATCTCGGGCCTCAAATTCTGCAAATTCATAGTACAGTTGTGACTTCCAACGAACAAAGATGTGTATTCTTAAGCTACAGGATACTTTACTTCAGAATACATATTTGTACCTGTCGGACAACTGCTGTTGTCACTTCTGAGAAGCTCAGATCTGGATATGGCATGTCACAGCAATATATCTCCCAGAGGCAAATGCCAAAGCTATATACATCACACTTCCGGTTATAGGGGTTGCCATTAAGAACCTGTCTTGTATTACCAGAATTAGAAAGTGGGAGGCAAGATATATTTCATTAGGATTCATAAGTCAAGCACATACCTCAGGTGCCATGTAACCTAGGGTTCCAGTCTCACCGGTCATATCATTAGGATTTGAAGCTTCAACACGAGCAACACCAAAATCTGCTATTTTTAGAGTACGATTCCTGTCAAGAAGCATGTTCTCTGTTTTGACATCCCTATGGACGATCTTCTCAGAATGAAGATAACTTAACCTGAGAATGGATTTTAACATGTCAAACACAGCAATGCTGTTAAGAAATATGAAAGAAGTGGAGTATAAGCATTATGAAATTTCACCCCCGTGCTAGATCCAGCGCCAGTTGGACCACAACTTTGAAGGCCAACTTCCTCCTATGGCTCTTGATGAGAAATGATTTGAGAGTACCCCCAGGAAGGTATTCAACCACCACACAACAAAGGTTCCGTGGAATGCCAATGAAACCAGTCTCAGTCTGTATGTTAAGATCTGGTGTGCCCATTGCAGCTCCTATAAACTGCAAGACGATTAGCCATTAGATAATTTTTAATATTCTTGCAAGTCGAACACTTTATGCCCCAGAAAAAGACTTCCAAAGCATCGAACTAAAGATCCCATGCCACTTTTACACATCTATATCGAAACTAAATTGCTGAATAGAGCATGACACAAAATTATTCAGAAAAAGAAAGGCACCGACGCTGCATTTGGACGAAATGAAGGTTTTTCAGGGGAACCCAAGTATGTTGAAATTCAATAAGTTGAATTAAGTAGAGACTTCCAGTCTTTCTCAAAATCTGGAAACAAGACTCCAGAAATAAAAACCGTTGATAAAATGGAACTTATGCAAATTCTAATGAGAAAACTCGTAAATATTCATGGGTCAGCAGCTTGTCAATGTGACCGGAAATACTTTGTGCCTTCAGCTTGGTCACATGCCTTTGATTTGCTATGAAAACCAATTTGTACTTCAACTCTATAATGTTGTACCAAGTTAAGAATCAATAGACCTCCTTCATATTTCAGTTAGATATGTAGCAACCAAATCGAAGAGTAATTTGGACAACTATTGAACCCAAAGAGTTCTTTTTATTTGGCTTTTTTTGGTAATAGGTAGAACTTAAAGAAATTTCAGCATATATCATGCCATCATTTACAAAAATTTGCATCCATTTTCTATTTCGTGGCGGCAGGATCACAAAAGCTGACTTGTCAACGTAGTATATATTACCACCAAGAGAACAAGAAGAAGAAGAAGAAAAGAATGGCAAAATGAGTAATTGACATTTTATTGTTGAAATTAGGTAACTTACTTTTGTGACGTTAGGATGATTAAGTTTGTGCCATACGGAAACTTCTTGTGCAAAAGCTGCTCTGATTGAAGAAACCTCAGCTTGAGACCTCTGGCCTTCTTCTCCCCAATCAAGAAGCTTTACTGAGGTTAAGGCAAGAGAAAAACTGTTGATTAGCTAAACAAGAAATTATGATGCTTCTCCTGAGTTCTGCACTTTCAATTATAACATGAAAATGGATTGGATGAGTTGACAAATTGCCAGTTTGAAAGTTGTCTCGAATTGGCTCAAATGACAGCACAAAAACTTAAGAAAGTTTGTGCTGTAAAGTTAAAATTTTAGATTTTAATTTCCGATTTCGTTCAAATTTTCTTCTTTTGCCACTAGGCTAAATTACGGTTGGTAACAACTTAATCATCAACAACTTATTGCAAATTAAAAATATCCAAGATCAATATGTCATTCATTCATAACAATCGGGAAACCATGCTCTTCCATCATTTCCAAGACTCAACAACAACAACATACCACACAAGTGGGGCCTGGGGAGGGTAGGATGTACGCAGACCTTACCCCCACCTTTATGGGGGGTAGAAAGGCTGTTTCCGAAGATCCTCGGCTAAAAAAAAGGGGGACATCAAAATAGCAAGATACAAAACAAATGCAGCAAAAGATAATAATACACAAAGCACAGGAGACTGCGCGATAATTGAATACTGCTACTGAAAGGGAAAGGTGAGAGGAGGGGGCTAACACACCCCTCCCCCCCTCCCCCCCTCCCACACAGGGTGTGACAACACACAACTACCTACTAACCTTCTACCCTAATCCCTGGCTTGCAAAATTGAGCATTGCATATAGCTTTAAAGTGGCTCAAACCACTTAGCCCATTCATTTGGTAACACCTTATCCATAAGGAAATTAAGGGCAACGGCCCGTGACAACAGACAACAGATACAAAGCTGCAAGCTACAGTAGTACTATGGTATGTACATCAAACAGGTTCTTTCTACTTTTTTTAATAAGGTAAAGTTTTTTTAATAATAGTAACATGCTTGTACTGCAGCTATTACAGAAGAAAATGGACTTGTTTTACATCACATACTCAAAGATTTTAACAAGTGCAGCAAGTGTTTCATATTCAAAGCTGGAAAGGAACTTGCAGATGAAAGTAGGATATGGGAAAAAAGCAAAGTTCTGGAAAGATGCTTGGAATGAACAAGTCCCTCTTATGGAAGTTTATCCAGATCTATTCATTTTAAGTGACAACCCGGAGGTCACTATACATGAAGTTTGGAGTGCTCAGGGATGGGACTTAACTTTTAGAAGATTTTTGAATGACTGGGAGGTGGAAAGGGTGGTTAGTCTGTTGAATAGAATTAGGAATTTTCATGGCACTACCTCTGTTCCAGACACTTTGAGATGGAGACACAATGTTGATGGGCAATTCACTGTAAACAGGGTTTACAAAAAGGAGGACATGGTGCAGAATGGGGAGCAGTCAAAATTTTGGATCAAAATATGGAAGTGTCCAGCCCCAACCAAGGTGAAATGCTTCACTTGGCTGGTGGCAAAGAGAGCTTGTTTAACACATGAAGTATTGAGGAGAAAGGGATGCATCATAGTTTCCAGATGTTATCTTTGCAATGAAACAAATGAAACCAACAACCATCTTTTTCTTCACTGCAAATTCACAGCACAGCTTTGGTCTTTGTTCTTCAACCTGACAGAGACTAACTGGACTATGCCTGAGCATACTGCAGATTTACTAACTTGTTGGATGAGAAGAGGAGGCAGCAAGAGCCAGAAAAAATGGTGGAGGATGATCCCTCATTGTATTTGGTGGACTATTTGGAAAGAAAGGAATGAAAGGTGTTTTGAAGATAGATTCCATTCAGAAAGTCAAATGGAATTGAATAGTATCTTTCTACTTTTGGTGTAAAGAAATAGGATTAGAAGATATAGATCAGTTTGTAGATTTATTTAGATGAACGTAAGTATTTCTTTTAGTCTTTCTGTCTTCAGTTTAAATCTTTTTGATGGTCTCCAGCATATCCTAAATGCTGAGGAATACAAATTACCGGTTTAAAAAAAAAAGTGTTTCATATTCAAAACAAGATCCCCATTCATCCAACAGCACATAAATTGTATACATCTATATTTGATAACATAAAGCATCTGTTCCTTTCAGTCCATTGTACATCAGACAAGCTAACACCAAATAGTAAGCACTTAGATTCCATGTGTCAAAATACTTTTTTTTGAGAAGGTAACATCATGTGTCAAAATACTTTGGGAAAAAGATCCTGATTTACATTTCTACTTTTGACCATGACTTAAAATTATCCTGTTGTATTTTAACGTTGGCACTTAGATTCCAGGTGTCAAAATACTTTGGGAAAAAGATCCTGATTTACATTCCTACTTTTGACCTATTTTGCTCGGACTTTGCAAAAATGTTGACGGGTGCGTGTCCGATACTCCAAAAGTAGTGCATTTTTGGAGAATCAGACACGGGTGCGGTAACGTTTTTGGAGAGTCCGAGCAACTTAGCTTTTGACTATGACTTAAAATTATCCTGTTGTATTTTAACGTTGGAACGACAAATACAAGATGATTTTCTAACAACAAGGGTACGAAGGGCTCTGAAGTAAAATGGAGGGTAAAATACAATTAATATGTTTCCTATATTAAAAGGGTATCTTTTACTCCCTCCGTTTCAATTAGTTTGTCTTACTTTCCTTTTTGGTCTGTTTAAAAAAGAATGCATCTTTCATAATTTGACAACTCTTTGATTCCAACATCCCACATGGCAATGTTTAACACAAGAAGATTAGAGGGCATTTTGGTTCATTTTGCATATCTTTAATTTAAGACCACAAGATTCAAAAGTTTCTTTATTTTCTTAAACATCGTGCCTAGTCAAATTAAGACAAACAAGTTGAAACAGAGGGGATACTATTTCCCGAAGAAAAAAGTACAATAACTCATGTTGTATTTAAAGACGGAACGACAAATGCAAGATAGATTTTCTAGCGACAAGGTTACGAGTGCTCTAAAATAAAACGGAGAGTAAAATTAATATATTTCTATAACAAGGGGGTATCTTTTACTAATTCCCGAAGAAAAAAAAGTACAATAACTCCTAGGTTGATTTCTCAGATGGTCACTCAACTAATATTTACTATCTCAAAAAAACCACCTTTCTTCTTGATTCCAATTTTCTTCAATAAAAAATGCGACTTTCTGTCTATTGGAAACAACCTCTCTACACAAGGTAGGGGCAAAGTTATATACACTTGTGGGCTTACATGCGGGTATGTCGTTGTTGTTTAAAAAAAGTGAAAAAAAAAGTGACTTTATGAGATAATAACTATCAGTTGAGTGACCATCCGATAAATCAACTCTATAACTACACAATCCCAAGCAAGCTATAAGATTCACCTTGAATCCTCGCTATAAATGACACTCCACTTAAGGAAAAACAAGAATAACAACAACATATCTAGTGTAAATCACACAAGTGGGGTCTGGGGAGGGGAGGGTAGGATATACACAGACCTTATCCTATCTTTGTAGGGTAAAGAGGTTGTTTCCAGCCTCGGCTCAAAAATGCGTAATCAAAGCAGGATAGAAAGGAAAATAACTACAACAAAATAACAAGATAAACATCCATTTAAGGGAAAAAGAAAGAATAAATGAAAATTAAATTAAATTACCAGCTACATCTAGGCCATCATAGATACCACGATGAACAGTACCAAAAGTACCCCTAGCAATGACAGTCTTGATAATAAGCTTAGATGGATCAATTTCCCAAGCATGTTTTACAGGGATCTCTCTATCCTTGTTATTTTCTCCTGTTTCTTCTTCTTTGCTGTTACTCTTTTGTTTGTCCATAGTCCATGCTCTGCTTAAATGCCTCTGTAACTGTTCATCTAAGCTTTTCAGATCTATACGATCTGCTCTCACAAAACCCACTTCTCCACTTCCTTCCATAACACAGATTTTGTAATTATAGACAGAATATCTTGTTTAGTAAAACACTACAAAGAATTCATTTGTTGCGGAACATATAAGAGAAATGGGGTCTAGTGGTTGAAATTTGGGGCAACGGCCATGTTTGAGAGTACAAACTGTCTGTCACTGTTGCTGCAGATTTACAAGCATGAAGATTACTACTATTTATGTTGTTTTCTGTTTACATAATTTGTTCTTTTCCTTTTGGGAATTTTATTTTATTTTAACCAGATGATTTTTGCTCTTCTTTTGTTTGCCCTTTTTCTTTTTTTCCTATGTTATTATGTCAATCACAAATAATGAGAATAACTGTACATTGATGTCATAATAAATAAGATAAGTGACATGTGACTCCAATAGTGTAAAAAAGTTATTCTAGTTTATAGGAATAATAACTTATTTCTTTGAGCTGACGGTCTACCAAAAACAGTCTCTCTTTCAAGTTTGAGGTAACATCTGTGTATAATCTGCCCTCTCCAAACCCCACTTTATGAGATTACACTGGGTATGTTGTTATTGTTGTAGAATTAATTTGTTGAAGAAAAGAAAGTTTATATAACTTAATTGCTACCCCTTAGGGGTCGTTTGATATAGTGGTGAGATATTCCATCATATCGCATGGTTGAGATATCACATGAAATTAGTTATCTCATCTTCTATTCGAGATTAGCTAATTACATCATTTTTTTGTAAAAATTGTACCGGAATTAGATAATACCTCAAATAAAATATGAATTAAAATTAATTTCAAATTTTATTATCCCTATCCCATGTACCAATAATTAGAGACCCTCAAGATTTACTTATTTCCTCGAAAATCTAACTTAGTCATCTTTTTAATGAGTTTGATGGTGTACAAATCTTGGTTAACCAAACTTGTTTGTTTTACATGAATTTATCTTGTCATTTCGGTGCTTATATTTTTTATAAATTGTAGAGAAAAATAATGAAACTTTTCAGTACTCAAAATCATCAATTTGTTGATGGTATGTCTTAACCTTACCAGCATTGAAAAGCCAATTATCTTTGAAGTCTGGCTTTGGATAATTATATTTGAGATGGATTCACCTTAACCAAATTTCTTTTGAACAAGTAATAATTAAGCAAAAGTAAATCAACAAAACCTTTTGCTATCACATAAAAATCTTTTTTTAATGAAAACCACTAATCTAGTGATTAGTGACAATTATATAAAATGAAATCCAGCAAGAGATTTCACATAAACCACTAATATATGTACTGCTTTTTTTTTTTTTTCCTGCTGCTGAGAATTTAAAGAATATCAAGAATTATACAAAATAAAAGGGAAGGTGAGGATTAAAAAAAAACTCTAAGCACTAAAAAAAAAAATTGATCGGAGGGTAGAAATAGCAAAATAATGTCGAGCCTCCTCTAATCTCCTCATATTCCTACCTTTACTCGCCAATTATAACTAGTTTCTGCAAAGCACAAAAGCAGAAAGATTTTATTTTATTTTTTAAAAGATTTCACGAACCAAAATCAAATAGAAATATATTTTCCACTATGAACTAAATTGAAGAATTGTCAATGTAATATTATTTTGTAAAATGAGATCCACTCGTCAAGTCCATGACCTAAAGACCAATTCTGTTACTATCTCAGTTGAGATGCAATGCAATGCTGCTCAACATTGATTTCAGGTGCGACTCATAAGGTCGTCCCTAAATGACAGCATGCGTTACCATGCAATCGCAAATAAGATGACCAAGTCATAAATATATATCAATATAATTCAATTGAATATAATATATTATTACTTTATCTTTCAATACACCATATCAAACTTAATATGTAGAATTGCCTATATTAAGGTCAACCTAACCTGATAGGATAAGAGAATATTTAAGTGGTAGTCCTAAAACAAATAGACCATATTTGATATGAAAAATTAATATTGTCCTAAAACGGGTCAAGGCATCTATTCTTTCCATAAATAGCAAGCAAAGTTCAAGGATTGCTTTGTTGGAGTTGGAGAACAAACACGAAGTGATCCCCCACATAACTAATAATTAGGGAGAAAAGGAAAGGTACTATTTTCACATACTTTCCCTTTTGTTTATTTTTTTAATGAAATACTTGTATCTTTTTATATTTTAATTAATTTAATTTTAAACTTCATATCTTATTTTAATGAGATTATTTATAACAATACAAATATTTATGATTTATTTTAAATCATATTTTTTTGTATTTTTCTTAAACTCTGTGATAAGTCAAATCTTTGTCATACAAATTGAAACAAGAAGCGTTAAAAAGTTCAGCTCAAAGAAGTACTTCCTCCGGTACAAAATAATTAATATTTTAGCTTCTGAAAATTGGTTCAAAATAATTGATGTTACACAAAATCAAGAAGTTATTTAATTCTTTATTCCAAATTTGTCCTTGACACATTCGTAATTCCCATGATAAATATATCAACCTAAAAAGAAAGAAAATTATAATTAAGAGTATTTTAGTCAAAATCCTTCTTATAAGTGAATTCTTTAATTCATGCACCTAAGCCTAAAATATTACTGTGCTCCTTATTTGGACTGAGGGGAGTATATGGTGACGGTTGGATTCAAAGAAGGGCTATAACTGTAGATTCAGCGAAGGCAATGACATTAAAGTGCTACCACCACAACTTTCCTTTAAATAAATTTTAAAAATGTAATGTGACTTGTGACGACATTGATTCCACTCTTTTCATGTTCATACAAGAGGAGGCCCCATCCATAATAAAATCCACATGGCACCCCGACGAGCGAAAACTCTAGAAAAACTTGCAGTAGCTAATTCAAAAGTAGACTCTATACATTTTGAAATTGAAAGAGTGCATTCTAGAATATATATCAAACTTTATTTATAGCTGTTATCTTTTGCGCAGACATATTTATGTATGCATACAGAGGGTTCGACCTGTTACTACCAATTGTTTCTTTGCATATTTTATTTTTTAAATTACTTTGATATGCATTGCTTGAGCCGAGAGTCTTTCGGAAATAGTCTCTCTACCTCCACATGGTAGAGATAAGATCTGCGTACACCCTGCCCTCCTCAGACCACCTGTGAAATTACACCGGGTATAGTTTTGTTGTACAGAGGGTAGGGTTCGACCCCCAAATATTGGGTTTTGCCGAACTCACAAACCCAGAATCTTGGGGACGGGGGAACCAAGAAGGAGTCGTCATAATCTGCTTTACATTGTGCTGTGTCCCAGCTTCCTCAATTCTGGCAATGCTAGTGCTATCGCTCTAGGCCCAATTAAACCCTGTCCAGTCCTTTTTTCTTGCATGAATCTTGTGTTCCAGATATGATGAACTACTGCCATTTAGTTTTTTATGAAAAAAATAAAACTACTAGTGTTTAAAAGGCAGTAATAGCCTAATAGGAACCCCGTGTGGTTTCTCAAGTCCACAAGACTTGTTCCTCCCTTTTCATTGTGGGATAAATGGCACATAGGCATCCTACAATGTTTAAAATATACATTACATTATTTGGTACTCCAGAAAGTTGACAAGTAATAAATAATAAGAAAGAACTAAGGCGAAAAGGGATTCACCACACATACACAATTAATACGGTTCTCCAAAACCTAGAAAATTGTACAGTGTATTGGTTCACACTCACCTGCAGTTGTTGTATCTATTGGAAATACCCGGAGATAGAGAATCTGAATGAATTTGTTATGATGCTTTAGCCATCATCCAACTTGAAAGAAATACGTGAAGGACAAAATGCCCTCCACTTTATCACACTGTTACTATCAAGCATGTGCCATTTTCTCATCTTTGAAAACTAAAATTTGTTCAAACAGCCTTGAACAAAAAATATGCACGGTCAGGAAACAGTATTATTCTTTATTCAGCAACATAGTAAAACTTGCAACTACACATCCACGTGTTCATGGAATGTGTATATATAAAACTCAGATATACACCCATATTATGTCGGATTATTTTTAATTGAAGGGTTTGTTTACACAGGATTGACTGAGCTTTTCGACAGTGGAAATTATCTTGCTGAAGGAACCAGTCAGTGCTCAAGTAGACAATATGCATGGGGATAATACTCTTAAAATGATAAAATGACTTGAGTTCAATGACATGAGCATTATAACTCGCCTGCATTTGTCCAACCTTGCAGCTGTTTGACCTCGAAATTGCATGGCAATATAAAGCTCCCTCTTCAATTCAAGTGGGAGGGATGGGCTTTCATTAAGGTTTTCCCAGACATGTTAATCTGGCATTGACCAACCATATTTACTGAAGTCTTTATTGCAGAAGACATAGTTGGAGGTGCAACTATGATGACTGAAAATGTAGTATGTCCATCTATTTAGGTGCTAGCCTTATAGGGCAGATTGAGAACGCAACACATCGAGCAGCTTTTGCCAGCATGAACCGCTCATTTTCTGTCAATGGTCTCTCAATGACCTTCATAATATTTGCGTCCTAATTCATAGATAGAAATAATTGTCATTCCTGGCTCAACATTACCAATAAAGCAACACTTTAATCCTCAGAGAAACTAAACTGATGATGGGAAAGAAAAAGATACATATTCTAGATCATTAGTGAAACAGAAGTCACATTATTTTTATGCTAATTTGGCAAGGATATTAATGAGAAAAGGTATTCATATGTTAAGATGGGAATTAGATGTTTTACCGTTAAAGATTGTCATCCTCCATCTTTCTTAAGGGAAGGATACAAAAGTTAACTAACCTTCTTTTGTTGTTGAATGGAAGGCTTCAGACTGGCAACATCACCAACAACAATTACATTATTGAGATTTCCGCTTTCATCTCTTTCAGTTGGTGAATAGGTTGAATGCCTCCAGTTTCCACTAATAATGTACTTATAAAGGTACCTGACAAACAAAGATATGACTTGATTTGCAGCAAAACTTTACATAAGAGTAAAAACGGAAAATCAACATAAATATTGATGAAGGTAAAACTTCACAGAGGAAAAAAGAAGCAGAAGGGTGAGCTTAGGATTTGGATAAATGGAACCATGTAACAGAGATTCAAACTGACAAGAATAACCTATGGCATGCAGGACTACAGATGAAGTGGAGCGTCACTTTAGTGACAAGAAGAATGAAATTAAAATGACGTCACTTGTTTCAGGGAAAAAGCAAAGAACAAAAGCACAATGACACCGATTTGCATGTAACTTGACAATGAAACTTCAATTGATTTCAGGTTCTAAGAAACTACTATTTGACATATTCAAGAATTAGTATATCAGTTCTAGATTAAGGGTGTGTTTGTATGGAGGAGAACATTTTCCAGAAAATTCTTTCCAATTTCTCATGTGATGAGTTATGGTATTTCGTGTTTTGATGATTTGACAAACTTATTCAAGGAATCAGATGAGGAACCAGATACGATCAGGTTCACTCGGTCAACTTTATGATGTTTTATGTGTTGATGATTTGACAAACTCATTCGAGGAACCAGATATGTTTATAGAGGGACCAGATGAGGAACCAGATGCGATCAGATTCTAGCCATTGCTTCAGTCAACTCTACAGCTGCAAAGCTGCTGACACTGTACCAACTGGCAGCAGTGCAGCAGCAACACAGATAAAGTAATGAAATTCACTTTCACAAACCAAATCGAGGAACCGGATAAGGAACCAAATGTGATCAGGTTTTAGCCGTTACTCGATCAACTCTACCGCTGTAAAGCTGACACTGTACCAGCTGGCAGCAGTGCAGCAATACAACTGTAGTGTACTAGTGGACGATGCAATGTCCCTTTCACCTCAACACTTGCTTCCCATATATATACAACATTATACAAGTGTAACCCTAACACTCTGCAAATCAGAAAAATTATTTTCTCACAAGTAGTAGCCGCCGCTGCTCTCAAAGTGCTCATCAAGAACAAAGCTGCAACAACTGAGGGACCAGTTCTCCAATCACTGTCAATGTCTTAAGTCCTTTAAGTTGTTGAAGTCTTTGTCTTTTGTTCTTAACTTGTATTCCTACACTGCTTTTGAGAAGTTCTTGGTAGGACAGATTTTCAACCTTTTGTGGTGTTTGCTTGGCTAGAGTTAGTCAAGTTTTGTTCTTTGCAATAGAGTTATTGTGAAGGCCTTGCAATAGAGTTGTAGTAAGGGGGAGGGATTAAGAATTTAATTCCTAGGTTGTAATCTGAAGTTGCTCAGCTTAGTGAAGTCGTGGTTTTTAATCCCTTGAGCAAGGAGTTTTCCACGTAAATATCTCGTGTCATTTACCTTCTGTTTTATTTAAGGGAACAGATAGAGAACCTGGTTCTCTATACTGTTTGGTGGAATCGTATATTCTATCATCACGTTTGGTGGCTCAAATGTTTCTAGGAAAACGAGTTCCTTAAAAATGAGGATAATGACTTCCAATGGAAGTAGGAAAAACGAGTTCCATAAATGACATTCAAAGTCCATTGTGTCCTCTCCACCCCCCCCCCCCCCCACCAATGCCTCCAACCCCTTCCTCTTAACCATCCTACTCCCGGCCACCCCCGAACCCCGAGTCCCACCCCATCCCACCCTCATAGTGTTTTACTGGATTACATATAAATGCTCTTGGGATAATATTTTTTTGCTAACTTACCAAACACCAGAAAATAAGTAAGAAACCCACTTGTTTTCCATGGAAAATATTTTCCTTCATACCAAACACACCGTAAATCATTCTATGGTGTCTTCAATGCAAGAACAGCCAAAACAAGTTTGGATCTCTCAGACCAGAGAAATGCAAACTAATTAGCTGAGATCAGCCTTATGAGATTTTGCTATGATGCAGAAAAAGATAAGGATGACATCGAAAGGCATGAGTGCGAGTTGCGTTTTGGCGATAGAGGCAAAAGAATCATTAAAAAAAAAAAAGGATAAGGTATGAGAAAAGAGAATTAAACATTCCACGTGTAAACTGGAAAGCACAATAAAAGCTTGGTAATCGTGAACCCTACTATGGCTGACAGGAAGAGGCAAAACTTACTTTCCCTGTGAAAGTCTAACTTCAGCCTCAAATCTTGAGCCACCTTTGTGGACTGCCTTAATCGGTTCTTTCCAGTTACCTGTAAAATCTCCAACCAGGTAGACATCCTCTCCCTGTTCAAAGAAGTCATACGAAGAGATACTTATAAGTAAATACCCCCATTAAAACGCATATGGAAGCAGACAACAGTGAAGCACTGAGTATGCAACATTCTTTCCAAGAATCAGTTTTGACCTTTGAGGAAAGAGGTCAAGGAAAGAGTGCAACATAAAATCTGAGTTCATTTTCAGTGCTGATTTTCTTATTAAAGCCAACATCTGAGGACATCACCGACAAGCACCAGAGATGATAAAATTTATTACCTCGTGGCCGTTCCATACAAAAGTCACTGCATGTGTTGCAGGCCCATCATGTGCACCAGTTTCAACCATTGCTATGAGATCCCATGTTGCCCAGGCAATGGCTGGTCTGCAACCAATTTGTTTGGATAAGGTAAATAGAAAATGTTGCATTCTTTTATATTTGCAATAAAAACTCAATTTTCCTATTTTGTGGTTAGAGGGTAAGAAAGGCTAAACAAACAAGAGATAAAATAGGGATTGTGACTGTGAGCTATATAAGATGTTACGGTTACATATGCAAAATGATAACAGCAATCTTTCCATATTAATATTTGGTCAACATCATTATACACCGCTGTCTTGCAATACTTACATGCTCGTGTTTGTATCAAGTTTTACCGTATTAGAATCCAAAGAAATGCAAGTAAAGGATTTTTAGTTATGCCCCTGGTAATGTTATGCACAGGCAAGTGCTTATCCAGTCAATGCCTCCCCAAAAGTAAGAATGGAACTGAAGCAATATGAAAGTTGGGAGAAGAACCTGTCAGGCTTGCATGAATGCAAACCAGTGACAAAATTATAGGCTGCATGAAGGGAAGTATCTGTCATCCAATGAAGGTAAGCTATTACACAAGCAGGGGATCTATCAAAACCAGTTGTACAAGTCACATAGACTCTCTGGTTTTTCTTCAATAGGCGTAGAAGAACGCCAACACAAAACGGAAGTTTCTTTCTCATGTCAAATGAATCTCCTTCCCTGCAAAAGAAATTCATATGCAGAAGGATTACATAGCAAAACAACGGAATAAGGTTAAAGCTCCATAATTGTTAATCTCAATACATAAAGAAGATTACGATCAATGATATAGGCAAATGCTAGAACCTTTGAAGAGCTAATGGTACATCTATATAGGCATCACCATCACATTTCCAGTAGAACAAAGAGACAGACTTCTCTTAAAGAACAAAAAAAAGAGAGCTCAAGGGCTATGCTATAAGGTACTGGAAGTATAAAACAGACTGTTAGCTCATTGACGAAACTTCGGATTCAAAACGTAGTTCTTTTTATTACCTTATGGGATAGTTGATCATAAGGATATTAAACCTTTGGCACGATTCATTGATTATGTTGGTATTAATTCCCCAATTTTCAGCCTCGATCCCACTCTGAAAATTCAGCACAGCAGTGATCCCCTAATGACCATATTCACTGGGTTAGTTCTAAGTAAATGAACAAGGAATAATTATCCTAATGCAGATATCTGGCTTAGTGTAAGTAAATGAACAAAGAATAATTAATTCTGCAAAGGACACTGCATAATGGTAAGATAAAGGCAGGCACAAATGTGTCTCCACACTCATATTAAGATAAAAATTAGAGATGTTCTTGCCACATCCATCACCATTCCGTTTTCACAGTTTTTGCTGGTCATTTATTATTGATTTCAGAACCAAGTGCACACGTCCCAATTTGTATAATCGAATTCGCTTTTATTAGTTTAACTTGGCCGACATCAAGCAACTGTCTTCATGCTGCAACTTAAACGTGGGACAACCATACACATTCTGGAAAACCACAAGTAACTGCAGGTCATTATGCAGCTGACTTCACCATATAGAACCATTGAAATACTTTATTTATGTATATACTCAGTTTGATCTTTTTGACCTCCTATTAAGGGTTGGTTAAAGATAGTCACGATACTCTCAGTTCTATCAGATAGTGTGCAAGGCAAAAATCTATATAGACTGGAAATTATGGAGATGCACGAGACATGATTCTCAGTGTATCAGTTGTATACGCTTCGTGAAATAGAAAGAGCAAAAATAGATTATTTTCAACCCACAAAAGCATAGCCGCGCCACATCTGCCTGCACTGTATACTTCATGAAACATAAAGGGACAAATAAACTATGTTCAACCCACAAAAGCATAGCCTCACCACAACATCTGACAGCATTTCTACATCAGCTTCCTTTTGTATGCATGATCCCACGTATATTTGCTCCGTAATCTGGCAAAGGAAGCAAGCAATGTACTTCAGAACCAGGCAACAGAAAAGTATCTCCTTGGAAATAAAACGTACTACAGCAGTGGATGAAAATGGTGTTCAGCAAAATTGAAAAGAGTAAACTTCCTGGAAGCTATTCACTTTATCTCAAGTAGTTGAGTATTAATTGTAAAGGAAAGGTTCTGCACAGAAAATCTGAATGTCACACCTTGCTGTAGCGCATACCAAGATCATGTTTGTAATACAGTTCTCCCTTTGAACGATCCAACGCCTTTACATATTCTTCCAGTGGGAAACTCCCATGTGCCCATTCAGAATCTCCACTGTCTTTCTCAGAGAATATGTTGATAATTGGGCTAAATGGTAAAGAGGGGGTACCGTTCAGCTTTCCGTCTTGCCTGATTTGATCTCGATCAATCAGAACATTCCATCCTTTTGAAGTTAGTAACTTTGGGGAAAATACTATAAATCCAGAGTTCCCACTGCCCTCACAAGACGTTCGCAAGTTGGAGGCAAGTAAATTTTTGTTCCATGTAGCAATAGGAACACGACCTCTATTAAATAGAATATCAATATCATTCATAAGATATAGCTGGTGGATAGGAAATGGGAAAAATGGTCTCTCAAGAACCAGGCTACAAGGCCCTGAGTTCTCTTTCATCATCTTCCTGCAGAAACCATAGTAAAATACAGTATACTTATTGAAACGTCCCACTACTTCAGCCCCAAATGCACTTTTAGCATTTAGTTTAATAGCTTAAAATTGGTATAATGTTCACATTTCATACTCTGTATCGCCAAAGTCTTTGATCTCAGTAAGTCCCCCAATGGAAGAGTCACTCGCCTTTTTCAATGTGTCACCAACCATTATTATTCTTGATTTCTCAGCATTTCCCTGCAAAATGACACTTCCACAAACTAAGACATGCCTTCACAAGGAAGGATTCAAAAGATAATAGCTATGATAATCATCCACGCTTGATACGTATCTAAATGCCAGAAAGTTGGATAGGATGGCCCTTAAGTAAGGACTATATTTCCCCCATTTTTTATGAAATACGAGATGCTCATTGAATGATAAGAAAGATATATCCATTTTCCACTAAAACAATTTTGAGTTATTCGAGGATCGCACGTTCTGTTCTAGGTTAAGCAGGTCTAATTTAGGAAATATTTGATAAGCTAACAAAGACGAGACAAATTAGGGATTCGTTGGAATTCTCACATTTATTTGGAAGATACTTATTTCGGATGGGTCACATCAATAGGATGAACCAAATGAGTTCCGCATCATGAACTTTGTGCTGCAAATATTACTTAGATAGGTTCGAGAAAGGCATATAGGAAGATCAGCTATTGGTAGATCCAGGATTTAGTCCACGTAGGTACAGTGACACAGACACACAATATTTTATGGGAAATTCTCAATAATATACAAACCAACATAAGATATTACGTCACGTAGCCCAATTTACAATATTATATAACATTTTACAATATTATACAGCATTATACATAATGTATCAACCTTGTATAAAAGTATATAATAGTATATAAAAGGTGTTTATACACAAATATGGGCTAAACCGGGTAACAAACTCAAAATATGGGCTACGTGGCGTAAATATTTTCTCCCAATAGACATAGAGTGCAATTTCCCCTTTTATATTAATTTTAGTGCATATATACATGGTATGAAAGGCATAAATTAGTTGAACTTGCTGTGAAGGGCTAAATCCACCATCTAGTTTCTTATTATTCTAGGGTTGCGGGATTATTCATGATTGTTGTCAATTGAAACTCGATGTCAACATATGTTTGATTATCATATGTTTATTGGTATAGTTAGTTTACTTGTGTTATCCTGCCCTTAATTATTTTGATTGGCCATCAACTGAATACTATCTACGAATTTAAACTGTGAGTCCGAGGGGAGAGGTCTATAGATAATGGTACATTAAAATGACAGATATTCAAATGTAAGGATATTAACTATACGATGCAATAAAATTTCAACTAACAATGAAAACAAACATTGTGTTTAAACTAACAGCACAATACAATACAATAGGTAACAACTATCCAAACAAACTGTAAAATCACAGGTATTTAAATGTAAGGATGTTAATTGGGAAAACTAACCCCCTTCTTAAGAGATAATGGTCAAAAGAACTATCGTTTTTTCGTGAGTTTCACACACAACTATTAGATGTTCCCTTTTCCAACCTAAACTACCACAATCTATGTATTAAACCACACCTCGAAGCTGACTAGGCCAACAATAGTTGTTCCCTTTTCCTCCTGAAAACACAGTTATTCTTTACATGTGTGAACTTACTGTGAAGGGCTAAATCCGCCCATTATGACGGTGGAAACGGATAATAGTACATTATAAAATCACAGCTATTATTCAAATGTAAGGGATGTTAATTTGCGAAAACTAACCCCTTTCTTAAGAGCATGAACGAAAACTTTGCCATCAACAGAGAGAGCAAAGCGAATACCAAGGGGCTTTTCAAGTGTAACCATATATTCATTCAAATTCATCTTAAAAGGTGAAACACTTGATGATGATGATGAACACATAGCAGTAACCCTCCCATATTGACGTCCCTTTACTGCTGTGAAGCGTACATCATTGAAGCTCAACTCTACTCCCCAAAATGACGGCAAAATCACACATTTCTGCAACTTCTCAGAGTGGTTGAAAACACTGTAATTTGGAACTTGCAGTGAACACATTTCTCAGAAATGATTATATCAAATTCAAAACTACTAGTAGTCGATATAATGTGATCGATTATATAGCAATTTTCTAGCAAAATGAAATGTAGTGTAAGTTTGTGCATAGAGATTGGAGAAGGTTCTAGGGACTTGGAATTGGGGATGATGATTATGAGAGATAAATAATGGAATTAGAAATGCGGTTGATTGGAGCTAAGAGTTGAGAGGCCATTACGCCAATTACCCGCAACGCCACGTGAGATCCTACAAAACCCCAAATCCACCTGCTCTCCTGACCTTTTCTATTTGGTCTAACGACTTGGGACAATTAATTTGGGAAAATTTCAAAAATATATAAGTTGACCACTTACCTTATAAAAATATAGTTCAAAATTTATATTACGAAAAATAGCTCATACATATACAAATATATGCAGACACAGACAAATATATACAGACACTTATACCAACATATATACAAAGGCAGAGAGAGAGAGAGTGAGTGTGTGAGAGAGAGAAAAGTTTAGGTCATTTTTTGTAAGAATTAAAAAAATGGGTCAATTTTGGTAGCATTGTTACCCCAATGAACATATAGTGTAATTTTCTCATTAATTATAGGTGACAAAAAGATTTTAAAATGGAGTGGGGCAACTCAAGTTTTTTTTATTGGAGAAAAGCCATCATTCCCCCCCCCCCTCCCCCCCAAACTTGACACGAAAACTCACTTTAGCAACTAAACTTAAGTTGTATTTATATACCCCTTAAAAACTTTCATTTCAATTATTTTCCACCTTGAAAAAATAACACCACTCTCACAATGCGAGGTGTATTACACTCGCGCCACGTCATTGCCACATCGTTGTCATGTAAAAAATTACTAACCCTTCATTTTTTGTTTTTCTTTTATTATTTTTTCTCTTTCTTCTTCTTTCTCCCTTTTCTCTTTCTTCTTCTTCTTTCTCCTCAACCACCCCCACCGCCGCCGTCGCCGCCATGATTGAACATAGCCCAGTTCGTGAAACCATGGGCAGTTCGTGCAATTTCTACATTGTTGTTAAATTCCATTCCCCATGAATTTTCATGAAATTTAACAAATGGCAAGAGGAGCAGGTTGGACAATTTTCATAAAATTTAACAAACAACAATTTCAATTGTTGTTAAATTCCAGTCCATGATTGAACATAGCCCAGAAAGGAAGAAATTGCACAGTTTGTCCTTCAAATGGGTGTCAATGGCAATTTCTTCAATCGGTGGGGCAAGAGGAGCGGGTTTGGGGGGGTGGGGGGGGGGGGGCGGCGGGGAACAACACAAAAAATTAAGAAATTGTACAACCAGCTTTGTCCTTCAAATGGGTGTCAATGACGATTTCTTCAAATGCGTGGGGAAGAGAACGGGTTTGGGGTGGGGGGGGGGGGCGAAGAAAGCAACAAGACAAAACGAAGAAATTACACGCATGTTTCTCCTTCAAATGGGTGGGGGGGGTGCATTTTTATTTTTATTTTTATTTTTTAATTGAATAATATATATATCAGCGGGTCCACCTTTTTGTGTACTTTACTCTCTTATTTTTTTTGCCACGTCAGCATTTGGGGTTGTATTTAATTAAGATAAAAGTTGTTTAGGAGGGGTATATAAATACAACTTAAGTTTAGTTCTTTAAAATGAGTTTTCGTGCCAAGTTTGGGGGGAAGTGATGTCTTTTTTTTTTTTTTTTTTTTTGAGTAAAGGTGATAAAGTTTTGATTAGTGATTAAGGACTTTTGATCATTTTCAAACTTGACCAATAGTTTTATTTTTAACTCTTTGGCCCTTAGCTTTATTTTTAACACTTTGGCCCTAAGTTTTGTTCTTAACCAATATAAACTCTAAATTACCCAAAAGGGGTAAAAAAAAAAAAAAAAAAAAAACGGTGCCAATTTTAGCGCCATTGTTGCTTCCCCTGCTTCTTCATCAATTCTTCTTCTTGCTTCTTCTTCACCAATTTTAGCGCCATTGCTGCTTCTTCATCAATTTTAGCGCCATCGCTGCTGCTGTTTCTTCTTCCATTGCTGCTGTGATACAACTCTAACAGGGGATTTGGGGGAAAAAAGGGGAATGCTCCTATAGAGCAAATGACAGAATTACTCTTGAACAGAGATTCAATTGAGCTCGAAAGCTATGGATAATGTGGAAAATATAGATACAGATAGAGAGAGAAATTATATTGATTCATATGCTAAACAATGAATTACAAATGTGTTTGGGATCAGATTATAAGCTATTGAACTAGGCGGGAAAAGCTGTTATCACAGCTGTCAACTAACTTCCTGAAGCATGTGCTAGTCACGTGCACTAATTCTAACTAACTAACCCCTTAACTGTTTTCTTGAACATTAATTGCTACTAATTGCCAGCTAATTGTAACACCCCGTACCTTTAACCTAAGCTTTGACCATGATTCTAGACTTAGAAAACTAGATAAAGAATGTAGGAATTGGAATTTTCTCTTCAATTGTCAGATGGGGGTTTACGCCCGCAACACGGACTGTATTTCAGTATACGGCCCGTATTTCAAATCATAAGTTGGCATCAAGATCACTGAGCATTCTGGAATTTGGCTTGAGAGATATACATTGTTAAATACGGATCGTATTTTGAAATACGGACCGTATTTTGAAATACGGCCCATATTTAACAATTGTGATTGGAGTTTGGGAAAACTTCCTTAATGAAAGTTGTAGAGCTTTAAAATACCTTTCCAGCGGTATATTATGGGGGTCAAACAGACATCTGTGCAAAGAGTTGTGGCCATTTTACTCAAGAGTCGCAGAGCCTCAAACAAAATACGGACTGAAATTCGGCCCGTCTTTCAAAATACGGCAAGTATTTTGTTGGGCATAAAATTTAATGTTCCAGAATAGTATATATTCGTCCATATCAGTCCAAATCATTATTTTTCATTCCTTCAAGCAGTAGAATGACCTTCTACCCTCTCCCATCATCAAGAACACCAATGTAAGCCTACTCTAATCAATCCAAGTTAATTCTAATGTATATCCTTGTACAAGAAATCATCATTCCTAACCTAGGGTTTTCAAGAAAACCCATCTCAAGGTTCAAGATTTAAGATTTTGGAAATCTTCTTCAAAGTTCAAGTCTTTAATTCAAGTTTTGGAGCATTACCAGGTATGTAGGGTTTCTATCCACGTGTGGGAACATCTTTGTTCTTCCCCACGCCTAATGTCTTCCACGATCATACAAGTTACACCAAAACTAGAGTTTTAGCCATGTTCTTATGACCCTAAGTACATGTACCATGATATACTATAATTGTATGATTACTTCGTTATTGTATTCTAAATAGTCCTCCAAGTTATTGAGAATCTGTCTGTAATCCATGAAAACTCATACATTGCATTCCATGGGTTCCTACATGCAAGTTATTAAATTTAATGCTTATTTTCATGAATATCCTACATGTCTACAAGTTTTCATGCAATTATATTATATTATTATATCCATGCTATGATACAAGATACTCACATTTAATACAAGTCATGTTTTATGAAATTCATGGGCTTCTTAGCCAACTATATCATGTTCATGTTTTTGTGAGTTGCACAGATTACCCAGAAGGTTTCATACCTGAAACTACGTATACCAACATAGGATAAGGATCGCTCCACGCAGTAGCACGATTCCTTCATATTTTCTCCATTGAGGGATTTGGATCCATTCATGTCATATTCATGTCTTGTACCCCGGCAAGGTACAAAATGGCTTAGCTGATCGGGCAGAGATTAGACGCCATGTGTTAATGTGGTGGTTACATATCAGTTATATTAATGCTCTCCTAACTTAAAATGTTTTTACTCATGTTATATATGTATTTATGTTCATGTCAGATACTCATGTTCATGACCAGGTTTCAGTTTCAGTTTTAGCTCTTATCATGTTATTTTCATGTGCCACGTTTATTTCATTCAGTTGCTTTACATACCAGTACATTTAATGTGTTGGCGTCCTTTATTTCGTCTCGGGGCCTCCGCATTTCATGCGTACGTGCGCACGGCGCGTGACGACGCCTCTCTTTCATTAGGATCCGCCCTCGTACG
The DNA here is from genome assembly GCF_029784015.1 of Lycium ferocissimum. NCBI lineage: Eukaryota > Viridiplantae > Streptophyta > Magnoliopsida > Solanales > Solanaceae > Lycium > Lycium ferocissimum. The sequence goes on from NC_081352.1 coordinate 11,001,313, forward strand.
ACTTTATTTGATAAGCCTCATCTCCTTCGGGGTTTAGACATTGTCTTTCCTTTATCGGGGTATACGCTAAAGGTATTTCGGGGGGCCTTGTCCCGGCGAGTATGTTTTCATGATCGTACTTTTGTTAGAGAGGTTTCACAGACTAGACAAGTCGTTATGTCATGTTAGACTTTTTTATTCGGTTTGGCTTATTTATGATATTATCCACATTCATGATTTAAACGAGTATTTCTATATTATATGGTGACTTACCATGTTTTACAAAAGCTCATCATGCATTTCATGTTATATTTCCGCTCATGTATGCCTCATGATGATTCAAA